>NC_133773.1:12942442-13155242 GCF_003597395.2 Chelonoidis abingdonii | reverse complement strand
AAATCGATGGTAGCCTTGGACCATGGACGCAAGCAATCGATTTTGTGATCGCATTGTGGACGCGCAAAACCGATTTTATAACATCAGTTTTGTAATATCGGTTTAACCTACTTCGAAATAATCGTGCAGTGTAGACGTACCCTGAGAAGCTGTTCAAAATTTTGTTTTACCATCTGTCTTCAATGCACGCCCTCATGCCTTATCTCCTGCACTTTATTTAAACCCTGCTCTGAATACAGAAGTATTAATTTCCTTGTGGACCTTTTTATGGCACTCATTACTGTTGCATCAGAGTGCTTCACAAACAATAAATGTAGCTTCACAACATCCCCAGGAGGTTAAGTGGTATTATTATTCCCATTTCACAGATGAGGCACAGAGACAGTGACATTTGTTAAAAGTGTATATTAATTCTGTGTGCAATTTGTGATGCCTATGGCCTGATTTTTCAGAGAACGTGGCTTTTTATAGCACTTTATTTATTCAAAGCATAGCTCATGTTGATTTCAGTTGCAATCTTGAGCACTCACCACACCACAAGTCAGACCCCCGAGTCTCAAGTCAGTCACCTAGATAATGAGGAACATACAGTTAGACACCACCTGCAAAAAATCTAGTTTTAATGGACTTGCCCAGCATCGCATCGTATCTTATGTGGCAGGGGCAGAGACAGAATCCAGTTCTTCACGGTGGCATTCAGCTGTTCTAACCAGGCGAAGTATGCTCCAGCCACATTCTCTTCTGCCCCAGCACATCCTCAGCAAGCTATGCAAAGGGAAGTCAGAAGAGATGGTGTACAGCTGGCTATACTAACTCTATACTATCGAGGGATTCCCCTATGCAAAAGCGATCCCCAGATTTGCATTCTGGATTAAATCAGAGCCGCACATAGAAGGCATAGGCCACTCCTTTTTGTCGATCATTTTCAAGACTGCTTTACTCTCAGGCATTCTCTTCTAGCAGATTTTTCAAATATGAGTCTAGTATCTTGAGCATAGGAGTTACAAGTGAAATCAGTAACAAAATGGGCAAGTGGCCTGATAAGTCTAGTGATCATACCTCCTCTTGAAAGTCACCTTCCTCTTGAAATAAGACACTAAGAAACAAAGTAAATCTTAGAAAATGCAGCATTGACAGATGGCATGGTGTACTCCTCGGTTATCCTACAGCAACTTCTCTACATGCACAACGTGCTAACCTTCCCCCCCCCCAAAAAAAAACCAGGAGTACTTGTGGCACCTTAGAGGCTAACAAATTTATATGAGCATGTTTGTTAGTCTCTAAGGTACCACAAGGACTCCTTACCACAGTATCCTAGGCCACGTCTACACTACGGAATAATATCGAATTAGCTAAAATCGGTTTTATAAAACTGATATTACAAATTCGATTTCATGCAGCTACACTAGGCACAGTAATTCAGCGTTGTGCGTCCATGGTCCGAGGCTAACGTCGATTTCTGAAGCGTTGCATTGTGGGTAGCTCTTCCATAGCTATCCCATAGTTCCCGCAGTCTCCCCAGCCCCTTTGGATTCTGGTTGAATCATTATTGTCGTGGGTGGTTTGGTAAATGTTGTCAGTCCATTCCTTCTCCGGGAAACATCAGCTTGACAATCCTATTCATGGCCGTTTTTCTCCCTGGATGCCCGCTGGCAGACGCCAATAGCACGGCAACCATGAGCCCCGTTCAGCTTTTTTTTTTTCCGCAACCGTATGTGTACTGGATTGCCGCGGACAGAGAGGCGATACTCCATGCGCACACGGCAAAAGCATTCACTTGCTTTTGCAATGATAGCAGAGATGGTTACCCGTTTGTTCTGTACGTCTACTGCGGAGAAACTGGCAATAAGATGCCTGGTTCTTCTCCTCCTTCTGTACTGTCCGCTGCTATCATGAGTGCACCTGCTGAAATCAGCCGGGGCGCAACGCAAGAAGCAAAAACTGGGATGACCTCACTTGGGACTGAGTCAATCCCTCCCTTATGGTTTCTAAAAAAGAGTCAGTCCTGCCTAGAATAGGGGCAAGTGTATTAAGAAGACCAAATGCCATCAGAGCACAGCTGCTTTCCGTGTCAGTAATCACAGGGGGTGCCCCCTGCAACAACCCACTCGTTGCTTTCCCTCCTCCCCCAACCTTCCTGGCTTACCGTGGCAGTGTCCCCCCCATTTGTGTCATGAAGTTATAAAGAATGCAGGAATAAGAAACAGAGACTTGTTAGTGAGATAAAAATGAGGGGGAGCAGACTCCCAGGGCTATGACAGTCCAGGCATACAGAATCTTTTCTTTACACAAGGAAAGGGAGGGGCTGATGAAGCTCAGCCACCAGTTGCTATGATGACGAACGGTTACAGGCGTTCTGTACCATCTACTGGGAGTAACTGGGAGTCATTCCCATTTTTACCCAGGCGCCCCCAGCCAGCCTCACCTGAGGCCAGCCAGCCAGCAGCACTCATGGGCTGTTGGCGACGACGGATATCAGTCATATTATACCGTCTACCACTGGGGAGGGGAGAGGAGCGGATACTGCTCTTCACTGCTGCAGCATCGCGTCTACCAGCAGCATTCAGTACACATAGGGTGACATTGAAAGAAGTTAAGAAATTATTTCTTTCTCGTGCAGGGGGGGACTGAAGAGCTATTCCCTGAACCTCGCCAGACACTGTTTGAACCTACAGACATTGGGAGCTCAGCCAAGAATGCAAATATTTTTCACAGACTGCTGTGGACTGTGGGATAGCTGGAGTCCTCAGTACCCCCTCCAGCTGCAGTAACTTAGGCCCTGCAACAGAGCTATCTGAATTTGACTTCTGTCCTGACTGAACAGCATGGATACTAAACAAGATGGGATATACTTCCCTTTCCCAGTTTGTTAACTATAATGGATTTGGGAACTCCCTCATTTCAGATTCACATCAGTCATACCTGAAGAATATGAGGTCCTTTTTGTTGTTATTTTCTAGCTAAGGGTTCTAACCTCTTATTTTGGAATTCTTGTTGCCCGTACTAACTCCGTATTTAGCTTTATAATCTAAATCTATATAAAAGAGAGTTCTCTATAAACAAATCCATTGAAATACCTGGAACATGTTCATTGTCTTATGAAGTGGAAAATGACATTGCTACTACATCTATCTCAGGATGAGTCTACCCTACAGTGCTACACTGGCACAGCTGCACCGATGCAGCTATGCCACTGTAGCGCATCTGGTGAAGACACGCTACACTGATGGGAGAGCACTTTCCTATCGGCATAATTACTCCACCTCAGTGAGAAGCATAGGCTATGTCAGCAGAAAAGCATCTCCCATCAACAAAGCACCAAAGAGGACAGTGTGAAACTAGCATTGCTCAGGGGAAGGGAGACTTTTTCCACACCGCTGAGTGACATAAGTTAGATTAATTTAAGCAGTAGTGTAGACATCCTCTCAGTTTTCCAGGTTTGTTTAAAGTGTGGACTGTAATCAGCACACTATAATTTTGGAACATGGTATGATCTCATAATAATCGGTACCGTACACAAATCTAGGCAGAGACAAAGTCTGGAACCAGAAGACTGGCAGATCTTTTTTGAAGTATCATGGACAAATGAATAAATTGTTACATATACCTGATTTCTTCTCTCTCTTTTTCAGTATATATGATCTCTACCATAACATGGGTTGTCTGTCTTAAGACACATCACTACACTACCCTACATCTAACCTGAACCCCATTTTTGATACTTCCTAAGAGGGTTAGAAGTTCTTAATGGAAATATTCAACTTTCCTATGAAAATGGCAAAAACCAGAATCTTGTCATAATAAATCAATACTTTATTGCCTCCATAACCACAATGAAACCCATTGGCACAATACCAAGGACTACCTTAGATTGGTAAAAGCAGCTGTAAAGGATGCTGTGATATCTATTTTATGGTTATTTATTATTAGTTACAGCAATAATAAACTAGCAAAAGAATAGCTCTAGGTTTCTCACAGCCCTGTTGAATAGTTCTGCTGTAATGCATGTCATGGGATCTTAAATGGTAAGTGGTCAGAGAACCTAAATCTTAGCTTATGTGAAAGACAGCACTTCATTGCTATTATTTGTTTTACAGCAGTGCTTAGCATACTCATCCAGGACTCCTGTCCCCAGGGACAGACATGGAGTTCAAAGATAGTCTCTGCCCCAGAGAGCTTGCAAGCTAGGTTTATGCTCCTGTTTCCTCTCGTCATAAAACATACCAAAGTGGGGAGAGGCACAAAGTCACAGTAAAATGAGATTTTTACACAGTAAGCTGTAATTTCAGTTCATCTGCCTCGCTAACATCAGCACCCTTTAGCATCCACATTGGTTCAATGATTTACTAAGGACTCAGAGGGAAGAGTGCCATCTACTGAATCACTAATACCACTTCCCACAGTGCCTCCGTTTCCCTTGGGGATGATTTCTCATCCAAACACTAAACAGTCCCATACCCCACTGACTTTTGAAATCTTACATCATCCTAGACTGAGGTAATGCATGTACTGGCCAGGAGTGTGTGCAACATTCCAGAATGGTCCTGGATCCCACCAGGTTTTGACCATTGGAACTACAGAACGACACAGCAATGAGGAGGAGTCAGCTTCAAAAATTAAAGTGGAAGTTTCTCATTTGAAAAAACCTCACCTACAAAGTAACATTTCTAATATGAAAAATGTCATAACTTTTATTAAAAAGATACTGAAAAGTTTGTGACTGACAAGCAGAAACTACCATCACATTTTTGACGCCTGAACTCTTTCATGACTATACAGGACAAACATTCAGTTTCAGGATCATTCAATACTCAGAAAACTTATAAATTCTTGCTTTGGTTTTTAGACACCTGGTATTCTAAACAAGGAAATTTCCAATTTTCAGAAGGTTTAATAATTACTATCCGCATGGCCTATCTGGCTCACTAACTAATGTTTTGTTATCTAGGATTAGATGTACTGCAGAAAATGTCTAAATATGCTCTGTGATTTTCTCCAGCTACAAGAATAATCTTGCTATTTCTGTAATTATAATAAATATTTTAGAGAGACTTTTAATCTTGTCACACTGGTGCTGCAATTTAGCATTCTTGGAAATGAAACAGACAGCAAAAATGCATCTGAAGTGGTTTTTTACCCACAAAAGGTTATGCCCAAATAAATCTGTTAGTCTTTAAGGTGCCACCGACTCCTTGATCTTTAGCAAGTCAGTCTTGCAAGGTGCTCCAGGTAGGCAAACTTATGTACCCACGCAGAGCTACACTGAAGTCAGTGGGACTTCATGAGAGTGCAAGTTCTTTGCACGGAGCAGCTTGGGTGACAGACTTTAGACTGTAAATTCTTTGGGATGGCGACAGCATCTCTCTGTGCTGCAAAAGGAAACTGATTCGCCTTATTTAGTTGTATCTGTTAGGAATTCCTATAGCGTTCTTCACTGAAGAATCAGATTGACGAATGAGTGAATTGGAATGGCATGCTGATTGTCACAGTACAAGAGGCGAGGAGATAGAGGAAAAAGGTTAATATTTTAATTCCCCACAAATAAAAAAAAAGAAAATAGGTCACAAAAAGGAAAAATGGAGGGAAAACTGCAAAAGAACAAAACATAAAAAGAGAAGAAAATGTAGGTGAAGTAAGGAGGGGAAAAGGCAAAGAGAATGATGCAATCCGGGGTGGGAGAGCACTACTGTTTTTTTCCCCTACTTCTTTTCCTGCATCCAGTTAGGTCATGCACCAAGAGCCTTCTGCTCTGAAACTAAATAGCAAAACTCCCACTAACTTTAGTGGAGCAGGATTACGTTCTCAATCTTATTTTCTTTTTCCTTGCAGGGAAATTATGTTTCTCCAGAAAGCTGGTGTCTGGTGACAACTATGCATGGTCCTTTATTAAGGAGGAGGGATGTGTTACATTAAAGGATCAAAGGAAATGAAGCATGACATTCAGAACCAGTATAGTGCTGCCTTCATCTGGAACAGCCTGGAGTATGATGTTGGAGCAAGCTTCCTGCACATATCAGAGAAAGGGGATGTGGCTTGAAGGGCCCTGCAACCTTGAAATACTACAGCACATTGATTCAAGCATATTCCAAAGTCTCAGAGTCACAGGTTGGGCTGAAGGTGATCAGATTTAAACAAAGCAACTGGGAAGATCAATAAGAGTGGCTAAGATGCATCAGTAGAGGTGGTGTTGGAACAAATTCATAAATTAAACAGGAAAACGACACCAGAACCAGAGAGTATTCATCCAAGAGTTCTGAAGGAACTCATTAAAACTGCAGAACTACTAACTGTGGTCTATAACTTATGGTTTAAATCAGCCTCTGTACCAGATAGCTGGAGGATAGCTAACACAATGCTTGTTTTTAAAAAGAGGCTCCAGGTACGATTCTGACAATTACAGACCAGTAAACCAGAAATTGGTTGAAACCATAATAAAGAACAGAATTATCAGCAGGGCCGGCTCTACTGTTTTTGCCACCCCAAGCAGCATTTCCATGGTGGCGGCAATTCGGTGGCAGCCTCTGTCTTCAGCCGGAAGACAGAAGCTGCCACCAAATTGTCGCCACCGCAGAAACACGCGTGCTGCCCTAACGGCACACGGACTGCCCCTGCCATCCGCGGCGGCAATTCGGCAGGCTGCTTGAGGCGGCAAAACACACATGGACTGCCGCCCCTTGCAGATTGCCACCCCAAGCACCTGCTTGGAATGCTGGTGCCTGGAGCCGGTCCTGATTACCAGACACACAGCTCTACACAATATGTTGGGGAAGAGTCAATATGGCTTTTGTAAGGGGAAATCATGCCTCCCCAATCTATTAGAACTCTTTGAGGGTAAGTAAAGGGGTGTTCACTCCACACTAACATGGAAAGGGTTAATTGCCTGAAAAGGGGCCAGTTAACCATATAGGCCACATCTAAGGAGAATTAGGTAGCCTAAGTAATCCCTGACAGATGCTGGATCCAGCTCAGAAGGAACAGGCAGGGCTAGTCTAAAGGAAGGAAATTGTCAGCAGAAAGGGGCTGCATTGAGGAAGCCTGCATCCATGGTCTGTGCATTAGAGAGGGCAAGGAGGAAACCTGGGGCGGAAGAGTAGAAACCCTGGGGATTCAGGCCCTGAAGGAAGGGGTTACCCAGTAGGGGAAGGAAGAGGAAGCTTGAAAGAGGCAGAGTAGGAAAAGACCCAGGGAAACAGCAGCAAGGTGGGAAGTTGCAGACCTTGGTCCTGATTAGAGGGTTCCTGAGTTGGAACGCAGAGTAGAGGGCAGGTCTGGGTCCCACTCCCAGCCACTGGGGAAGGGGCACAGGTCTGAGCCATGAACTGAAAGACTGCCTGAGATAGTTTGTATGGAGAGACTTGGATACATTCTGGAGGACCAAGCCACAAAGAGGAAGAAACCAAGCCATGAAAAGAAAACGCACGGAGCCCCAGTAAGCGAGTGGGACCGTGGCGAGAGAGCTGGAAGGAACTAATCCCCAGAGCAGCCAGGAGGAGGAGCCCTAGTGGTGAATCTACCATATTACAGGGTGCCAGAAAGCATGTGGATAGGTTATTAACAACATGGACAAGGGCTTGGACTTTCAGAAAGCTTTTAACAAGGGTCCCTCACCAAAGGCTCTTACCCCATGACTGCTCAATTTACTTAAGAGGGAAGGCCACCTCATGGCTCAGTAACTGGATAAGAGATAAGAAACAAAGGATAGGAATAAATGGTCAGTCTTCACAGTAGAATGAGGTAAACAGCAGGATACCCCCACGGATCTGTACTGGGACCTGTGCTGTTCAGCATTAATAAATAATCATGAAAAAAAGAGGTGAACAGCGAGGTGACAAAGTTTGCAGCCAATGCAAAAATTACTCAAGTCAGTTAAATCCAAAACAGACGGGAAAGAGTTAAAAAAGGATCTCACAAAACTGCGTGACTGGATAACAAAATAGCAGATGGAATTCAATGTCGATAAATGCAAAAGTAATGCACATCAGAAAACGTAATCCTAACTCTATGTATAAAATGATGGGGACTAAATTAGCTGTTATCACTACAGAAAGATCTTAGAGTCATTGTGGATAGTTCTCTGGAAACATCAGTTTAATGTGCAGTGGCAGTCAAAAAAGCGAACAAAATGTTATGAACCATTAGTAAAGGAATGGAAAAATATCATCATAATGCCAGTATACACATCCATGGTACACCCATGCCTTGAATACTGTGTGCAGTTCTGGTCACTCCACTGTAAAAAAAAAACAAAAAACAAACAAACATTAGAATTGGAAAGTACAGAGAAGGGCAAGAAAAGTGATTAGGGGTATGGAACAGCTTCTGTATGAGGAGAGATTAAAAAGACTGGGACTGTTCATCTTAGAAATGAGACCTATCATATTCCCCCTCCCCCCCTTTAAAGAAGTCTATAAAAATTATTTTTTTTCCTTTAAAATAAAAAAAAATAATTTTTTTTGATAAGCCTACTGGTAGGTATTTTTTTGAAGCAGTTTTGTTTAATTTACAAAGAGGAAATCAAATAGCAAGAAATGGGTTTTTTGCTCGCAGCATCAAAATCCCTCTCGTAGCTTGCACTCCTGCCCCCAAAATATCTTCCCAAGTTTCTTCCAGGGTCAGCCATCATACTTTCAGCTGGTCCTTCAGGCTCTCTCTCTTTCTGTGTTCTGGTCTCAGTTTCTTTTCTGTTTGAACTCTCTTCTCCCTACCCAAAACAATACAGACCCTAAAGGTCCTGGGCCAATTCACACACACCTTGTGTCTTAAGAGGGGCTTATTCTTACAGTTATGCTAACTGAAGGGTGAAATCACACCTCTCTCTCTCTCTCTCTCTCTCTCTATGGCGTTTTAACTCCACCCATAACAAGGTTTCACCCTGCTCAGAACAACACTGTTCAATTTGCAAGCTTATCATGCTATCAAACTGCCTTGCATTGTACAGTAGCTCAAAACCTAATAGTGCTTTGTAAATATCCATCAAGGATGTTTTCATTACCCTTTTCATTAGCCAATATCTCCTTTATGAACATTTGTTAATGATCTACGTTTGTCACTTCCCCGGTCAAAACAGAAGTTCTCTCTCTCTCTGAGCTGTTAAAAGTCCATTTCTATTTCACCAGGATACACAGCAGCAAAGCTCAGAGAATTGTTCTTGTTCACATGGGCATCTCTTCAGTGAAGTCGATGGGTCTATGCTGATTTACACCAGCTGAGGGTCTGGCCCCGCAATCATGTCTCTTGCAACTCTTGTGGCAGTGTTCTGGCTTTACAATGAAACATTTAGAAAGATTCTTTTAAAAATAAATAAAAGCAAACTGAAGCTTGAGGAGCAATTTTTGTTGTCTGGATGAGCAAAGAATTGATGAGACTGCTCTTAAGTGATTTATGTTTTCCTGGGTGACAAGGGAACTGGGAATTTTACTCAGGCTTGTAATTCAACAGTCAAACTCAGATGATGGGGAGAAGAACAATATGGTTCTAATCTTCCATGGGGAAGATCACTGAGATGTCACCACAGCCTCAACAAGGAAAAAGAATTTATCTGAACAGGATTTGAAAGGGATTATTCAGTTGGTTCAAAGTTAGCATATTTTTGAAGTACTGATGTTCAAACAGGTTAAAGAGACTGAAAGAAAATGAATGGTAGACTCGTTGCTGTGAAATTAGGAGTGAGCAAAAACTTGTGGAGTCCAAGGCCCCATTGATGAACCGATCCAATTTTGGAGCAGTTCACAAAACCGTATTTTGTAGTGGAAATGCTCTCCTATCCCATAAAAGAGATTTTAGAAAAGTAATTTTTCTAGCTAAACAGGGAAGTATGTGGTGAAGTTCACAGACACAAACATATCTCCCAGCGACTGAATGGCACAAACACGTCCTAGATTCAATATATGCACCCTGAAGGGCCTAATTCTATTTTATCTCAGGCACTTATCTGGCTTCGTGTACTGTGGGTGCAGAATCACCAGAGTGCAAGTCTGCTCAGGCCACAAACCCTGCCCCATATCTGCTCCCCTCCTTGTCCAGCCCACCCATGCTCCAGCTTTTATTACAGCCCCAGCTTGCCCACTGCATCTAAAGCGAGGAAAAGCTGACTCTGTGCTGGGCACAGGAGCCACCCATGCTGTGAGAATTCCCCAGGGAGTCAATGCCTGTCCTGCACCCCCTTTACAGGAGCTTAGATGATGCAAACGGCCACAAGAAATAGTCAGGTTTGTAGTAAGTGAAAGTCCTCTGAAGAGACCTCTACTTCTCTTCCAATTCCTTACTCCCCCGCACCTACCACTTCAACTCTGTCCTCTTCTGGTTCTTCTCTCCTCTTTCCTGCTATATTTCTTGCCTTCCTCCCCTTTTTTGTCTGCACCCATCTCTTTCTCCACACCTATCTCCTCATTTCTTTGCAGCTTACATCAGCCAGCTCAGAAGATTAATGAGCCCCACAGCCCTCTGCAGAAACATTTTATCCAGTGCTGCCTGTTGCTGAGTGAGATGGATTAAGCTCATGCAAGCCTTGTCACAGAGCATTTCTTTATACGAGCACACAGCCATATGATACTGGCTTGTTGCAAAGACGTTAGGTGGGGGAAAGGAAGAAGCCTGCATTTCAGCAACATGTGTCCAGAGTGGCTGAAATGGAAATTTTATTACCACCTCAACCACGTCATTCTTCGTTGAGTCACAAAACCAAAGAGTCACCACGGCAACTGCTTTTCTGGATGGTGTTTCCTTCACTTAAGTTTTTTAGGTTGAATGATGCTGGCTGTAGATAAGCATCCTTGAATGTGAGCAGGGGATGAAGCATCCCAAAGGTGATCACAAAAGCAGCCTGCACAACTGTAGTAGAAAGAAAGAGCCTAAAGCATGGGCCTAGTGTAAGGCCTGAGGCCTGAACCAAAGTCAGCAAAAATTATGCTATGAGCAACAGTCAGGCCCTGTTAAAAACAGATGCTTGCCTGCAAGCCAGTGTCTGGTACACAGACTCGACACCAATATTTCTAGCATTGTTAAAACACACTGAATATGTAAATACATTCCAGCAGGCCAGTACAAGAACACCCCAGCCTGGTCAAACCATTTTTATCATGTGCTAAAGTGATGAATTGCAATATTTTGTTTGAAAAATTAGGAGTGAAAGTGCAAAGACAGGGTGGTAAATAGGAATGTTTTGTTTAAAACATCAGGAGGAAAGTACTAGGGGAAGGTAACAAACATGTCATGCAATGCGTAAGGTGATATGTAAGCTGTTTATCCTAGATTGTCTCAGTCTAGGAACACTGAAATACCTCACTTTAACCCTTCGTCCAGCCGAGGGGGCAGTGCACAGTCCCACCACTGACTGAGCTGCATCCATTGTCACGGGCACACGTGTTAGTGTAACCGTAACCACTGAGCTTTATTGCCAACGTGCTTTGTCAGCAATAAACCTGGCCGGGCGCCTTCACTACTAAGCCAAGTCTTGTGGTCTTATTGAGCAGTTCAGTTGGAGCCTGCTGGACCGGCTATTTGGCCGGAGCCAGTGCAGCATGCAGAAAGAACACATGCACGCAGCCGAACAGCTAAACACACTGGTGATCCTGACAAACCAAAACACCAAAAACATCACAAAAATCAGTACACAGTATAAATAAATAAATAAAAACTCAAGCATCCCCCCAAAAAGTGCTTTATAAATAAACTGGTCAACCACACCTCAGTCTACCATATATGGACAATGAAGTTAGCAATCAGCCAAAAACCACTAGCTAAACCAGGTTAAACTGTCATTTAATTTAAATTTAGCTACTGTGTAAAAGCAACTGTATTATTGCTGTACATTTACAATGTGCATAAACTTTGCTAAAATGTTTAACCAAAACACAAGTTAAAAAACAAACAAACATACAACATAAAGGCAAAAAACCCAACAAACTGGTAAAAACACACACACACACAGCCAAACATCTAATGAAAGCTACTGAGAACTGAGGGGGTGAGAAATTCCACCAAATGGCCTTTCACGTGGCAGAGCTACTTGCCAAATGTTCTGACGTGCCTGTAACTCCACTTGCCAGGGAGCGATTGCTCTAAAGTAGTGCCCCTCAGTTGACCAAGTGCTCTTTGTGCCCATGTGAAAAAGTGCTTCAGCCAATTGAAAGGGAGCCATAGTGAATGGAGGTTACCCAATAACATGTAGGGATAGAGAAATAGCAATGCCTAGTTCTTATATAGTCCTTTTCATCAGTAAACCTTGCAGCACTTCCCAGTCACTTGTGGGCCAGTGCAGATGCCGTTCAGCAGGACAATTAGTGCAGTCAGCTATCACGTGTCAGAGATGAGCCCCGTTCCTGCTCGCCCTGCCCCTCCGTCACGCTCCTCTTCAGCGCCACACAGCTCAGCTTTAAAAAACACATACTACATCTCTGCGCAGCAGCTCCTCATCTTGTAATCTCTGCCCCATGCAGAATACTCCGCGAGGACGGTGTGGGAGGGCAGAGAAAGCAGATTCAGTGAGTGAGCCATAGCTCCACTGCTAGGCAAGGGACATTGTAGGGGTACAGGGGAGGAATATGTGGGAGACACTATCAAGGCCTCAGGGCATGATGAGGAGCAGGAAACGAGTGGGGACTCGCAACTGGTGACCTAGCTCATTGGCAAAGTACTTAACCACGTTTAACTTCACACTACTTCATTTTACAGTGAAGTCACTATTGACTTCAATGGGACTTCTCACTATTTAGAGTCGGGCACATGCTTAAATGCCTGGCTGAATTGGAGCCAATGAGAGCTGTCCAACACCACAGCCACCCCACCTGAACCAGCGTATAGGGAAACCTAGTGCAGCTGCAAGGGCAAACTTTCTCCATGCCAGGTTGGGGGGTGAGGAAGCACTGAATCAGGGGAAGAGCCATGAGTGTAGATCTGTCGATTGTTACACACAGACCGAGCTCTCTAGTGTAGAGAGGGTCATACTGCTAAGTTACACTGAGGAATAAGTTCCTATTGCTATAGAAATTATTTTTATTATTGGTAAGCAATGAAGAATTTTCTTTGCATATGCTGAACAAATGGCTGTGTTACTTATAAAACTCTCACAGGTGCCTCCAAAATATATATTCCATTCCTGACATCTCTATGCACTGACGAGTGGATTTCATGCCCCCAAAAGTCTTCTCCCTTTGCCCATAAATAATAACTCTGCATATTTCAATGCAGAATTTACTACAGCGAATCTCTCATTCATTAATGAACAGCCTTTGCCAGACCATATAACATGGAGACTTTCATTTTATAACAGTGCAATGCAATCACAGTGTCAGTGCACATTCTTTTGCAGCTGCCTCTTTTGATGCCTTGAGAGCTGTTACCTTTATGTTCTCTGTCATCAGGTGTCACATGAATGGCTCTCAGCAATTCACGCAGAAGAGAAGACGACATTATTTCCAACTAAAAGCCAAACAAACTCAGGCAGCAGATCACTAACCACCAGTAGTTACTGTTTTGAACCATAGTCTGTTAGAATCTTATGCTAATAGGCCCAGCCCTTGGTTTGCAATAAGGTAAGGTACTGCATCACAGGCCATGAATACTTGAACCATATTTCAAATCGAGGGGCAGAGACACAGACACATGCATTTTGTCTGCAGTATCCCAGTAAATATCTTTTAGGCCAGATCCTCCCCTAGTATCAATCAGTTTAGCACCATTAAAATCAATGGAGCTACAGCAAGTTATACTGCCTGAGGCTGGCCCGGTGCTTGTAAACATTCCAAAAGCCTATTTCTGTCCAGGGATTTGTAGCTTGGATATATTAGAGCTACAAAAGCTGTACGATTTCTTAATAAAAGAAGGCTCCACTTCTATGTAAATATTTTACAATGGTGTTAAAGATGAAGCCAGATTCTGCTCTCCCTTACTCTGGATTTATTACATCGTCGTAAACGAGAGCAGAAGTTGCCTCACTATGCTGAAATCTGTTCTCTCTATACCCTCCCAGTCCCAATATATAGAGATATAGACCTAGTTTGAATTGATGCAGTATTAATGGCAAATTAACTCTATGTAGAAGAGACAAAGATACACAAAGGTGTCAATAACTGTTTCCCTCCTAAATCAACACATTATACCTTGTTTTAAGCTGCATTTTTTATTGCAGATGTTTATTGATAGATCAGAGTTGTAACTAGTGAGACTCTTTTTTAAATACCCAGTTTCTGTATTATAAGAATTTCTCATAATTAAATCCCATTCTTTACTGGTGCGTCTTCTGCAAAGTAACATTCAGCCAGTGCCCCTGGAGCTGCTGACAAAACAGAACGTGTTAGTAACAAGACTTCCAAGGAAGGCAGGTGAAAAACTGGAGAGTGCCAGTTCCATTCATTTTCACAGCATCTTGTGATCGTCTCTGGCATCACCCACAAGTTCATTTGACTGGTTCTTTGTGGAATCCTGCAGACTAAATATCACCTAAAAATCTTCAGTCTGCTGAGAAACAAAACAAATGTCCAGTAAGTGCATTGCTGTCCCTTTAACACCCCATCACCTTTTTTGACTTATGGTTGACTGAATGCAGATCTGTGCGGAGAAGCATGATCCTGACCTAGATCTCTGTTTTTGCACAGGTTGTTTTCATCTGGGAGCTGGTTTCTTGTATGAGGATAAGTTTGTACATAAGAATAGCCATATAGAGTCAGACCAATGGTCCATCTAGTGCAGTATCCGGTCTTCTGACAGTAGCCAATGCCAGGTGCCCCAGAGGGAATGAACAGAACAGGTAAACATCGAGTGGTCCAACCCCTGGTGTCCACTCCCAGCTTCTGGCAATCAGAGGCTAGAGCCACTCAGAGCATTGGGTTGCATCCCTGGCTAATAGCCATTGATGGACCTATCCTCCAGGAACTTATTTAATTCTTTTTTCACCCAGTTATACTTCTGGCCTTCACAACATCCCCTGGCACCGAGTTCTACAGGTTGACTGCATTGTGCGAAAAAAAATACTTCCTGTTGGTTTTAAATCTGCTGCCTATTAATTTCATGGAGTGACCACTGGTTCTTTGTGTTATATGAAGGGATAAATGACACTTCTTTATTCACTTTCTCCACACTATTCATGATTGTATAGACCTATATCATATCACATAGTAGTCTCTCTTACCTGTCTCTTTTCCAAGTTGAAAAGTCTCACTCTTTTTAATTTCTCCTCCTACAGAAGCTATTCCATACCCTTATTCATTTTTGTTTCCCTTCTCTGTACCTTTTGCAATTCTAATCTATCTTTTTTGAGATGGGGTGACCAGAACTGCATGCAGCATTCAAAGTGTAGGCATACCATGGATTTATATGGTGGCAGTGTGTGTGTCTGGTGCCATTTCTATTAGCAATGAGCAAACTTCAGTTTATTCAGTGTCATAACTTAGAATCCTAGAGTCAGAAGGGACCACAAAGGTCATCTAGTCTAACCTGCTGCCAAGATGCAGGATTTCTTGTGTTTAAACCATCCAAGGCAGATGGCTGTCCAGGCTGTTTTTGAAAACCTCCAGTGAAGGATCTTCCACAACCTCCCTAAGCGTCTGTTCCATTGTCCTCCTATTCTTAGGAATTTTTTCCTGAGATTTAATCTAAATCTGGTACGCTGTAGTTTGAATCCACTGCCTCTTGTCCTGCCACCTGTAGCAAGAGAGAACAACTTTTCTTCATCTTTTTAATGGCAGCCTTTCAAGTATTTGAAAACTGCTATCCTGGCCCTCCTTAATCTCCTCTTTCAAAAACCACAAGAACATAAGACTGGCCATACAGCCTCCGTCCAATGGACCATCTAGCCTGACTACTGTCAGAAGACAGGATACTAATGTCAGGTGCTTCAGAGGGAATGAACAGAACAGGTAGTTCTCAAGTGATCCATCCCCTGTAAATATACCCAGTTCCTTTATCCTTTGTTCATTTGGCCTGCATTCCATCCCTTTGATCCTCTTTGTTGCTTGCCTCTGGATCCTTTTCCAGTTTTCCAATACATTGGTGACCAAAATTGGACACAGTACTCCAGCTGAGGCCTAACCAGCACCAAGCAGAGAGGTCCTATCACCTCATGTAGCTTGCATGCTATGCCTCTGTGTTAATGCAACCTAAAGTTTCATTTGCTCTTTGGGGGGGGGGGGGGCGGGAGCGGAGGGGAGTGCAACAGCATTGCATTGCTGACTCATGTTAAGGAAGTAATCCATGACAACTCCCAGATCCTTCTCAGCAGTGCTGCTGCCATCCCAGTTATCCCCCATTTCATATTTCCACATTTGGTTTTCCTTCCCTAAGTGTAGCACCTTACATTTGTCTTTGGAGAATAGAGCTAAAACTCAGAGGGATATTGATAAATTGGAGAACTGGACTATAGATAACAAAAGGAAATTCAGCGAAGTGTTGGCAATCCTTCCACCCAGCTTTGTCCTATCTGTAAATTTGATCGATAAGCTCTCTATGTCTACACTCAGGTCATTAATAAAGATGTTAAATAACACCAGACCCAGAAGATCTCTCCATGAAACCCCACTTGAGACCACTCCAATCCAACATCATTCCATTAATAGCTACTCGTTGTTTGAGGTTGTTTAATCAATTATGTATCCACTTAATGGTAGTTCGCCAAGGTGCTTTCTCCAGCTTACTTATCAGAATGTCCCATGGGACAGAGTCAAAAGCCTTGATGAAGTCCACTGTATTTCCCCTATTCATCAAACCACTTACCTTGTCAAAGAAGGAAATCAGGCTGGTTTTGCATGATTTGTTCTTGGTAAAGCCATGTTGGCTGCTAGCGATCATCCCCTTCATCTTCCAGGTATTCACAAATTTAATGTTTTATACTGGAGCAGTTATTGAAGTCAGGATTACTAGTCTATGGTTCCCTGGCTCCTCCTTTTCCCCCCCCTTTTTAAAGATGGGCTCTACATTAACTCTTCTCCAGTCTTGCAGGACCTCTCCGGTCATCCGTGAGTTTGCAAATATTATTGCCAGTGGTGTTGAGATTTCTTCAACCAATTCCTTCAATACCTTGGGATGAACAGCAGCAGATCCCATTGATTTTAATTCATTAAAGTTGGTTAGAAGATCTCAGACATATTGTTTTACATTTTGCTGTAATAGTCTTCCAACAGATATCAGGAAAGTTAAAATCCCCCATTACTACTAGCTCCCTGTGTTATCTCAGCCTGTTTCTTGCTTATAATCCACTTCCTCTTCCCGATGTGGTGATCTGTAATAGACCCCCACTGCAATATCATTACTGTTCTTTTCCTTCTTTATCCTTACCCAGAGACTTTCAGTAGGTCTGTCTCTTACTTCCTCTTGGACCTCAAAGCAAGTGGATACATTCTTGACATTCAGTGCAACACCTTCTTTTTTCCCATATCTATCCTTTCGGAACAAGCTCTCTCTCTCTATGCTGGTTCTCCAAGCATGGGATCTGTCCCACCATGTCTCTACTGGCAATTAGGTCATAATTTTCTTCATAAACCATGGATTTCCATTTCATCTTGCTTGTTCTCCATATGCCTTGCATTTGTTTACAGACATCAAAGATATGTTTCCGAGTGCTCTGTTTTTCTTCTTGCTTTTTTAATGCAGTTGTTTCCGGAGAAGGGACTCGAAATCACAAGCCCCTTCCCCTTGTATTCATTACTTGAGCCTAAATGCGCACTGGCCGGATTTTTGTCACCATCTCCCATAGGGCCTTGTTTAAAGCTCTCCTTATCAGGTTAGCCAGATGATGTCTAACCAGCTCAGTCAGTGTACCAGTATCCTGACCCCTATGCTGGACTAAGGTGCCCCTCCTTTGACTTCTCCTTTTATACATTGATACAAACAAGTTAAATACTATACTCCTGGCATGGTTAGTTACCACCCTTATCCTTGTACCTACAAGTTTGAACAGAACATCCCCATCAGCCCATCCTTGCCCTGTGAGGGGTTGATGTGTTCCAGTACCATCTCTTAAGAATGTGCTGACGTAGTTACTTGAACTGTGGATGTTTTTGTATCTTCCTCTCTGGTCAGGGATGTGCTAACTTAGTTAGCCAATACCTAGCGTGTTATTTTGCCAAGGTCAGGCGTATTCCGTTTCCTGCTGTTTGTTACACCTAGGGCTCCAGCAAGGTCTACAGGTATTAATATGGGAAACATTGGTGAGGAGTCTATGCCCAGTGAATTTTACAAATATCCCAAAGTTTGCATCTGTCTCAGCCTCTATTGTCTGAACCATTTGGACTGCAATGCTGAGCTAGCAAGGTCAAGAAAATAAGCTCTGTTCCTTCCTCTTTTCAGTGGGGCCATAAGTACCCCAAATACAGCCTACTCCATAACTTGTGCCAGGAACTAAGTACAGAGATCCCCAGAAGTGAATACCAGACTTGTGAGAGTGAATGTTATTCAGACATTTTGAATCATCAAAGTGTTTCATGTTGAGTTCTGAGTGAAGTTACAAGTCAGACCTCATTTTATCCCCGGGGTTCTGCCATTCATAATTTTATTGCTTGCCATGACTAAGGACTCAATCAAATTACACTGATGTTAAGAGCACTCATCAGGGTGGATCTGAACTCTTGGACTGCAGATGCAAAGAGTTGATTTTAATAAGGAAATTAAAGTACCTTTTCTAACTTGATCAGTGTCTATGATTAGGCTTTAAGGGTTTTTTGACAAGAGCGATATCACCACTGTTGCCTGTTAATAACACTTAGTAAGAAAGAACATACAGAGGCTAACTGAGAAGGATAAGTACATAAATGAGATTTATGCACTTGAACTAACTCTCCTATCAAGGGTCTTTTGGTTGCTGTATCGCTCACATTTCTCACTCAGTATCTCCCCTATTCATGGTTCTGAATAGTCATCTGATGATGATCAAACTAGCTGTGGAACTGGAGTTGTTTTTCCATCTCAGAAGAGAATGGGCATTCAAACCCCTCAACAAGTAGAAAATTAGAAGAATAAGCATAAGGATAGTTCCCAGCATTTATTTAAAACTTCACATTTTTAAAATGGTATACAAAACAATTTAACTGAATAATAAGATGTGCCTTCTTGCCTGCTTCCTTATGCATGAGAGGAACAAGCAATAAAAATCCAGAGGCAACAACATTAATTTCCTTCAGATCTCTCCTTAGAATCACCTATGCCATGATGCCTACAAGACACTGCAAGAGCTAGACTTCTGGTGTGCTATAATCAGTGCTTTGTGCAGTAATATTTGTGTATTACCTTGTGCTTCACCTTGTTGTATCGACTTGTTTCTTACCTAAGGGCTTGGTGACACAATCTGGGCTAGGAGGGTATGAACTGAAGAGCACTCTAAAATGTTCTGATCAAGGTGCCCTCATGGGCCCTGCTGACAAACTAAAAGGCAGCTAGGTCACATTGATGTAGTCCTGTTTCTAGTGCAGACCTGTTGGGAACAGGACGACATTTTAGTTTGTCCCAGCATGATATACGCAGGGCACTTGGAGCCCAACATGTAACGGTGCTCCACAATTCACCTCTCCCATCGCCCAGATGGCAGCACCATGCAGACCAACATTTGCATGACTGAACCCACGCCCATGCCAGCTTTAATCTAGCTAGCATGCTAAAAATAGTGAAGATGCAACAGCAGGGGCTGTGCAAGCCCACCCACTTCCCTTAGGGAAGTGCATACTTGTGTTGCTGAGGCCCATGCCTCCCTGAACTAGGCTGGCCACCGACATCTCCAGAGTTATATGGCCCCAACCCCATCAGCATGACCTCACATGCACTTTGCTGGGTGGGTGGTTGGGTGGGGGGTTTGAAGCAGCAAGCTCTGCAAAATGGCATCCTCTGTGCATCCATGGTGATACCGGACAAAAATCATATTGGGTTTTAGATCTGTACCAGACAGCAACAAGCCTTACAGAAAAAACAGTCCTGGCTGGCTTCAAACTGGATGCAGGGTTGCCTGCCTAGCCTGAACAGCAAATCACCCCTCCAATTACAACAGAGAACGACATGGTAAGCTGTGTAGGACATGGACTCTCTTCTCCTTGTGTGTGTACGAGGCCTTGCACAAAGACTACAGTCATCAATTGGGCCCTATTAGGTGCTACCACAATACAAGAGTAAACAACACTGGTGTTTATTAAAAGGCCTAAGGCCCAGATTTTTTAAAAACAGTATTTAGGCTCCTAAAACCAGCATTGCAATGCTGAGCACAGCAATGCCTAAATACCCGGACCTAACCTGCAAACACTTCTGTATATGGATATTTCTCCGTATATGAATAGTCACATTGAGTTCAATGGGACAACTCATGCATAAAGTTACATACATATTTACAGAATGGATCCCTAGCTATTATTTACTTGTATTACAAATAGTGCCAAGCTACTCAGCCCCTCTTCCCCATGCTTTTTTGCAGCATTATTAGATGATCTGGTGGTATTTTACCCAAGTTTCAGCCCTTTCCTCAATGATAAAAGATGGTCAAAAAGAACTGAGTTAGCAATTTTCTATTTTGAGGGGTTAAGTGATGTCTAGGTCTTGTCTTTGTGTTTCTGCACAGGAGTGAATTTCACTCGTAAGAACAACAAGGAGTCCGGTGACACCTTAAAGACTGACAGATTTATTTGGGCATACGCTTTCAGATGCACCTGAAGACATGGGTTTTTTACCCACAAAAGCTTATGCCTAAATAAATCTGTTAGTCTTTAAGGTGTCACCGGACTTCTTGTTGTTTTTGTGGATAAAGACTAACATGGTTACCCCCTGATACTTTCACCTATAACGTATTTCTTCCCAAGCTGTGTAACTGGTTGCTCATTGCTCCAGATACTAATCTAGCAAATCTACACCAAAGCCAAGTGCTTTGTTAACTCACTCGCTAGATTTAATTAGTGCATAGTGCCCTAAATCCATACAACTGCAGGGAGATAAAAAGAAATGATAATGTGTTTTAATTACAGGAATATTTACTGAGCTGCTGAAGGTTTGAGTATAATGAAGTCTTTGCTCTCTTGTGTTTGCATACCTCCCCCCCTCATCTTGCTTTGGACTTTTGCTTGTGTTGTAATGAATTGCTTCAATTAAAGCTCTCACTGAGAATTCACAAACTTGGCAGCTCTACCCAATCTGAAGTAGGCTACAATTGTCTTACTCACCACTGTGAATGCACCATGAGAAGAGGTTGCGGCTTGCAACGTTATGCAAACTTTAGATCATGACCCTTCAGTTTCTGCACTGAGACTATACCCCGATCCCCTATGGAACTCCCCTTAGTTTGTACTTCTCTCCTTGTGGTGGGGGCGGGGCAGGAGAACCACCCAAGCCTGCCCTCTCCCCTGGGTGGCAGCCCCATTAGGCAGCTCAGCAGCACTACTTAAAAAATCCCTCATCACCTCCCCAGGCTTTTCCCACCTTTTCCCTGTTTGTCAGTGTCTGTCTCAGGGGCTGCAGCCTCCACTACTGCCGCTCTTTCTTGTATGGTTGCCCAGACCTAGCTCTGAGGAGCTTTCTCAAAGCCACTGACAGCCTCTGCCTCCCCTCGCCCTCTTCAGCTGGGCCTGATACTAAAAATTGGGCCTGACTCACCCCCACCACCATGTATAGCCTGATGAGCTAACAGGCCTCACACAGGAGTCTTAGGGCCTATGCCCCACCACAGTTTGCAACAGAAAGGAGCATACCAGACATTAGGGTGACCAGGTGTCTGGTTTTTGACTGCAACACCCAGTCAAAAAGGGACCCTGGCGACTACGGTCAGCACTGCCGATGGGCTGTTAGAAGTCCGGTTGGTGGTGCTGCGGAGTCAAGGCAGGCTAGTCCCTACCTGTTCTGGCTCCATGCTGTGCCCCGAGCTCTGGCTCCACATTCCCAGTAGCCGGGAACCACGGCCAATGGGAGCTGCAAGGGCGGTGCCTGCAGGAGAAAGCAGCGATGTCTGCTGTGCCTCCGCCTAGAAGCCGGTCCTGCCAGCCACTTCCAGGGTGCAGCGCAGAGTCAGGACAGGCAGGAAGCCTGCCTTAGCCTGTTCACTGAGAGCTGACAGATAAGCCCACCCACCCTGCAACTCCTCTGCCCCAGCCCTGAGCTCCCCCAAACCCCTCATCCCCAGCCTCACCCCAACCCTAACTCAACCCACAGCCCCCTCCCTCAGCCTGAACCCCTCATTCCCAGCCCCACTCCAGAGCTTGCCACCCCAGATAGAGCCTTCACTCCCTCTTCCAACCAAACCGTGCCCCAGCCCAGAGGCTCCCCCCCACACACACACACACACACCCTGAACGCCTCTGCCCCACTTCCCAGCCTGTAGTCTCCTCCTGCTCCCCAAACCCTCCTCATCTCTGGCTCCACCCTAGAGCCCTAACTCCTAGCTGGAGCCCTCAGCATCTCCCACATCCAACCCCCCTGCCCCAGCCAGAGCCCCCTCACACACCCTGAACCCCTCATTTCTGGCTCCACCCCAGAGCCCACACCCCAAGTTAGAACCCTCACCCCCTTCCATACCCCAACCCCCTGCCCCAGAGCAAGCCACCAAGGGAGGGGGAAATGTAGTGAGTGGAGGGCAGAGCCTCAGGGAAGGGGGGCTAGGGTGTTCGGTTTTGTGCGATTAGAAAGTTGGCAACCCTACCAGACACCCCTCTTCCCTTCCAGCCCCCAATGCAGATCCAGAAACTGGCCCTAGTCATTCCATGCGAGGTAGCAGGAGCCGAGCACAGGGCTGAAAACAAAGGACTGAAGGCTGACCCTGACTGCTACAGATTTTCTGCATGGAACCAAATATCCCCAGAGTTTGAGTTTTGTTTGCTACATCATTGAAACAGTTATTATTTGGGTCTAAACTCCCGCCTCACCCCAAAGAGCACTGGGATACAGGGTTTTGAGTTGGGTCCCATCTGCAGTTACCTTCTTCACAGGGTGCTCTGATGATTAGTTTATTTTGTGCATTGCTTTGAAGCAGCACTTATGACCACCATTAAAGTGCTTGGATACGGTGTCAATCTTTGCCTTTATCTTACCACCCCCATTATGGGGCACAGCAGTGCTATTATCTGCATTGTTCAGAGAGGGAAGTTACACATGAATTGGAGGGTACAGCAGGTAACTGAACCCAGGTCTGAAGTCCCAAGCTAGTTTCCTAACCATTGCCCTATGCTGCCAAACACTCACCATTTGTCCTGTTCTGACTAGAATTTTAAAAATAAAAGCTTCTACTATTTGTCAGTGCCATTAACTCTGCAAAAGACAACAACTTCAGGAGACTGAGCTAGATTTGATTCCTTCCTCATGAATCAAAATGTTTACCAAGACAGACCCTCATCAATGCCTATGCAGTCCCACAGATTAACTTGGCCTGCAAAATCTCTCACAGGTGAGGCTGTGCAGTAGGACAGATGGCAGTCATAATTTTTCCTCTTGTAAACCAAGTATATTTGATTCAGAAAACACCATGAGATATGGTGCTCCACTGTCCCATTTTCACAGGGTCATTTTTCAGAGTAGACGTGTACTTTAAAAAACAAACAAACAAACACACTGTGCTGTAGTTATAAGTTTCAAAAAACAAACAACCCAACATTTTGTAGTCTCAGGCACCAGAATACAGCCTGTTGTAAGCCAGCCTGGGGTCCAAGTGCTTTTTCCTCTTGGTTTCCATGATTATAAAGAACTCTTTACCTCAGGCACATTATTTCCAAATTGTATTTCTGCAGAGAAACAGGTCAGAATGTCATCTCTTTTTCCATCTCAGTACTGTTTCCCTAGCAGGACTATCTACAAACCTGCTCTATTAATCTCAAAGTGTAGCCACCCTCACCCTATCTGCAAGCTTGCAGCCCCAGGGACTTCAATTCCAGCACCTTGGCCCCTTTACATGCTGGGAGCGGAGATCTCAGCAGGCTTTGCCTAGGTCTTAAAGAATTATTAAATTTCCAGACTTCTCAAGCACTAGTCACTATAGTGTGAGTGCCTCACAAACAATTAATCTCATGCCTCACCTGTGAGATAAGGCAGAATTAGCATCCGCAGCTGGGCAGTGTAATTCCCAGCACAGCTAGACAGACATGCTCAGTTCTGCTCAGGGTAACACCCAAAAATAGCAGCGTGGCCACAGTGGCAAAACCAGCAGGTTGGGCTAGCCAGCTGAGTACAATCCCACCAGATCCAATGGGTATGTATTTGGGTGGCTAACCTGAGCTGCCACTCATGTCACTGCAGCCAGGGTGCAATTTATAGTACACATCTGCCTCGGCACATGGGGAATTACACCTCACAGCTTCTGTGCAGACATATCCTAAAGCCAAGAGAGGTTAAAAGAGGGTCACACATAGGGTGCATGACAGAGCTGAGAACAGACCTGCCAAGCCCTGGGCCAGCCTGCCTATGAAGGCAGGTGCAGTTTATCTGGTATTTGGTGCAGAACTCTGGCTCAGGTTGTCAATGAGGCTGTTTGGTTAGTAAATTTTGGACGCTCCTGCTCTCTGAAACATCCAGGATCATGTTGGGCCTCCTTTCAAATATATATATTTCCACTATTTAGAGAATAAAGATAATGCGTCAGGGACTCTATCAGGAATACAACAAAATCCCAGCAGAGCTATAATAATTCCAACAGCAAATCAACCAGCCATCCTCAAAAAAAACAAAAAAACAAAAAAACCCACCACCCCACCAACATACTCTTCTCTGCCCATTCGTTGGTGTGGGATGCTTACCCTCAGCCCTCCCCAAATCCTCTATCAGATACGCTTGAAAGGTTGCCAAATTTGGGATCCTTCAAACTGCAGGGTGAGCAAGTTCCAGAGTCTGATCCCACATAGAAAACCCACTGGGAGCCATATCTTCCCTTGTATAAGAAGGGGGAATCCAGCTTGGGTGCCCCTTCTGACTGCTGTGGCAGGACAGCCTGAGGAGAGGGGTTTCCTTCAGGTCATCCAGTCCCAGGTCATTTAGGGCTTTATCATTCATAACCAACATCTTACGCTCCACCTGGAGGCCAATGGACACCAGTGAAGATCAGAGGGCACGAGGGTCATGTGTGTCCAAGGTGCCCCACTCAATAAGCGAGCTGGTGCAGAATGCAACAGCTTCAATTCAGTCATCAAATGGTTTGAAGGTGTAACCCCACATACAGGGTATGTAAGACGGTAATCTTAAGATAACAAAACATGGACAACAGTGTCAAGGGCTGCTTTCAAATGGCAAGTTTACACCCCTTAGCCAGACTGAGATAGCAAAAAGGCTTACTATTGCAATATGAACTTCAAACAGAAGCTGGAATCTAAGAATTACGCCTACACTGCACATGCCATTAAAAATGTGTTTGAAGACAATACTAACGTTGCATGTCCAAGCACTTGAGAGCCGGCAGATGCAAGAAATAAGGCTGCATGCGCTATGAGACAATGAGATGCCTGTAGAGTTTGAGCCTGCCCTTACGAGGAGAACTCTATCTGAGCAAAATGACTGCTTATATGGTAACTCTTCACTGGTGACCAACCACGTCTAACATGCTTGTTAGACTTACACACAACACTGAGATGGCTGGAATAGAAAGATGAAAACTGGCAGGGGTAGGACTCTTCAGGAAAACAGTGCAAGATTTTTTTTTTATAATGGGAAAGATACATTCCTTTCACCACCTGCGTTCAGATACTGAAAAATGGTTGACTCATTTTCAGACTTTCAAATAAAAGCCACCCCTCTGGCAAGGAACAGGTCTAGAAGACGTAATATTGACAGATAAGTGTTTCAAGTGACAAGCAATGGAAAACTATAATGGAAATGCTTCTGCATCGTTGAGCTGTAGCAGTCACTAGCATCCCAGCTGTAATATCAGAGTACAAAGAACTTTTCATAGACTGCCGAAGAAGCAGAGTTCCAAAGTCCGACTTGAGCTATACCAAAAGAGAGGAGTAAACATCCCCATGTCTTCATTGCATTTAATGGACTTTCTAGGCTCCCCAGGAAGAAGAAGAATAAAAAAAGAGTAAGTATGAAAGAGCAGTTTTTACTGCTTGCTGTTCTATATATCATCAGTCGTAAGTGGGCAGTTCACTTCAGGCAAAAACTGTCTTTATATCTGGCACGAAATAGCAAAAAACAAAAAATGCTGCTGGATTTATTTATCTGTGCTTAGGTTTGTTTTACTTCTAGCTTCTTGTCATGTTTTCTCAGTTTCTCTTTTCTAGCAATTTAATTTTCCTTGCTATTGGCTATCCTGGCAGATAATGGGGGACCACAGATGCCATGGGAAGACACCACCTCCACCTACAGCATGAAAATAATTTGTAAGAGCCCTAGCTAATATGCTTCAATACACACATTTTAAATTCATCATGCAGACAGGGTAAGTTGAGTTTAAACAGAGTTTAAGATGAGAAGGGACCATCTTATTCTCTTCATACTACTGACCTCCTGCATCTCTCTCACAGGCCACCTGCACCACCCAGCAGCTACACACCAAACCTAACAACGAAACTCAGACCTAAGTATTACAGCCCACAGGAGGCTAGACTGTTGTGCATCACAGACATAGAATAGGATGGACTGAGGTCCACCAGTGCTTGAGGGCCCCACAATGGCAGGAAAATAATTAAGACAGACATACCCAGGTAATTCTGGCAAGTGACCTTGTCATAGCTTTCCTACTCAGATCTGAACCTTAGAGTTCAGAAAATAAGTTGCTAGCATGAAACCTCCAAGCTTAATTACCAGCTTGGATCTTATAGCGCTGCCACCAGCCAAAAATTCCAGTGTTTGGCTCACTCTGGTCTCCCCAAAACCTTCCCTGGGGGACCCCAAGACTCAGATGCCCTGAGTCTCACAACAAAGGGAAATACCCCACTTCCCTTCCCCTCTTTACTCCTCCCAGGCTTCCCCTCCCTGGGTTACCCTGGAATTTACTGTACTTAAACTCCTGAATTACCAAAACAGAGAGGACAATTCACACCTCCCACTCCTTTTCCCTCCACCAATTCCCTGGTGAGCTGCAGGCTCAATCCCCCTGAGCCCCCACTAGGAAAAAATCCAACAAGTTTTAAAAAGAGAGCTTTATATAAAAAGAAAGAAAAAGACATTAAAATGGTCTCTGTATCAAGATGACAATATCAGGGTTCAATTGCTTAAAGAAAAAATTAATAAACAGCCTTATCCAAAAAAGATTACATTTAAAACATTCCGGCAATTACACACATGTAAATACAAAAACAATATAAAAACCTTATTGTCTTATACCTGTACTTACAACTGGGAAACAGAAGATTAGAAAACCTGAAGGTAGAGAGATCCTCTCTCAGAGCCGAGAGAGCACAGGAGTGAGAACACAGACCCCAATTTCCCTCCCTGAGCTTTGAAAAATCCAGTTTCCTGATTGGTCCTCTGGTCAGGTGTTTGGTTCCCTTTGCTAACCCTTTACAGGTAAAAGAAACATTAACCCTTAGCTATCTGTTTATGACAGACCTACATCCACATGTTGCAGAGGAAGGCAAAAAACCCAAAGGTTACCGCCAATCTGATGTGGGGGATATTCATTTCCAGTCCCACATATGGTGATCAGTTTGACCCCGAGCACAAGTCAGCCAATCACTTCTGACAGAGAATGATCAGTGCCCTCCCCCATCTTACCTATCTCTAGCCATCACCTTCCCTGATGCTTCAGAGGAAGGAGATAAAAACCCTTCCTGAATACACTGGGGAAGAGGGGAAATTCCTTTCTGGCCCCTGCCAGTGGCCAGCAGAAACCTTGAAGCATGAGCTTTTAGAAACCTAATACAAACCAGAAGTGAGCCCCATGACTGCTGAGTCCTGCCCCCTACCACCATAAGCATCCCTGCCATACAATTGCACTCGCACATTAGTCTGGCTCTCTTAAAACGAAGTGGGTTGCCTCCCCCTACAACTCTGACTGGGACGCTGTTCCAGAACCTCCCGCTGATGGAGATAAGCTGTCTATGAATAAATTCAGGCTTGAAGTTAGAAGACTTCTAATCATTTGTTCTTGTGCCAACCTGCCCCTTTTGTTTAAATAGCTCTTTACTCTCTCTGGTATTTACCCCTCCATATATTTATAGAGAAATCATATCTTCTGAGCCTTCTTTTTGCTAGGCTAAAACAAGAAAATTTCTTCCAGTCTCCTCTCATGAGATAGGCCCTCCATTCCCTTGACCATCCTTGTAGCACTTCTCTGAATCTGTTCCAATTTAACTTTTCTTCAACATGGATGACCAGAACGGTGCACCAGTATTCTAGAAGGGATCTTAGCAGGGCTTGTATAACAGCATTAATACTTCATCTCTACTGGAAATGCCTCAGCTAATCCATCCTAGGATTGCATTTGCCTTTTTTCACAGCTCCTTCACAATGGTGTCTTATTGTCATCCTGTGATTGATTCACATACCCGGAGGTTTCTCCTCCTTTGTCTCTTCCAACTGGTGAGCCCCCAATTGGTAGCACAAATTATTAGATCTTAAGTGCATGACCTTGGACTTCATACTACTGAATTTCATCCCGTTTCTGACAATCCAGTCTTCAAGATAATTCAGATCTTCTGGTATAATATTCCAAACCTCCCTACTTTGTATTAGTGAATTTTATTAGCACACACTTATGTTTTGTGCCAAGGTCATTAATAAAAATATTGACTACGACAGGTCCTATGAATGAGCCTTGAGGAACTCCACTAATAACTTCCCTCCAGTGCAATAATTCACTTTCAGCACAATCTGTTGCCTTCTCCCCTTTAGCCAGTTCCTTATCCGCTTTACAATGCTTGTACCGATCCCCATCTTCCCTAATTTAACTAAGTTTCCCCATGTGCTACTATATCAAATGCTTAACTGAAGTCCAAGTATATTAGATCTACTGCAGTTCCCTTACATTAAAATATCAGTTGTTTTCTCTCATCTGGTACGACCTGCCTTTTGTAAACCCATGTTTTATTACATCGCTTTTACCATTTACGTCTATACAGTTAATTGTCCTTCACAAGTTCTAAAACCTTGCATACTACAGAGGTCAGACTAACAGGTCTGCAATTGCTGAGATCACTGTGCCCTTCCCTCTCTTTCTTAAATATAGGAAGTGTTAACCCTTGAATAAATTTATTACAAATCCTTGCTGCCAGACTAGCATTCTCACGTGCAGTTCTTTCAGTACATTGGATGGAAGTTATGCAGTTCCCCCACTAACTAGCAAGCACACTAACAGATGTGAGCACACAAAGTGCAAAGCTTTCTTTCATCTCAGATGTGGTAAGTTCCATTACTTGACACTCATTTCCATCAGCTGTTCTGCCATCATGCACATGTTCCATATTATCATCCTTGTTGAAAAATCAAGGCAAAGTATTCACTTAGCTTTTGGGCCATACCTGGATTACTGTTAGTCTCCTTCTCATCCACACAGCAAAGTGGCCAGTCCTTATTCTCTTTCTTTATAACACAAAAACCTTGTTTGTTTTAACGTTCTTGGCAAGAGCTAGTTCAGCTTGACATTTAGCAATTCTTACATTTTTTAACCTCAATGATGTTTTCTGATCAACTCCTTTTTCTATTCCCTATAGCCTCTCTGTTTACAAGATGAAGATTATTCATTCAACTGGGTTTGGAACCGTTCTCTACATGTTTCTCCTCCCCCGGCCCCCTTCTTGGGCTGCAAGTTTCAGATGGTCTTTATTGCCGATATGAAGAAATTTTAAGTCTCTTGCATATCCAAGTCCTTGAGCTCTTCAGTCCACCTGACTTCATAATTAGCTAATTCTTTTAAATTTCCCAAACTCTACCCTTTTGAAATCAGAAACCATAGCTGATGACCTGGTTTTGATTATTCTTTTGTTTAAATCAATCATTGATCCAAAGTTATTTTGTATGACCAGCTCTTCTATGAGGTCCTCACTATTTACTAAAACCCAGTCTAAAATTGCATCACTCTGTTGGTTCAGAGACAAGTTGAAGAACTCTCATCTGTCCCTTCAAGGAATAACTGGGCCCTATCAGTATTAGTAGCATTTATTCTCCAATCTATCTATATCCATGAAGTTAAAGTCTCCTGTTTTGACAAATTCCTGAAAGTGTGTGTGTGTGTGTCTCTATTAATATTAAAGAGACACCATATACAAGTCTGACCCTAGGGGACGATTACAGACCCCTAACGCTATTCCAACAGAACCTCCTTTTACAATCCTTCCTCAAAAGTGATTTTGACACAAACAGATTCTGTTTTGTCCATACCATCACTTTGTATTTCTTCATGGTTTACTGCTTTGTTATATAACATTCCCATCTCTCCTAATTAGCACGACTGGAATAAAAGTATTGAAGGGCAAGAGTGATATTCATCCATGCTTCTGTAATCTAGATAGAATCCAGTTTGATCTTCTGCGCTAGTAGTTTTAGTTCCTTCAGTTTATTTCCCAGACTTCTTGCATTGGTGTACAAATATTTCACACCTCATCCAGATTTCCATCTTGTGGTATTCTGTTATCCCTTACTATGTCATCATTTAGCAGATTTTCCTGCTCCTGTGTATTGAAATCTCATGAGTCTCTCCCAACATCTTCCAGTGTAAAGCCCTTCCTATCAGTTGTGCCAGCCTTAATCCCAGAAGGCTAATACCCCAGGTACTCAAGTGGAGTGCATCAGTTGAGACGAGTCTTCTTTCTGCCAATGCCTCCCAATGGTAAATCACCCCCAAATTCTCCTCATAGCACCAATCCTTGAGCCATCTGTGGATCTTTATTATCTTGTCCCAACTTCATCCTCCGAGGGACCGGAAATATTCCACTGAAAAAAAATCCATCAGTTGAGCTTCCGCATCTTACTCAGCCAAGCATAGTCATCCTTGATCTGTTCCAGTGAGAATCTAGTAGTGTCATTTATACCAACATGCCCCACAGTGAGTGAGTTTTTTCCCTGCTCCCATCAGGAGCCTCTTCAGCTTCCTGTCCCCATCTCATATCTTTTCTCCTGTCAGACAGCACATTTCTGTTCTCTGGATCTGGTCCAGTGACAGGCCTGTTGATTCTTCACCCATTAGCCAATTGAGGTCAGCCGTAAGAGGAGAGGATTGCAGTTAGTGTTTAAGCAGAACTTGCCCTGTTCATGCTAAGGTTTTTAAAATGCATGTGTTAAAACATATTAGCTAGCACATTTTCAGAAACAATGTGTTTTCCTCATTTAGACAGGCCCTCTGTGGCAATTTTTTAAAATAAAGTTTTGTGGCTTTATAACTCAGTCAGCGGGACCTAACCGGAAAGGAGAGAATTTCAGGTTCACAATCTAAGCTGCAGCCTCTGTTGGTAGAAAGGCTCCAGGGGATCTTGGTACGGGAAGAGAGCTGTCTTCTTCCTTTCTGCCACTCCACCTCTGGCTACGAAGCAGCTGTACAGCTCTCACATGTGAAGGAGGCCCGTGGGCCAGTTCACTAATAGAACAGGAGGCTCCTGAGAGAAATCCAACTGCTGGCTGTTGTGCATTCATTTTTATTCAGTTCTCACTCCTTCCATAAAGAAGGAGTGTTAAGGTTTTGAGGGGTCCTGTGTACAGTTCTAGGCACTGCATTCCAGGGTTAGATGCAATGAACAAAGTCCCATGCGAATGAGAGTATTGAGTAGGAATAGGGCTCAGAACCCCACTCTCCACTCACGGACGGTGTGCTCAATTCAGGGCCAGGAAATGGGCCCAGCTAACAGCCCTGTTGACACTCCACAGTACCACAGAGAGGGGGTCAGTCAGCTTGGAACCTGGCTATGTCCCAGGCCACATCATGGGTGAAAACTGACACTGGTAGGAGGAACTGGAGGTGGGAATACGTTCTTTTGTAGTAGCAAAAAGGAAGGTGGTGAGATGCATTAACTCTGGACCCTCATGGGTGATCATTTCCTCCCTTGGCAGGATGGGTCCTGCACCACATACTCTGCTGCGGCAGCACAACTTCTTTCCAACCCCTGTACAACTTGGGAGAGTCAGGGCAGGAGTTTGCCCTGACAAACCAGTGATCTGCAAGAACCTATATTAGCACAGACACGTTAGAGTGCTGCTGGGGTGCAGTGATAATGCTGAAGTTCTGGTTTAATGGGGTTTGGATTCCCCAGTCAGTGCACAGTGCTGGAGCATTTGACAGAGGCCATCTAATCTCTTCTTAGCCATTGAGGTTAGTAGTTAAAAAGAAACATGTACAGATTGACATAAAATGACATGATGGATTCTCTGCTTATCACAGTCCATATTAGTGCGCTGCCCAATATTCAGTACAAATACTCTCCTCCGCCATTTGGACCCCAGAAGAGTTTGTCATGCTGACGGGGGCAGAAAGGTATACTAACTGTGACAAAGTTCCTCCTCTACCTTGGTGGGTCCTGCGCTTATTGGCAGATTTGCTCACCTCAGTGATCTTCCCCTCTTGTGGAACCCACAGTCTGGGTCTGCTCCTCCTGTGTCTGATCAGGAGTTGGGAGGGTTTTTTTTTTTTGGGGGGGAGACCAGGGCCCCGCCCCTTTTATCCGGGTTCCAGGCCCAGGGCCCCTGTAGATTCACAGGCTTGTCTTAGTGCCTCTGTAACGCTGCATGACAGCTACCTTTCCCTGGGTAACTTCCCATGGCCTCCTCCAAACACCTTCTTATCCTCACCACAAGGAAGCTTCCTCCATGGTGTCTGGAATGCTTGTCCCTCCTCAGGCCTCCAGCCGTACCACTCCTTCACTTCTAACTCTCACTCTCCCACTCTCACTCTCACTCTCACTCTCACTTCCTCACCTCCCTTGGCCCTCTTGCTCCAGCTCCTTCTCTCCACATGGCTCTTTCTCCTCTGGCTCTCCTCCAGACTGGCAGTGGGTTCCTTTTTAACCCAGGCTTTGCCCTGATTAGCCTTGCCTTGATTGGCTTGCAGGTGTTCAATTAAAGTAGCTATCTCCACTGCCTTCTAGGGAAAAGATTCTAATTGTTTTCCAGGTTCCTTGGATTAACCTGGAGCAACTGCCATTTGGTTACCAGGGTCCTAGGGATTTGTTTAGCCTGGGGCTAACATATCTGTTTCTCAGTACTTTACTGTAGCCATCTGGCCTTGCCCCATCACACAACCTAAAGCAAGCTTGTGAACCATTGCTATGTGGATCTTTCATTATTTGCTGGTGCCCATTTCACACAAAATGCCACTGAGGAGTCTGAGACAACCCACTAGTCACAGTTAACTGGAAATGTCACTGTATTTGTTTGTTGTTTTTTTTTTAAAAGTGGGATACTAGTTTAGACCCAACTCTCAATCACTGATATATCCCTTCTCTCTCTGTTGCCCAGTAACCCCTCACTGTTAAAAGGGAGTCCCAACATTTACCAATTTCTTCCTAGCGTGTTTGCAATCTTCCAGGAGCCAGGTTTTCAAAGAGAGCAGCACTTAATTAGGAACAGGTTTTCCATAAGGCTCAGTCCCCAGGAGGCTCTGTTCTCACTTGCTTCTAAGGAAAACTTGCAGTGTTGTTGCGGTGGGATACAACCATGTGTAAGATAGCAAATGATTGAGTGACCAGCACAGTAAATGAACATGCTTAATATGAATTTGATAAAGAAGTTGATAAAAACAGGTGCTCAAATGGCAATATTTTATTCCATAAATCTTTGGTTTACATTTGAGGGGAATAATTACAATAAAACCCTCTAAGGTCCAAAGCTTTTTTATTTTCAAAGCTTCTGAAAAAACAGCTTTTAAGAATGATCAGTTTTTTCAAACTACTAATGCTTCTGGTCTTAATAGAGAGAAATGGAATTCCTCACTTCTTGGAGCCCAAGTTTTAGGCATTTAACAGTGTAATAGAGTTTTTGATGTGTAGGAAATCTCTCAGTAGAATAAAGCTGTACATCTCTCCTGAAGCATAACGATGGAGTTTCATCTAATTTGGCAAGATATGGAGACATTTGCATAGAAACTTGTTTGCATGGAAATTTGTTCCCCCCTCCCATTGTATTGCAATTTCTTTTTTCTGTATTGACTGTCATCTATATATGATGACTTTTAAATGTAACCTTGAGGGAATAGTAAATGGACAAAAAAAAATTAAGAATAATTGTTCATGAGCCTGGTTGTAGTAACAGATTGAAATGTCTTGCATATTTTCTTGATTATACAGCTACAACACCTCTTGCTCAGACATTGACAACTCTATAGGCTACTCACTGAGTCTATGGGCAAATTCAGCTCTGGGATTATCTAGTGGAACTCCCATTGAAGGGAATGGGAGATGCACCTGCTAAAGCCAGGGATAAATTTTGTTCCATTTCCTCAATGATTTGTGAGGAAATGGTGCAATAGATAGCCATCAGACAGAATATTTGAAGTGTCTGAAATATGCACACCACACAACTAATATTGCTAGACATCCAACTGCAAGTCAGATATGGACTAGATCTTTAGAGATCAGATATGCCTTTGGATAGTACTGTAGCATCAGGGCTGAGGCAAGGCCACATTATCAAAAATTTCAAACTCTTTAATGCAGCCAGAGCCCTGACACCAGGGCCGGCTCAAGGAACCTGCAAACCAAGCACGTGCTTGGAGCGGCACATTTTCAAGGGAGGCATTTTCTAGGCAAAATCCTAGAGCTGGCCCTGGCAGCGCGTCGTGCATGGGGGGTGACCTGGGGCCACTGTAGTTGGCATCATGGGACAGCAGCGCGTGCACCTTGTAGCTGGGCAGGGCAGGCTCTGAGTGGGGGACACTCGAGCTGGGGGCCACCCCACGGGACACATGGAGCCGCCTGCAGGTGCTGCAGGGCGTCCGCTTCCCAGCACTGCAGTCAGGGCTGGGCGAAGCAGCCTGAGCCACCCAGGGACTGCAGCAGGGTAGCCAGAAGCAGCAGCAGGGCCATAAAGGACGGGGCGCTGCCGTGCAGGGCCCGCATCCTGCTTTCTGGGACTCTGCTCCCTCTGGGGCTGCCCTGTCCTGGCTCCTCAGCCCCCTGCCGGGGCAGTCCCCTGGCTCTGCCCTCTCGGTCCTGTCCGGTCCTGGAGGCAGGAGCCCCGGCTGGAGGGACCCTGGGCTGAGGCGTGGCCTGAGAGCCCCACTGCTTACTCTGACCCTGCCAGTGCCGGATGGCTGGAGAAGAGGGGGGAGCGGGTGGACTCAGCACTGGAGGGGCAGGGAGACAAGGGCTGGGGTGGCAGAGGGTGTGGGGGTGGCGGTAGAGAGCCCAGGGCTGGGGCGGCAGAGGGTGTGGGGGGGGGAAGGGAGAGCCCAGGGCTGGGGCAACAGGGGGTGCGGTGGGGTGGGGTGGGAAGAGAGCTCAGGGTGGGCTGGCAGGGGGTGTGGGTGGGGGAAGAGAGAGCCCAGGGCTGGGGTGGCAGGGAAGTGCGGGTGGGGGCGGGCGGGGGAGAGAGAGCCCAGGGCTGGGGTGGCAGGAGGTGCGGGATGGGGAAGAAGAGCCCAGGGCTGGGGACAGGGAGTGCGGTGGGGAGGGGGTGGAGAGAGAGCCCAGCGCTGGGGCAGCGGGGGAGGGCACTCTTCGGGGGGGGTGAGAGCCCAGGGCTGGGATGGGGGGCAGCCACATTTTTTGCTTGGGGCAGCAAAAGACCTAGAGCCAGCCCTGCCTGACACAGCAGTGCCTGCCGCCTCTAGAGCTGGAAAGAGGCAGCCTCTCTCAGCCTATACCACCTCCACTAGCTGGGTTTCAGGTGTGCACAGCTTGCTGTAGCTAGCCAAGTGACAATAATCACTGCATAACAAAGGCCCTGATCCCACAGGCAGGTAGTATTTTTACACACAAGAGTAGTCCCATTAACTTCAATGAGACCACTCACATATGTCAAGTTGCTCACATTTCTAAGTGTTTACAGGACCAGGGTCTCCCTTATTTCAGTATAAAGTAAGGATTTTCAGCATAAGTTATGATCTCTATGTGGAGTCACCAGCAGTTATCTGGGAGGTTCCTGAGTGAGATGGCTTCTATTTGGCACCTCTAGTCTTCTGCTGACATGGATTTACAACTTGGACTGCAGGAGTGGCTGATAAAATAAACACTGTAACAGTCATGTGGCTAACTGCAATACCCAGTAACTCACGTGAAGCACTGGAAGCAGTACTTCTACATTTGTGAAGGACCTGAGGTGCGTGGTCTAATGCATGGGTCATTTCACATCACTACGAAGTAGAGAACTTGATTTACATAGCTGGGGAAAGTTTCCCACCACAACAGCAATCACAGGATGAAATTCCATGACCAGTGTTACACAGGAAGCCAGACTAGATTATTATAATTGTTTTGCAGGGTTGTTGGCCTCTTTCTCAAACCCAGGAAGGTTTAACGCCCCACCCAAAGTCTGTTCAGGCCCTTCCAGAGTATATTCTTCAGACATGATGAAAGCTAGTCTCCCGGCCCAAGCAGGCTGTAGGGGACCAGAAGTCCCTCTCCTTGAAACTTTTCAGGCAACTGGATTGGTTCTGAAAATTAAAAACAATGTTAAAAAACTCTCATACTGAATTTCCCTCATTTCTTTCTGAAGTATTTGCAGATCTCCTCCAGCCCTGATTAGCCTGATATGTTTTAGGGTAAGTGGAAAGAAAAATTAATGAGTAACAACAGAACCTGAGGCACAGGAAAAAGTGATGAAAAATGTTCTGTCACTATTGGGATTTTAAAGGGTGCAGCTTAACATTGCAGTCAACGCAAGTTTTGCCATTGTTTTACAGGAGAGAGTTTTACAACACTTGAAAATCCCTTTAACTGTTCTGCAGTGTATTCTGTTAAATGTCTATGCTCCACTCACAATATGTCTATCCAGCAACTAAAGGTGTCATTATAGTGCAGGGAGAAATACTTGTGAGCTTTAATCTAGGGTGATCAGATGTCCTGATTTTAAAGGGACAGTTCCGATTTTTTGGGCCTTTATCTTATATAGACTCCTATTACTCCCCACCCCCATCCCGATTTTTCACATTTGCTGTCTGGTCACCCCTATTTTACTCTAGATAAGACAGGTAACAATAGCAGTGAAGCTGAGGTGGCACAGGCTTCAGCACAGGCTAATTGCTCCAGTACAAAGCTGCTGGGGACCTTGGCACGCAGACTCAGGTTGCTAGCCCACACTGAAGTCCTCGATGCCACATCATCACAACTATTGTTACCTGAACTAGCTATGTTGAAGTTATCACAAGTGTAAGTACCTTTCCTACACAGCAGGGGTTGAAGAGGCGAGTGAGCCAGCAGGGCCGGCTTTAGGAAGTGCGGGGCCCAATTCGAACAGTTTCGATGGGGCCCCAGCAGGGATGACTAAAAAAAAAAAAACCAAAACAACAACAACAAACACCTGTAGAAAAACACGTGGGGCTTGTATTCACCGGGCGGTGCTCTGAGTCTTCGGCGGCGCTTCGGCGGTGGGTCCTTCACTCGCTCCAGGTCTTTGGCGGCACCGAAGGACCCGCCACCAAAGTGCCACCGAAGACTCAGAGCAAGCGAAGGACCCACCACCGAAGTGCCGCTGGAGACCCGAAGCACTGCCAGGTAAGTAAAAATTAAAAAGGCGCCTCTAGCCAGGGAAGGGATTCTCACTGGGTGCGGGGCCGTCTTAGGCGCGGGGCCCGATTCGGGGGAATTGGTGGAATTAGCCTAAAGCCGGCCCTGTGAGCCAGTAGCAGGTGGGCGGGAAGGGGTGAGGAGGCAAGCGGTGGGTGGGAAGGGTGAAGAGGCGAGCCAGTGGGTGATGAAGAGGCAAGCAGTGAGGGAGTCAGCAGTGGGTGGTGAAGAGGCAAGCAGTGAGGGAGTCAGCAGTGGGTGGGAGGTGAGCAGTGGGTAGGGAGGGTGAGGAGGTGGGCAGTGGGTGATCCAGCAGTGGGCAGGAGGGTGAGGAGGTGGGCAGTGAGGATGAGGAGGCAGGCAGCAAGCCAGCAGCAGGCATGGGTGGGGGGAATGAGGGTGTGAGAAGGCCAGCAGCGGGCAGCAGGGATTGAAGAGGCTAGCGGTGAGGGAGTCAGCAGCAGGTGGGTGAGGAGGCAAGCAAGGGCCAGCGGCAGGCAGGGGTTTTCGGAGGTTTCTGGCAGGGGAGTGAGGTGGTGAGTGGCAGATGGTGAGCAGTGGGTGGGGGACTGAGGAGAGATGCAGCAAGCCAGCAGCAGGCCAGGGGGTGAGGAGGGGTGCAGTGGCGGGGCTGATCAGGGATGGGGCAGAGTGTGGGAGGAACAGAGGTGGACTGTGGATGAGGCCAACACCCCCCCATGGAGTGTCCTCTTTTTTAAATGTTCAAATATGGTAACCCTAGGTATGTCCAGCAAGTCTGATTATGTGCTGGTTCAGCCCTTGAAGCAGGGCATAAGTGGAACTGTAGCACTGCACAAGGCCTTGTATAGGCCCCCTGAACTTGGCTGAATTCCTCCCACTAGGCTTAGACACAGAAACCTACTGGCTTAGTAGGGTTATAATTGTTCTGCTAATATTCAAGGTCCTTTCTCACCCAGGCCGATAAATTATATTCTTCCCTTGTATAGTGCCAGCCCTGTTGAAGTTTTATTATCTTCCATGTCCATGGAAGAACATGAGATTTCATTTTAATATAAATGATTGATTATTGTCCTCCAGTGAGACACTGCAAGGGATCCTAAGTGCTTACCAATCTTTAGAACTGCACGATGCAGTCCAAGCAGCCCAACTATATTGCTACAGTCTGCAGATTAGCTATGCCAGAGCTCATAACAGCATAAAAGAAATTAAACCAAAACTATAATAAGTATTACCATGTGCCCTGATTATATACACTCAATAAAACAAGATCCTTGGTATTTAGCGGAGAAGACAAACAATGTGTGTGTTGCTGACAATCTGAACTCAGAAGGTGAGAATAACCATTTTACTCTGTATAATGATAAAGACCCTTATCTAAGAAAAAGTGCATTATGAGGAGTCCAACAAGCAATAGATAGGACCACTTGCACTGGGGAACTTGCTTCCTTCCTTCCTCTTCATGGAAGGCTGTCCCCTTCGATCACAGTCTCCATACCTTCCGTGCAAACAGTGGAAGCTTATCCATGATTAAGGCAAACCAAATTCCTTCTTGATTAGCCATGTATACCTCTCGCAGCCCTTGATAATGGTAGATGCAAGACTGAGGCAGACATGGCTAGTTCAAATTTTTTTTTCTTGAGGTACAAAGCTCAGTTTAGAGACATACCCTGCCTGAAACGCACAGTTGGTGCACAGAGGAGACAAATGAAAGGCAGAGGAAGAAAGGATCCTCTGTATCAGGCTGCATAGCTGCTGCACAGCCTATCAGGACCCATAATAGGCAGTCTTCCCTAATGGTTGGAGCCAGAGATCACACTAAGGGTCAAGCTGGAATCAGCAACTTGAGGCAGAGCAAGGAAGGAAGTGTGATGTTGCACTCCATTAGCATATTTTCATAAAATCATACAAGTATGAATATAATGTAATTGGAATATGCTTCAAGCAAAAGGTCTCTTGTAAGGTATCATTACAAAGCTTATAATCTACTGAATATGGTCATCCTATTTGTATAAATGTATCATTCTTGTATCTGAAACTAGAAATACAAAATATAACTCTGAGGCCTTATTGTAATTATGCAAAGTGTGGGCCATTACTAGTGGTTTGGAATCTTGATGGCTCCCATTAACCAGGCCAATTGGCTGTATATGGCCCTGTTTACTTGGAAGCCTTTCCTATTTCCTATGAGTCAGGGCAGAACTAATGGAGAGTAGGGATCTTACAGAACATGTGACCATGTCACCTGGTACTGGAATCCATCTTAAACCTGGTGCTTTTCCATTTAGAAGGAGGAGTGGGGATCCAGAGACACAAAAGATTCTTGCTTTGTGCCAAAGCTATAAGGGGATGGAACAGAACAAAGGAGGTTGCAGTCATGAGAAATCTCCTAGTTACCACCTTAGCTAACAAGAACTGTATAGGGGAAAGGATTAGGACCAAACTAGGAAGGAGTCTAGTCTGTGAAAGAAACTTATTGGACCATCTCTGAGGGTGAGATTGTACTTGTAAACACTGTCTTAATGTATTAGGCTTTGAGTTGCATGTTTTGTTTTATTTTGCTTGGTAACTTACTTTGTTCTGTCTGTTATTACTTGGAACCACTTAAATCCTACTTTTTATACTTAATAAAAATCACTTTTTGGTTTATTAATTAACCTAAAGTGATTAATACCTGGGGGAGCAAACAGCTGTGCATCTCTCTCTATCAGTGTTATAAAGGGTGGACACTTTATGAGTTTACCCTGTATAAGCTTTATACAGAGTAAAATGGATCTGTTTGGGAACTGGGTAACTGAGTGCTGGAGACAGGAATACCTGCTAAGTGGTTTTCAGTTAAAGCCTGCAGGTTTGGGGGACATGGTTCAGACCTGGCTCTCTGTTTGCAGCAGGCTAGCATGTCTGGCTCAACAAGGCAGGGTTCTGAAGTACCAAGCTGGCAGGGAAAATGGGATACTGGGTGCTAAGAAAATCTCTGTTGACTAAAAAGCCCCTGAGCTGAGTGGATCTCAGTTTCAGTGAACTGCAGGGGGGCATGGCCCAACCTCTTGGTCTGTGCTGTAGTTGACTGGAGTGTCTAGCTCAGCAAGATGGGAGTGGAGGGAAGCCTTCTCTGGCAGGGGGGGTTTGTTCTCAGTGGTATCCCAGCACACCTAGTGACAGTCTGGAGGGAGTTTCTGTGACCCAACCCATCACAGTAGGAACCGTGCATGTCAACAGGAGTAGGGAGGAGGTAGGGTAGCAGGAACCAGGGACTTGGTCTCAGGGATCTGGGCAGCAGCAGGCCTAACAACTAGCTGCTCAAAGGGTGGACAGGTACAGGAATCCGTGTACCCAGTGAAGTCCGGCCAGCACTCTGTCTCTAGTCATCTGACATTGCTGAGTCAGCAGGTGTAAACCTCCATTGGGTGTTGGGCTATTAGCTGCAGTTCCCTCAGCTGATTTTGCAGTGTGGTGGTGCAGAGGGCGAGGCTCTCGCTTAGCAGACTGCTTCTGAGATGCATGGCCCCTGACAGATCCACTCTGTAGGTGCATGATATGTTTGCATGCCCCCCTCTGTCAATGTAAAGGCTGGTAGTTCCTAGTTCTGCCTCTGCTTATTCCTCAGTACACATCTACCTTGCTCATGCTGGGGCCCCATTGTCAATGGATTGAGCATTGGCTACTGATGTGCACAAGGGGAGCTATTTTCCTCTAGTGTCAGAAGTGCATTCAATACGCTACACCAGACACTGTTAGGAACTCACCACTTGTTGCTCTGTTGGGGGTGTGGGAGCACAGTACCTCTTATTCTATTGGTAGAAGCAGCTACTGAAGTTATTGTTGGTGCCCAGGACAGTAAATATTCCCATTGTCATGGTGTCCTGTCTGAAAACAGTCCTTCTGAAAGCTGTACAGCTTTGATTGTTAGCTACAGATTTGTGGCTGCTTAAAAAAAAGGGGGGGAAGAGTTTGCTTTATTTTCCTAAATGAACATTTGTTTACATAATGATAAGTGCTTGCCAGTCACTACTTGTTGTTTTAATGAAGGAGTAATGGTATTGAGAATGCAGAACATAGTCACAGTTAAGCTGTAGGGAATTGCTGGAGTACATATTTTACAGACAGATTTCAAAGCCAATTCAGCTCTGCTGGGGATACAAAACATGGTTTAAATGGCCTTTTTACAGTCTGACAAACAGCACAGCTGAACAATGCACCCCTACCCCAGTAATGTACAAGTTCTGCACTTTCCATAAAAATGGGAAAACAGCAGCAACGCAACAGAGGAGAAAAATGGAAGAGTGAAAATAAAAAACAAACCCATGGAGGTGGCCTGCTCCCTGAGAAGTCACTGGTAAAATCAGGGGCCGCTCCAGGCACCAGCACGCCAAGTGTGTGCTTGGGGCGGCAAGCCAATCGGGGGTGCTCTGCCAGTTGCCGCGAGGGCAGGAGGCAGGCTGCCTTCGGTGGCGCAGGCAAGCTGCCAAAGGCAGCCTGCTTGCTGTGCTTGGGGCAGCAAAATGCCTAGAGCTGCCCCTGGGTAAAATCTCCTAGTGATTTCACTGGGAGTACAGCTAGGCCAGTGCTGAGGAACTGTTAAAATAGCAGGACCAGAGTAAGAATCTGACCCAGCTCCCATTCAGGTCAATGGAAAGACTCCCACTGAGCTGAACAGACATTAGAGCAGAGAAGGGTCTGCTTTTGATTTACAGGACAGGTTGATCATTTTTGTCTTTCAAGCGGATTAGCATGTGTCACTGGCCTCTAATCACAGGGACTGAGATTTTCCACAGGTGTCTAAGGGGATCAGGCACCTAGTGGAGACACTGATTGGGAGCTGAGTTTCTAAATGTCCAAGACACTTGAAAATCTCACCCAATGCCAATATTTCAAATTAAAAAAAAAAAGGAGGATCATAAAGTACACACTGAACGCCAGCTGTTCAGAGGTTCTCTTTGGATGATGATACGTCTGGCATACCAAGGTAAGGAGATATATGTTTTTGTATAGTGTTGTGTCTCACAGAGATCTGTAAGTTTTTGCTTTGGAAAAGGGAATATTGTTTTTTTGCATCATTATAAATTCCTTTCTCTGAAGTCTGTGAGCTGAACAAAAGTGCTGGGGATTCAGCTCCTGGGGGATTTTTCTAAACCTCTAGCTCAATCTCGGGTCTTCATCTTGTTATGTTAGATGCACCTGCTCAAACTGTTTTGTCAATAAGTCTTTGCAATATTGTTCTCTCTCTTTGGATAATTCATGAACCAATCATGAGTCCTGTAACTATCTCTGGAGCCTTTCACAGACTGCTGTAAAACTAAATAACTCTTCATAGAGCCCAAAATCTCACCACCTTCCAGGGTTTGGTTTTATTAACAAAGAAACAAAAATTCAGCTTAAGGATTCCTCCCAAAGACTGTTCCTAGGCCTCTTCTCTCAGAAGTGCTCAAATGACACTCTATATCATCTCTTTCTAGAGAGCCCTTTCATATCGCTTTAGTCAGGTGAGAATGACAAATCACATGCCTTAGGGTGTGTCTGCACTAGAGCCGGAAGGTGCAAATTTCAACTTGAGGTGACATACCCATGCTAGCTTGATCAGTGCTAGAAAATAGGTGTGTAGCTGTAGCATCATGAGCAGTGGAAGGGGCTAGCTGCCCTGAGTATGATCTCATTTGAGACTATAAATATGGTTTCTGGGACATAGCCCATTCCACCACTGGAAAATTTCCTTTATGATTTTAAAAAGAGAGAAGTAAACATTGTAAAAGGGTTGAAATACAAACAAAACTGTCTGTCAGAATGGAAGGTTTTGTTTGACCCTGTAATGTTCTGAAGCTCAGGGCCAGGGTGCCTCCTGTGGCAGTGTCAGGGGATCAAGGTGCTCACTGGACAATGCTGTCAGGCAGCCTCGCTGGTGATTGTGAAACTGTTACCGAAATATCGGGTCTGCCTAGCTGAGAGCCAATAACAGCCTGACAGGGATAAGGGAAAAGATGCTTTATTCTGCAGAAGAAAGGAGAGCCCTGTACCTTGGTACAAAAAACTCTGTTCCATACAAATTTCACAAGCCTTTTATACACTTTTAGACTAAGACCCTTGCATGTTAACACTTGATTGGTAGGTGTCAAACTCCACACTCTTATGTGGTTAGTAAAAACTGGTTTGAAGCAAGTTCTCTGCTTTAAGGCAGAAGCAGAAAAGATAGTTCAAAAGTTCAGGGTACTGTGTCCATGAGGCTTCTGCTTCCCCCTACTGGCTGCTTGTAAGCTGTTAAGGGGGGCCACCAGTAACTTTCACACAACTGTGCAAATGGCAGGTAAAACCTCCTAGGTGAGGGTTCAACAAATAAATGGGTAGTCTGCAGCTCCAACCTCTTGGCTGAGGACTGTGCAGACAAGCCATCTGTGCCCTGGCCTTCTAGGTGGGGGGTGTGAGTCACTTGTGTAGAGTTCCCTACTCTGGGTGAAACATGCATGTGAGTGGGGAAGGATAGCTCAGTGGTTTGCGTATTAGCCTGCTGAACCCAGCGTTGTGAGTTCAATCCTTAAGAGAGCCACTTAGGGATTGGGGCAAAAATTGGTTCAGCTAGTGAAGGCAGAGGACTGGATTTGATGACCTTTCAAGGTCCCTTCCAGTTCTTCGAGATTGGTATATCTCCAACTTTTAATGGGGGGGCGGGAGGGATAGCTCAGTGGTTTGAGCATTGGCCTGCTAAACCCAGGGTACTACCCCTTGGGAAGCATCACAGTTTCTAGCCCAAAACAATTGTGGCAAAATGCCTGAACATGAGAACTGAGCACACACAAAATGAGGGGATTTTTTTTGTTGGCATTTTAATTTTTTTTTTTGACAACTTGAAAAGTCAACAGAACTCATTTTGGGTCTGTACAGAGGCAGAATGATCTCACTCTGGTACAGAGGAGGTTAACTCACCCTATTGGGTGCAGGTAACCTCACCCTAGATTATTAAGGTTGGAAGGGACCTCAAGAGATCATCTAGTCCACCCCCCTGCTCAAAGCAGGACCAATCCCCAAAGTGCCCCCTCAAGGATTGAACTCGCAACCCACAATTGTTTGGGCTAGAAACTGTGATGCTTCCCAAGGGTACCCAGGTTTGTGAGACATCTTAATACCATCTGCTCAGAGCATGAGGAACCCTTGTGTGCATCTGGTATGGGTCAGCTCCCTGACTCCTCTGGCAACCCAGGCATTCCCCTCTCAGCCTATGCAGGCTCTGCTGTCCCTCTGAAAGTTAGAGAGGGATACATTCTGACCTCCTGAGCCCTCCAAGCATCTCCCTAGAGAGTGTCCATCCCCTGGTCCACTGGATGCTCACAGTATTCACACTTACTACTCCCAAAGAAGTAGTACATACAGGGGTGCTGGAACAATTTCTGTAGTGGGGGCACTGAGAGCCATTGAACCAAACTGTAACCCCAGAAATATAATGGTAACCACTTCAAGTTGGGGGGGGGGGGTGCAGCAGCACCTCCCGCAGTGCCAGCACCTATGACTACACACCATCTTACCAGATTCACCTCAGATCACCACTCCATTTAACACACAACATTTAGATATGCTTATAGTAATATCAAGTTTATTTAATAAAGCCAATATATTTAAATGATAGCAAGTAGAAATGTTGGAAACAAATGTGTAAAATAAAATCTAAGATGCATTTTAGAACCTAGGCTTAACTAGATACTTTCATTTCACATGCATAGGCTTGGAAGAACTAGATCATCAGTTAATGTTGGTAAATGGCAATTTCACCATTCACATACAAACAAGTTTACAAATAGTCAAAATAAGAAAAATGCTGCTTGAAAACTCAGAGTTTAAAGATATTTATTGTGAATATTTGGACATATGATGTTGGCAGTTTGTGTTTTAATTGTTATGAAGCTTTAACTTTTGGAATCTCAGTGTCTGTCATTAAACAATTATTGTCTGGCCCATGCAATTCAGAATTTCCCACAACTGTGAACATTTAAATAAATACAAATAAAACCCCTAATTTTGCGTAACTAAAAATGTAAATTGATAAGAATTTTAAATGCTTTAAAATACCATATATACTTTGTCATAAGCCAAATATTTTTGGTAATAAAGGTGACGCATCAAAGTCCAGGGGTCGGCTTATAAACAGGTCTACACCAAAATTTGTGGATTTTAAATTCTATGTAATCATTGAATTGAATATCTAATACATTGTCGTTTTGTTTACCTGGAGTGTCTGCAGGCATGGAGCCCCTCGGCTCCCTGTGGCCACAGTTTGCTGCAGCTCCCATTTGCTGGGAATGGCAAACCATGGACACAGGGAGCTGAGGGGCTCCATACCTGCAGATGCTCCAGGTAAACAAAACGTCCAGGCCCACTAGCGGCTTAAACTTTGGCTCCTGGCCCATTAGGGTTCCTAACCTCGGAAATACAGGGTCGGCTTATGAAAGGGTCATACAGTTTTTGCTATTTTTACCTAACCATCTTGGGGGGTCGGCTCAAACGATCAGGCTAATGAATGAGTATAAACAGTAATCAATATTATCTGTCAAAATTTAAAAAAAAATAATTTCTGCCAAGCCTACATATAGAGCAGAGTGGACCCAGAGTCCTTCCAGCATTTTTCAACCAAGCCTGGATGTGATCCTTTTTTCATGAGACCAAATATGCTGCCAGCTTGTACTCTAGATAAAAGGCACACAGTATTCTTTTTGCATCCATATATATATAAAAAAAAATTCCCCTCTCACCCCTATGGGTGGTATGTGTCTTCCTCAACCTTGGGTCCTCTACCAGAGGCCTGGGAGTTTGAGGGTTCTGCGCAGTATCTTAGCTGTTCCTAGCACTGCACTCTTCTGGACAGAGAGCTCTGATGTTGTTCCTGGGATCTGTTGGAGCCACTCACCCAGCTTAGGAGTCACAGCCCCGAGGGCTCCTACCACCACTGGGACCACTTTGGCCTTCACTTTCCACATCCTCTCTAGTTCCTCTTTCAGGCCCTGGTACTTCTCCAGCTTCTCATATTCCTTCTTCCTGATGTTGCTGTCACTTGGCACTGCTATATCTATCACCACCGCTGTCTTCTGGTCCTTGTCTATTACCACGATGTCTGGTTGATTGGCCAGTACCTGCCTGTCCGTCTGGATCTGGAAGTCCCACAGAATCTTAGCCCTGCTATTCTCCACAACCTTCTGTGGAATCTCCCATCTGGTCTTGGGAGGGTCTAGCCCATACGCTGTGCAGATGTTCCTGTACACAATGCCAGCCACTTGGTTGTGCCGTTCAGTGTATGCTGTTCCTGCCTGCATCTTACATCCTGCCACTATGTGTTGGACTGAACTCACTGGTGAATAAAATTAAGATATCAATTAATGAGTCATTGCTATGCTTGCTATATGTAATGTAATTGTGGTGAGCTGGTTGCTCCACACAGGTAGATGGAGGATTAAAGCAGCCCTCAGAGAGGCTGTACAAAACCCAACCAGTGGGAGGAGGGCTTGAAGAGAGCCAATCAGGAGTGGGGAGGGCCATGTAAGAAGGGCTGCTTAACAGAGCAGAGTCAGTCTCTCCCTGGAGTGTAAGGAAGAAGTATTGGCTGCCTTAGAGTGATCAGGACAGGGTCAGGCTATCAATAGGGAGCTCCAGCCTAAGGACTGCCAGACTGAGGACCCTGATACAAAGGGCTGGGAAAGTGTTAGGGCTGTGGGGAAGTGGCCTAGGAAAATAGGTGGTGGGAGTTGGGGGAGAAGCAGCATGTGGCTACTGGCTATAGGGTCCCTGGGTTGGGGCCTGGAGTAGCAGGTGGCCCTGTTTCCTACCCCCCCAACCTACCACAATGGGGGTGGTCAGTAGTTGGACTGCAGTTTACCCCTGGAGGTGAGGGATTAGACCACAGGCTACAGCAGCAAGTAAATGGATTAGAGACAGCAGGTTCCTCAGGAAGGGGAGGAAGTAGAGTGGGGGCTGTGCCCAGAAGAGGGTGTTGTAGTTTAGGGTGTGACACAGGTCTTAGAGGTGGAGCAGAAGTGATAATGATGAGACACCACTAGAGGAAGGTGCACTGGCAATTAAGAGCTAATTCCTAGTGTGACCAGAAGGAGGTTCCAAGGTGGTGAGTCACACCCTGTCATAGTGATGCAGATCTAGATATTATTGCTTTCAGCATGCAAACATGCCTGATCTTCCTGTGCCCCTCTTCTTGTTGAAATGCTGCCAAATTTTGAGATTTTGATTGTTAATATTATGATTTCTGGTGTTTTTCTGAAAACACCACTTCCTGGCAGCAGGTGATTATATGAGAAGCTCAGCTTTTTTTAAGGGGCATTTCTGTGACCCGGTAACCTCTTGATGGCAACTAGCAGAGGGCACAGGGAGCTGGCAGGGAGGGGCACAGGGCTTAATCTGTGCCAGGGATGAACTCAGGCACCTCTAGGCTTGGCAGTTCATAGCCCTGGAAACTCTGAGCTTGCTGCATTATGAATGTAAAATAATTGCTTGAGCCCTGGCACCTAATTGCTTGAGCCCCAGAAGCGTTTTCATTACAAATTAAGCACGTGGCGGCATACACTTTACAGGGATCCCTGGGTCAAATATATGAACAATAATTTTCCAAAAGGTGGAATGTAAGGTTTCTACTGAGAGCCAGTAGCCCATTGGTCATTATGTGACATGCAAGTATGGAGAATATTTAAGAAGTTATGTATCTACACTGGAAATTATATTCTTAGTGCCTTGAAGTTAAAGACAGATCACTAGGAGGTGACTTGCCTTGGACGGGGTCTGTTCAGGCAGCGGGTAGTAGATGCTTCTCTCTCTCTCTCTGTTTTTTGTGTATTGTTTCTCACAATGTCAATATTTGCAGACTGAGATACCATCTAATCAAGATTGTGAAATTGACAAAAGATCAGAAGGACTATACAACAGGAAGGTTGTCCAGTTTATGAGTAAATATGAAGGCTTTTTTGACGTGTGTGTGTGTATATGTGTATTTTTATTTATATATATATATATATATATATATACACACACATATATAAAGAGGGGCACAGGAAGATCGGGCATGTTTGCATGCTGAAAGCAATAATATCTATATCTGCATCACTATGACAGGTTGTGACTCACCACCTTGGAACCTCCTTCTGGTCACGCTAGGAATTAGCTCTTAATTGCCAGTGCACCTTCCTCTAGTGGTGTCTCATCATTATCACTTCTGCTCCACCTCTAAGACCTGTGTCACACCCTAAACTACAACACCCGCTTCTGGGCACAGCCCCCACTCTACTTTCTCCCCTTCCTGAGGAACCTGCTGTCTCTAATCCATTTACTTGCTGCTGTAGCCTGTGGTCTAATCCCTCACCTCCAGGGGTAAACTGCAGTCCAACTACTGACCACCCCCATTGTGGTAGGTTGGGGGGGTAGGAAACAGGGCCACCTGCTACTCCAGGCCCCAACCCAGGGACCCTATAGCCAGTAGCCACATGCTGCTTCTCCCCCAACTCCCACCACCTATTTTCCTAGGCCACTTCCCCACAGCCCTAACACTTTCCCAGCCCTTTGTATCAGGGTCCTCAGTCTGGCAGTCCTTAGGCTGGAGCTCCCTATTGATAGCCTGACCCTGTCCTGATCACTCTAAGGCAGCCAATACTTCTTCCTTACACTCCAGGGAGAGACTGACTCTGCTCTGTTAAGCAGCCCTTCTTACATGGCCCTCCCCACTCCTGATTGGCTCTCTTCAAGCCCTCCTCCCACTGGTTGGGTTTTGTACAGCCTCTCTGAGGGCTGCTTTAATCCTCCATCTACCTGTGTGGAGCAACCAGCTCACCACAATTACATTACATATAGCAAGCATAGCAATGACTCATTAATTGATATCTTAATTTTATTCACCAGTGAGTTCAGGTACTGCCATCTGATTAATTAGTTCATAATTTTTAAATTTTACACATTCTCTGCACTCCTGGAGTTTGATCAGTCTCAGAAACAAATTTGGTGAAATACCAGAAGAATACTTGTGCAAGCACAGGCTGTCAGAATGGAAGCAGGAATTACTACAATTCTTACTAAACAGATTGTTTTAAAAACACTTCCTGGGATGTTTTGGAAGACTCAGAATGTTTGGATTATTTAGAGAAACTTCTTAACTTGTGTTTCTCGGAATGCCAAGTTTTTCAAGATCCTCTCCCTTTGTACAATAGATATTGCTAATGTCATGTTACACATACACTTAGTGATGTCATACCCACACATAGGCGTAAGTCATCAGGTGTGTATAACCTTAATACAAGCACATACGGAAGTGACCTCCTTCTGAACATTTTAACAGATTGTTTTGAGAGATGAAAAATCCTGCATATCTTTCCTCCTTTGAAGATTTTAGTGTCCCTTAGTTTGACTAAATGTCTTTGAATTGCCTCCATCATGTATATAAATCATGGTGAAAATGTCATAAGATCTTATCTAGGTATGGCGTTTCAAGAATCAATATTAAATGACATTTTCTTGTACTTTAAAGAATGTATAATTTCTCCTTAATATTCATTATATGCTGGTGCAGTCTTTACCAGACATATCACATCTTTTCCTTATGCGCCTCATTTGCCCTGAATATAAGTGAAACCAGGCATTTTTTCATTCATCCATATTTCCCTATCTTAAAGATAAATTGCTTACTGTTTCTCCGTTGCTGTATGAACATATCATTACAACAACCCCCACTTTCACTTTGCAAAGCTCCCATCATTCTCCTTCAAACACCATCTGGCTTTCTCCCAGGCTGCCCTGTGTGCATGTGGAAAACTCATAGGGGTATGAGGAAATCAGTAAAGCCACTACTTTATCTGTCCTCAAATCTCTCCTAAGGCTCACCGTTGCTAAAACCCTGACAGCCTGATCATGGTTAGACAGAGGGAAAGCTGAAACTACTGCTTAGTATGAAAAAATGTGCTTCTTTCACTGTTACATTTCCCCTTCCCTGCTCTCATCTGTTTGTTTCATCCATCTGGTTAGAAACCAAGAGAGTAAGCCTCATAGGCACCAGCTTCCTCTGGGCCCAGGGGGTGATCAAACCTCTGCTCTGCCCCAGGCCCCACTCCCATCTCCCCACCCATTCCCTGCCTCTTCCCACCTCTGCCCCATGTCTTCTCACCTAGTTCTGCCTGCTTCCCTGAGCACGCATTGTCCCTCATACTCCCAGATCCTCCTGCACATTGCAGAATAGCTGATTGCTTTTGTCGATGGGGCCAGCAGTGGGCGGGAAGCACTGGGACGTTTGGGGGAGCTGGCTGTGGGTGGGTGCTAAGCACCTGCTAATTTTTAAATCAAGGAATCAGCCTCTATGATAAGACTTCAAAGCAGGAATCATCTTTGTATTTGTACAGAGTTTCCTACCATAGGTCAATGATCCCTGATGGATGCTTCTAGGATCTGCTGTAATAAAAGTAACCACAGATCTGTGGTTTGTCAATACAATTAATAAACATTTCATGAGTGGTGTAATGTCACCCACTGTAATGCTGCACAGGAGGCTGAACTCTGAGAACTATTAGAGCCCAAATGTTTTCAGCAAACACCCCAAGAGCAGTAAAACATTACTCGTTAATACCAGCCCTACCCACCCATAAAATGATAAGGGGCAGCAGGATGAAAAGAGAGTTAGAATAGCCAATCTGTGTGGGAAAAGCTTATGTCTAAATTGACCATGGTAGAGGAAATGACTGGGGAGCTATTAGCAGCAATCTGAGATGAATGTAATAAATGTCTGTGACAGAGAGACATCTCAGTCTACTGTAGAATTTATGTTCAGTTACCTGGAACTTTTAAAAATGGAGGGAAGCTGGGCATTTGTTGAATAACAAATGTCTATTCATACAGTATTGTTTTAGTAGCAATATTGTGTGCTGGTGACAGTGGGATGGTATGTAGGTGGAAGGGACTGTGTTATGGGCTATGGAGTGTACAGCAATCAAAGTCTTTTGGAAGTGAGTAGAAAGAAAATAGATGCTGAAATGCTTAATTAAACAAATGCCTTTCTTTCCAGATGGTATATGCTGGGAATCTGAATGGGGCTTATATTTCTCAGAGATCAACAGATTTTTATAAGAAAATACACAGAAGATAGTAAAGATGGTAAACAGTTATATTAGGCCCGTTCCACTCCCATACACACAAGTTGTCATAAACATACAGCTAAGGGTAGCGTAAAATCCCTCCTTTATCTGTAAAGGGTTAAGAAGCTCAAATAACCTGGTTGGCACCTGACCAAAAGGACCAATAAGGGGAGAAGATACTTTTAAACCTGTGGGCAAAGGTTTTTGTTTTGTGCTCTCTTTATGTGTTCTCTCCGGGACAGCGAGAATACATCTACTAATGCCATACCTGAACTAAGCATCTAAGATTACAAATTGTAAGTAATAGGAAGGAAATGCGTTAGATTATCTTTTGTTTTAGTTTGTAAATTTTCCCTAGGCTAAGAGGGAGGTTTATTCCTTGTGGGGTTTTTTTTTTTTTTTTTTTTGGTAACTTTAAAGTTTTGCCTAGAGGGGAATCCTCTGTGTTTTGAATCTGATTACCCTGTAAAATTACCTCCCATCCTGATTTTACAGAGGTGCTTCTTTTACTTTTTCTTCATAATAAAGTTCTGCTTTTAAGAATCTGATTGGATTTTAGTATCCTAGAAACACAAGTGTCTGGTCTGTGCTCACCTTGGTTACCGATTTGGTTGGTGTATTATTCTCAAGCCTCCCCAGGAAAGGGGTGAAGGGACTTGGGGGGATATTTTGGGGAAAGAGGAACTCCAAGTGGTCCTTTTCCTGAATCTTTGTCTAACTCACTTGGTGGTGGCAGTAATACCGTCCAAGGGCAAGGAAGAATTTGTGCCTTGGGGAAGTTTTAACCTAAGCTGGTAGAAATAACCTTAGGGGGTCTTTCATGTAGGTCCCCACATATGTACCCTAGAGTTTAGAATGAGGAGGTAACCGTGACACAAGTGCCGGATTGTTCCCTTTCATATAATTCACTATAATTTTATCTAGATAGCTTTTTATAAGGTCATCCATCAGAGCACCTTTCACCAAAGGTGCTTTATTAATCTTCAGTGTCTCATACAAGGTGACTTCAACTGCACTAGTTTGAACAACATTAACAAGGTGCTTTTCAGCATCAGCAGACTTTGTAATACTAAGGTAGAAGAGCTGGGTTAATCTCTGCAAAGAACATATGACTGTGATTCTGGCAGACTAGGTGCCAACTGATGCCCAGGCCCAGGGCCTCACAGAACACTGACATATGCATAGCGGGGAACTAGTCTGGCTCACCTGCGGGTTAGTGTCATTAAAATAGATATTAGTGTTATAAGAAAGTGCTTAGGCTTTAAGGATTGCTTGTAGGATGCTGTGTATATTGGTCTTACTTATAATATCTGTTTCCCACTGATATAAAGTTATATTGAGTGTTTGCATTGTAAACCCCTGTTGTTGTGTAACTCACCAAACAGGAAAAGAAGCATTAATTAAGGTATAGTGCTCATCCTGCACACAAGATGGCCCACTGAAGGCAAACAAGATATTGTGTAGCATGATTGCATTCCTCACTCTCTCCAGGAAGGGGAAACCTGCACAGGAACTCATCCCATCAGCTTAGATTCTGGGGTGAAGGGGATAAAAATGCCTGACAAGGAGAAAGAGGGGTCTCTTTCTGGTGTTTGGGCTTGGAGGGGCAAAGATTCCTAAACATAAGCAAGAGATCCCCATGCTGCTTGGCATGGGTGAACCCTAAAGGACAGATAATATTTGTGACAAAGTCTGGCTGGACAGCTGCAAGAGTGTGGTGGAAGGCAGGTATATTACACCAGAATGATAAAGCCCTTTTCCCTATAAGCTGAGAAGAAGTGATCTCTGGTCAACTAAGGACAACCGAGTCAAATTAAGGACTGCCTGAGACCTTGCCCTCCCGCCCTCTTTCTGGTGAGAGAGGAGGAGGAGAGAAAAGCCGCTGTACGGCTTGTGACAACAGGGAGATTGGCTTCTCCCTGGTGAGAATCTGCTCCCCTCCCTACGGGGGAAACAACCAAATTGAAAGTCTGTTTGGGGAAAGGACTGACACCCCAAGGCCACTAACCCCCCCACTTGTGAAAAGGGAGTAGAAAAAGGTACCCCCTTTATTTTGTGTTTGGGAATTTGTTTCATTTGTTTGGTGGAGGAGCACTCATTGGGCCTGCCCTGAGGCCCACCTTGAAAATACAGATAAACACAGAGTGGGAAGACAATTGCTGTCCATAGTGAGGCTGATTTACTCCTAGACCCACCTCTACCGGGGGTGTGTGTGTGTGCGCGCACGCTAATCCTAAAGAGATAGAGGAGGTGCCTTGCAATACTTCTTTAATCTAAGACTGTAACTCACTTGTGTGTGTGTGTATATACGTTTCCTGTTTTAACCTTGTAAATAACTCATTTCGCCTCTTTGTTAATAAATCGTTAGTTTGTTTATCACAGGATTGGTTGAGTCTCTAGTTTGAAATCTGAATGTAAATGACTGACCCTTTAGGATTGAGAGTAGCCTGAATATTGTTGTGACTTTTGGTATAAAGCAGGGTTCTCAGACTGGGGGTCAGGACCCCTCCAGGGGTCATGAGGTATTTACATGGTGGGGGCTGCAAGCTGTCAGCCTCTACCCCAAACCCCTTTTTGCCGCCAGCATTTATAATGGTGTTAAATATATTTTAAAAATGTATTTAATGTATGGGGGGGGGGTCGCACTCAGAGGCTTGCTGTGTAGTAGGGGTCACCCATACAAAAGTCTGAGAACCCTGGTCTAAAGTGACTGTTTCCCACATAGTCCAGCTTGCATGGATAGCAAGATAGACTGGAATGCCCAAATCTGTGATTCCATGGTAAGACTGTTATAGGGGTTTAGGAGTTCACACTTTTTACTGGGTTCATGAAATCTAATTATAGAACATACAGCCAGTTTGGGGGGTCTGCCCTGGGGTTGACAGTCATGTTTGTGACCCACTCCAGACAGCATGACAATGACCCTGGCATATATCCCTTCATAGAGCAGCATAAAGTGGTGTCATAGAATCAGAGGGTTGGAAGGGATTACAGGAGATCATCTAGTCCAACCCCCTGATCAAAGCAGGACCAATCCCCAGATTTTTACCCCATATTACTCTTGGAAAAACAAATGAATCACTAAAAACAAGATGGTCCTCAGTGTTCTTTGTATACTTTGTGGCACAATTATAGAACTCTCCCTCTCCTGTGTGACCATTTAATTCCCAGGTGAGTGGTGAGCGCTTGCTACTCAGATGAGTAGGTTCCCATCAATGAGAGGGAGGGTTCTTCAGTCTGGCAGAGCAGGTAGGCTCTGAATGATTAATTGATGAATCTGCAACACCTCCCTGAGAGGAGACAAGTAAACGTTTTCTGAATACTTTTTTAAAAAAAAGAAAGAAAGAAAAGAAAAGAAAAAGATCCATAGAGAGAAGTTTTAATATATTACCTACATCAGCTCTAAGGAACAGATGGGAGCCAAGAATTTTGTTTTTCCTGAAGTGGTAGTGACTAAGCAAATGTACAATATTCTGCATCAGGCACATTTATGCATAAAAATATCTAACCTTAAAATCTCAGGTCATTTAGATAGATATGGTTTCTCTGCATTTTAATATGGCATTACTCTATTAAAAAGAGTGCATCCAGAGTGCATAATTTTATTTTTGTGATGTTTATCCATTGCATTTAATTAATAGCAAGGTTGTGTTCCTTTTCTGAAAGCTGTTAGTTTTCATACATTCTGCCACAAATACGCTTTAAAGTTCAACCATTGTACACAAACTGATTATCTCCAAAATGCCATCGCACAAAAGATTGCTGCTTTGTATCACCAATAGTACTAATAAGCCTTCAGCCATCATTCATGAGACAAGGAACATCCTCAGTAATGTCTCCATTCAGTTAATAAGATGCTCTAAGCACTTGACCATTTATTTTTAACTTTGTTTGTGTTTATTGAACAGGACCTGTTGGTATCCACATGTTAGCAATACTCATACTCTGAATGGTCATAGATCCACTATCCTCCAAGGAACATTCTCAGTCATAGGCCAGCACTAATGTCAGAACAATAGTTAGCAAGGAGGAGACTAGGAAGAGTTAGAGGAAATGCAGAATGTGGAAGGTTTTTTTGGTGGTGGCAGCACTCTTCCTTAAAGCTCACTCACTCATTCATTCCAGACTGGATTTGATCAAAACAGCAGAACTGAATGATCTCCAAGTGTGAGAGGGCTACTCACGTTTTCCCCTTTCTCTCGGCTAGATCTCAGCCTTGCAGCATGGACAGCATTCTACCTCAGAAATGACTGAGCCCCCCTGGTCTGTTGCTGCTACCCCACCTGAACCCTTTTCCTGGGTTTCTTGCAGCAGTGGAGCCAAGACAAGAGGCTCAAACAGGCTCTGCAGTTATGATGAAAGGATGGATGCCCATCTGCTCTAATCAAGGAACAGGCCTGCTAGCTGCCTGAACCGGCCAGTTGTTTGCTTCCCTAGTTGGCCCAAAGTGTTAGGGGAAGCACGTTTCATTAATTTCGGTGCTAATCCTCCATACTACTTTGAAAAATCTCAAGCGGACAGACCGCTTTCATTGTCTCTGTCATGCTACAATATAGTTGGGGGGCCATACGGTATTAAGTTTATGAATCACTGTGGGCCAGGGATTGTATGCTCCAGGATCCAAAACATGTGCTGTGTGTGGAGGGGGAAAAAAATGATTAAGGCAAATCACTTGAATTGTAAATACCCCCCCAGACTTACTGCCCTTAGAAAGGGGTGCATATATTGATGCAAACTGCATTTTCCAGAGATCAGAGTGCTTTTGGCATAAAAAGGCTGAGTTTAAACTTCTCACAGGATCTTCATTTGATTCAGCAAATGGACAGGTCCTTCTGTCCAAAGGGAAAGCTCCAACACTTGTGGCAGGATTGGAAAGACTTAAGCTTCTTAAAACCCCATAATACTGATGGGCGATCTCTGGTAAGCTTATAGCATGCAGGTAGGAATGTCTATAGGCTTTCCTTGCTGTAGGGCTTTTTACCTTGCCAATGAATGTATTTTGTTTTGTGAAGGTGTCATGGTATAATTCCCAAATCTGAACCTTAGCGTCCAAAATATGGGTACCAGCATAAATCCTCTAAGCTTAATTACCAGCTTAGATCCTGTAGTGCTGCCACCAATCAGGACTTAGGTTAGAGCCCCTGATAAGCTCTGGTCTCCCCAAACCTTCCCTGGAGACCCCCAAGACCCAGATTCCCTGAGTCTCACAACAAAGGGGAATAAACCATTCCCTTCCCCCTCCTTTCTTCCTCCCAGATTCTTCCCACCCTGGGTTCACTAGGAGAGAGAGACAGATTCAAGCTTCGTGAATTTAACAAAGGGATTCTCTCTTTCCCCTCTCCTTCTCCCGGAGAGAGAGAGAAACACAGAGAGCAGATTTTTCCCTCCCCCCGTCTTTCCTTTCTCCCACCAATTCCCTGGTGAGTGCAGACTCCCTTTCCTGGAGTCTTATACAAGATAACCAAAAGATGAATTAGATTCTAAAAAAGAAGGAAAACTTTAATAAAAGAAGGAAAAACATAAAAATTGTCTCTGTAATCAAGATGAAATATTACAGGGTCTTTTAGCTTATAAAAAATAGATAAACAGCCTTATCCAGAAAATACAATTTAAAAATATTTCCAGCAAACTACACATTTGCACATAAAGAAAACCAAATAAAAAAGACTATACTGTCTTTCTACCTTTGTACTTACAAATTGGAAACAGAAGATTAGAGAGCCTGTAGAGACATGTGGTCACCCTCAGAGCCTAGAGAGCACACAGCAAAAACCCAAAACTACAAACAAAGGCTTCCCTCCCCTGAGATTTGAAAGCATCTTGTCTCCTGAGTGGTGCCCTGGTCAGACCCTTTACAGGTAAAAGAGACATTAACCCTTAACTATCTTTTTATGACAGAAGGCTGGTTGGTAACTGATATACACTGTTGCAGCCGCTGGAGAAAGACTAACTGCAGGTGCTGTACCTCAGTCAGACGTGCTGTGGAAATTGCAATGAGGTGCATAGGGACTGCAAGATGAACCCCAGTCCTGAGGCTTTCAGGCACCTAAGGTTTCAGGCTCCTAGCTGTCACCTCTTAAGTGAGAGCCCTCAGGGAAAGGGAGGGGAGGTTGTCCCTGAAACTGTGACAGGGCCAAATGACACAATAAGACATGTTAAAACTGAAGACTTTGCACTATTGTTGCTTCAGAAGGACTTTCAGGAGGATGAATTTATGAAAGAGAAGAGGACGTCAGTGAACAGTTCCCAGAACTTACTCTGGTCTCTTGGAAGGAATTATTTCCTGAGGACACATTTATCTTTTCCTTTTCGCAACAATCTTTGTAAGAGCTGAAAGTGTCTAAATCCCTTCTGTGGCTGGCCCTCCCCTCTGTGAGCAGTTTGCTTCCGGCAGCAAGAATTTTAGAACTGGCACTGGCCTTTACATTTGATTTTTCTGTCATGAACTCAGATCACTTTATTATGATTTGGGGGAACAGAAAGTAACTGTGGCTGAGGAAAGGAGATTCATAACGAGCACTTTATGAAATCATGGCCCCACTCCCACACCCTGACACTAAATTGAATGGAAGATGTGTGGCTAAGGCTCTTGGAGTATTTCCAAACCTTCAACCTGGCATCAAAAGTTAATTTTGTCTTATCTGTGGGGGCTGTTTGTGTGACGTGGACAGGTTTTCCAGTTAGTGCTTTAGTCCAAAATGTGGGTCAGTATAATAAGGAATGAGGCATAACCTGCCTTGCACTTAACCCATTTCTCTAATGCATTAGAAATCTCCTTAATTTTAAATATTTCTAATAATACCATTGCTGAGTTGTCAGGTTATTGCTTTACGGGTGAGGCTTATATGTATGATATGACGTATATATATGTATGTATGATAAAACCTGCTCCAGAAGAGTGGCTCCAGATCACCTAACCGAACACAGATCAGAGTCACAGGTCAGATCTCTTTTTTTTTTTTTCCTTACAGAGCATCCCTATTCACAAAATGGAAACATCACTCTGGGAAGGGAAACGGAAGCAGCAATGGAAAGATGAACCAAAGACACTACATAGAAACTACTGAATGGGAATCACTGAAGTCACAAATATACACAGTGTAAGGACTTTATCAAGTAGTGGATAGGGTGAGACTGAAAAGAACGCAATTTGAAAAAACATTAAGATGTGGCTTCAATTACAATTACTTCCTCTTACTAGTTGTAAGATAAAGATACATGGAAATGTTGAGGCTACTACTGTAGATGAGGGCAATTTCCAGCAGACACCAGCCTCAGTGAGGATGTACGGAGGGTACTTTAATTGTTGATGAACTAAAATCTTTTAAGGGCATATGTTTTGGACTCCTGTTCTTGAATTAAGACTTATATTGCTTCAAGAAACAAAGGCTTCTGTGTATTTAAAACATATCTGAAAGAATCTCCTAAAACGGCTGAATTTCCCTAAGGAAGGCAGAGCCCAATCCTGCTTTCCTTATTAACACCAACTAGGTCTGCTAATGTAACTAGACAGCTGAGCATTATATAGTGGGGAAGGAGTACTAGTAGGGGAGAAGTTTCTGCAGGGATGGAGAAGCAACGTTGTAGAGGTGGCATTCTATGTACTTATCACCATAGTAGCCAAGTGCCTCACACTCCTTGTAGGCTTTATCCTCACTGACTCCAGAGCACCCTCTTGTAGCATGGAGTGGCCATGCAGCATCTCTGACTCAGTTTTCCCTCAGTAACTTGGTTCTCCAGCCAATCCATTAAGAAGAGTCAGAGTATACAAGACCAAAAACAGAGCCTTTGCCTCTCAAAGTGGGCCCAGCCCCTCCTTCATGAGTAGTCTGTTTTCCCTCCTCTTCTGCCCACCCTCTGATGTCAGGCTTTGCCCTTTCCAGGCTCCTTTTCATTTCTCCCCTCAGTTCATCCTGGGCTCTGTTGTGATGCTTGCTGTTCCTGCCTGGAGTTTTCCACAGGCTTCTTCCTGTCTCATGATTTCCTCTGGCTCCTTGCAGCACTCCACTCTCCAGAACAGTGCTCTGCAGGTGGGCTTCCTTCACTGAAATCCAGCCATGCACAGGTGGAGTAGGGTGGGGACTGTAGCAGGGCAATGACTTACCAGCACAGTGCCCCCTGCCAGTCATCCTGGGAATTAGCTCTTCCAGCCCAGAGCCTCACCTGCCACTGGCCCCCCATGTCCCTCCCAGACCCCAGTGTCCTTTGCCCAGGGTTCTGCCTACCACAGCACCCCCACAGTCTCTGGGTCTCCTCTCCCAGGGGAACCCCCAACCCTCTATCCCCACCTTGCCTCAGGAGTTACTGCCAGTCACCATCTAGCCCCCACTCACTGGGGTAGACGGCAGTCTGTAAACCACTCATCATTGGCAAGGGGGGGTTGGACCAGCTGCCTTTGCCTATCTCTGGGCTGCCCCTCTGCAGGCCTTGTACCTTTTGTGGGCCCTCACCTCAGCCTGTGGGTTTGCTAGGCTGGAGTCCCCAGCTCCCTCTGCCCTTCCCCAGCTCAGGTACCCTGCCCAGGCTACCAGGTCCTTCTCCCCCCAGGAAGCTAGAGAGAGTGTGTCTATCCCAGTATCTGGCCCTCAATCCTCTAACAGGACCAGCTGTGGTCTGATGGGATATGGCCCCACCTGTGGCTGCTTCCCCCAGTCAGCCCAGCTTTTCCCCTGCCACAGCCTTCTTCCAGGCCTATTTTAAACCCTTTAGGACAGGAGTGGGATGACCAACCCACTACTGGCTCGCTGACTGGACCAATGTCTCTTGGCCTTTAAAGGGGCAGACCACCCTGCTGCAGGAAGTAGTTAGTATACCTGCCACTTCTTTGGATGCTAGTCAGCAAGTGAAGATGAGCTTGTACCATGTGATCAGCCAGCTTGCCACAGGCCAGCAGTGATCCAGTAACTACTTGCAAACTGCAGTTTATTTGGAAATACAGAGAAAAAAAATCCCACCATGAGTTCTTACTCCTGTATTGGAAAGCTTTTTCCAATTTTTCCTAAGGCGCATAAAGCCATCTGTATAGGCAAAGACAGACAAAGCAGTGTGAAGGTGTGTTGTTTTTAGGACAAATTTGACAATGTATCAGATCTAAAACAAAAACTATCAATCAAAAACACCCACCCAGCTAAAAAAAAAAATCCTAAAAGTGAATGAAAAGTGCTTATCAAGGACAAGCCTGATAGCTAAAAAGATTAATGGCACAAAGGTAAAATGCACCAATGGGACAGAATATCAATGAAAGGTTTAGAGTATAACTCAAAATGACCTCAAAACTAACACAAATTTCTTTCCAGTTGAAATACCAGGACAAATTTAAAGAACTCAGGACCAAAATTTTGAAACTAGAATGCCTAAGATTAAGCACCCAAATACATCAATAGTGCTGAGCATTAACATCTTCCTTGACTTTTATGGGAGATGCAGATGTTCAGGGTCTCTGAAAAACAGCCCACGTATTTAGATGCCTAAATATGGCTGTATGTGCCTAACATTAGAGCATGGTTATTATTTCTAGAGATGGGCCCAAACTGAAATCTCTGATTTGAATATTCTTGAGGGCTAAGGACATGTGGGAAGGGATAGCTCAGTGGTTTGAGCATTGGCATGTTAAACCCAGGGTTGTGAGTGAATTCAATCCTTGAGGGAGCCATTTAGGGATCTAAGGCAAAAATCTGTATGGAGATTGGTCCTGTTTTGAGCAGTGGGTTGGACTAGATAACCTCCTGAGGTCCTTTCCAACCCTGTGATATTCTAAACCTGGATCTAGATCTAAACCTTACAGCCAAAATCCATTTCTACATGTTGCTAGAACTAAGATCATATCCAGTCAGCAAATGTTAACTTATGTTAATTTAACTCTGTCTATAACAGGAGTTCTCAAATCAGCTTTGGTGGGCCTGCAGCTCCCTCTCATTCCCCCCTCAAATATAGCTAACAGGGATTGCATCCCGATTCAGCGGGCTGGGCTATGTATTTGGGGGCAGGCTAATGGATCTTTGCAAATGTAGTTAATTGTACATTAAATAAATATAAAAATCTCCAGCACTGCTCCAGCTTCTTACTGTAGAAGTGGATCTCAGCTGGCTGTGCTGGTGGTTTTCTGCAGTTGCCGACACGCCAGCCCATGATCCATCTAACAGTTAAGATCATTCTAGCAAATTTTAGCACAATCCTGCACAAATGGCACCACTACATGTTATCCCCATTGCACCGAGGGAAAAATTAAATGAGAGATAAGTGACTTTAATAAGACTCAGTGTTGCCTAGTCTCATGATTTTTATCATGAGTCTCATGATGCTGTGTTTTCCTTAAAGTCCCAATGCCCAGATTCATGCGATTATATGAGAATGAGAACTTTCTTTTAAAAAAAAGTTTATAGCCCTCATGGTTGCAATGAAAAGATTGGAAAAAGTGACCTGAGTGTGACCCTAAAAGATTCAAAACTCAAAGGCACATGAAAAGCATCTTTAAAAAAAACATAACAAACCCCATGACTTTTAAGCCATTCTCCTGGTTTGTTGTTTTTTTGAATGCTTTGGGTTGGTGATACTGAAGACCACAGAAGAAGTTGTTGTTAGTGCTGGGATTAGCACACAGGAGTTGCTTACCTTAAAACCCATGCTTTGCTTCCTGAGTAGCTCATGTTTCCTCTGAAACTACTATGCTGCCTCTGCTTTTGGCCAGAGGCCGAAGGCAAGTTGCCCAGCACTGGTCCTTCTCAAATCTGAAGGACCTGTAACCATGGTTTCCACAGACCCCAAAGTCCTTTCATAAAAATTATCCCCTGCTTCAAGGTCTGTCAGTTTAAAACCTACAACAGATTATTTGAAAAAGGCATCTTTTAATTTTTAATATAGGTTTTAAACTGACAGGCCTTGAGGCAGGCAATAAACACTAACTCCAGTTAAGAGGATGTTTTGTTTTTATGTAACGTCTTCGCCAAATCTTAGTCAATGACTTTTAAAAAAAATATTGATAGTCTCTGCCATTCTCTATGCTGTCTCAAAACATTCCATTCATTAGCAATTCCCTGCCTATTTGTGGATTTGAGCTGAACTAGTAAATACAGAGCCAGGAGATAATTTTGCCTAGCACCTTCCAAGTGAGTGGAATTCTAGCAGCAGCAGATTTGTACTGATCCATTACCAACAGTATCAGTGGCAGCACTTAGTTTTGGATGTAGCTTGCCGCTGAATTTCTAATTCACTTAGGACTAGCTTGTGCATGTTAGGCGCAGACTGGAGTAAGGGATGGTGAAGAATGTCTCCCAGACCACCACCACCACCCCCTGCACACAGCTGTAATGCTACTGTCCTTTTGATGGAGCACAGCTTACTGCTCCAGTCTCACGTCACAGGCCAGTGGAAGACAAGGTGTGGGTGGGGCATGACTCCATTTCCCCGGTCTCCTTTGAGGCTTGGTCCACCCCTGGGGAATAGGGAGACAGTGCGTCCCTAAGCACAGGGACAGAAACTGTGCCTGGCCCTTACACAAGCTGTGCAAGGATGGGGAAAGCTCCTTGTGCTCTTTCTCTCCACCCCCAGCATGCAGCTACATAAAGGCCAGCCAGAATCTAGCCCTTGGTAATGGGAACTGAGCAATTGGAATTGGACAAACATTCCAAATGTCTAAAGCCCACAATTCATTTAAATCAAAAAATCTGTTCTAAGCTGCAATTGCCACTTCAACACACAGCTGATATCATTTGTTTCCTTGTAGATCCTCCATATTTCACTTCACCACTCTAATTTGTATAGATCATATTCCACCATCCTCACCTGAGTATCACCAATGCATAATGATGGCCCATGATCCATCCTTCTTATCTATGGTACTTACATGGCTCCCATTACTATATGTGACCCCCTCACAATCTTTAACATCTTTTACCTATGTGTGGTAGGGAGTGCTGCTATTTCCGTTGTACAGATGTGGAACTGAGGCAGTAGGCAAGATGAGTAAAGTATTTAGCATCAGAGGGGTAGCTGTGTTATTCTGGATCTGTAAAAAGCAACAAAGAATCCTGTGGCATCTTATAGACTAACAGACGTATTGGAGCATAAGCTTTCATGGGTGAGTACTCACTTTGTTAGATGCATGTAGTGGAAATTTCCAGAGGCAGGTATAAATATTTGCAGGCAAGAATTCAGTCTAGAGATAACCAAGGTGTAGTTCAATCAGGGAGATGAGGCCCTCTTCAGCAGTTGAGGTGTGAACACCAAGGGAGAGAGACTGTTTTGTAGTGGGCAGCCATCACAGTCTTGTTTAATCCTGATCTGATTGGGGTCCAAATTTCAATGAACTGAAGTCAGAAGTTTCCTTGAAGTCTGGTCCTGAACGTTTTTTTGCTGAAGAAGCTACTTTTAAATCTGCATTGTTGTCCAGGGAGATGAAGTGTTTTTCTACAGGTTTTTTGTATTGCCATTCCTAAATCTGATTGTGTCCATTTATCCTTTACATAGGGACTACCGAGTTTGGCGATGTTACGTAGCAGAGGCGGCATTGCTGGGCACCATATGCGAATTCTGGTGGGCGTTCAGGTGAATGAACAGGTATGTGTTGTAGCTGATCGTTTAGGTCCTGATGATGTCGCTGGTGTAGATATGTTGGCAGAGTTGGCCATCGACATTTGTTGACTGGATTCGTTCCTGAGTTAGAGTTACTCTGGGGTGGTGTTGGTTACTGAGGAGAATATGCTTAAGGTCTTGGAGGTTGTCTGTGGGCAGACTGGCCTGCCTCCCAAGGCCTATGAAATGAGGGATCGTTGTCCAGGGATGGGTTTATAGATCACTGATGATGATTGGAGAGGTTTTAGTGGGGACTTGTAGGTGAGACCAGTGAACATTAAGAACGGCCGTACTGGCGCCAAAAAGGTCATCCTAGACCCAGTATCTGTTACCGACAGATGGCCAATGCCAGGTGCCCCGAGGCTGATGAACAGAGGCTAGGACACCATCTTTACCCTTCCTGGCTAATAGCTATTATGGACATTAACACCATGAAATTTATCCAGTTCTCTTTTAACATGTTATAGTCCCAGCCTCCACAAACCTCCTCAAGGTAAAGAGTTCCACTAAGTTGACTGTGCACTGTTGAAGAAGAAACTCCTTTATTTGTTTTAAACCTGTACCTATTAATTTCATTTGGTGACCCTGTTCTTGTATTATGGGAATAGTACATAACTTTTCCTTATCGCACTTTCCACATCAACTCATGATTTATAATACCTCCTATCAATCCCCCTTAGTATTCCTCTGTTTCCAAGTTGAAGAGTCCTAGCTCTTTCCTCATACAGGACCCTCCAAACCCAATTTTTTTAGTAACCTTTTCTGAACCTTTCTAGTGCTAGATACTCTTTTTGAGGTGAGGAAGACCACATCTGTACGCGTCGAGTGGCGTACCATGGCATTAGTTTATTAGTTATTATTCTCAGTCTTATTCTCTTCCCTTTTACATGATTTCTACATGCTTTGCTTGTTGACTGCCTTTTCAGCGCTGGGAGTCTTCAGAGAACTATCCAGGATGACGCAAGATCTTTTTCCTCGATACTTTGTAGCTAAATTAGCCCTTATTTGTATGTATAGTTGGGTTAATTTTCCAATTACTTTCCTTCACATTAAATTTCATTTGCCATTGTTTGCTTTTTGAGATCTTTTGAATTCTTAACAATCTGCTTTGTTTAACTATCTTAGTAGTTTAGTATAATCTGCAAACGTTGCCACCTCACTGTTTATCCCTTTCTCCAGATATTTATGAATAAATTGAAGTAGAATTGCGTCCTGGACTTGGAACCGTGGGAACAACCATATGTTACCCTCTCCTTCGAGAATTTACCATTAATCTCTTACCCTTGTTCCCTGTCTTTAACCAAGTTTCTCAGTCCATGAAAAAAGACCTTTCCCTTTTATCCATGACGCTTAAATACATAAGAGCCTTTGCGTGAGGGAACCTTGTCCAAGGCTTCTGAATCTAAGTACACTGTTCCACTGGATCCCTTGGTCCACATTTTGTTGAACCCTTCAAAGAACTCTAATAGATTAGTAGAACACATTCCTTTACAGAACATGTTGATATGCTCAACAGTTTGTTTTTCTATGTGTCTGACAATTTATTCTAACTATTGTTTCGAACTAATTGCCAGTAACAACGTTAGACTTACCAGTCTGTAATTGCCGGATCACTCTAAACCCCTTTTTTTAAATAGTTGGTCCCAATGGGTACCGAAGCCGATTTAAAGACAGGTTACAAACCTTATAATATTCCACAACTTCACATTTGAGTTCTTCAGAACTCTTGGGGTGAATGCCATTCGTCCTGTGTGACTTGTTAATGTTGAGTTTATCAATTTAATTTCAAACTCCTCTAGTGGACACTTCAATCTGTGACAGTTCCTCTGATTTTGTCACCTGCAAAAAGCCGGCTCAGTTTGGATCTCCCTAACATCCTCAGACTGAGACTGAAGCAAGAATCCATTTAGTTTCTCCGCAAGATTTATCTTCTTTTAAGCGCTCCTTTTGTATCTCAATTGTCAAGGGCCCCACTGGTTGTTTGGCAGGCTTCCTGCTTCTGATGTACTTAAAAAACATTTTGGTTATTACCTTGGAGTTTTTAGCTGCAATTCTTCAGCTCCTCTTTGGCTTTTCTTGTTCACTCTTGCATTATTCTGTTGGTTTCTTTCTTGGGCTTATCTTGCAGCAGGAGGCTTCTGGGTACACTTCTGGCTCTGTTGATTTGTTTCCTTATTTCCTCATGCGGGTATCATAGTTTTGAGAATGCTTGGTGAAGATCTTGTAGGTGTTGGCCTCTTTCTGAGAGATTGGACCAAATGCGGTTGTACCTCAGTGCTTGGCAGTAGACAATGGATCGTGTGGTGTGTTCGAGATGGAAGCTGGACACAAAGTATTTCTCTAGACTGATTCTTGCCTGCATATTTATACCTGCCTCTGGAAATTTCCGCTACACACATCTGACAAAGTGGGTATTCACCCACGAAAGCTCATGCTCCAATACGTCTGTTAGTCTATAAGGTGCCACAGGACTCTTTGTCGCTTTTTACAAAGTATTTAGGTAATTAAAGGTACAGATAGGTGCCAAGTGAGATTTTCAAAAGTGCCAAGGTGCCTAAATACTATTCAAAGGAATGGTACATAAGTACTGAGGTGGTTTTAAAAATCCAACTAGGTATCTTTCTGTTCCTTTACACATAAACTGTTAACCCCAGATGGGACTTGTATCCACAATCTTTGACTTAGGAGGCCAATGCCTTATCCATTAGGCCACTGGAGCTACATAAAGGTTAGTGTTTCAAGCTTGTTTCTTCAGCACTCTCCTGTAGACTGGGGGAAACATGGACAATTTATGCTTGTCAGGAGAAAAGATTAAACAGTTCCCACCTACATTGGTTACACTATGTACTCAGTACCAAATGGCAAGTTAAAGTCACCAATGCAGAGGTTCTTAAAACGGCAAATTTACCAGTGTGACAGCCCTGCTCAAGCAAAGATGACTGCACTGACTTGGCCATCTGAGTAGGTTGGAAGATGGACCTATACCCAGGGACATGCTATACGGGGAGCTATCACAAGGAATAAGAACAACAGGACATCCCAAGCTTTGCTATAAAGACACATGCAAGCTAGATATTAAGGAATTTGCAATTAATCCTGACCAATGGGGTGTCTAGGCAAGTGATCGTAACAAGTGGTGCCATTGTCTCCATCAGGGTATCAAAGTCCATGACAGACGCTGGGTCCTACAGCTTGAAGAGGAAAGCAAGCAGTTCCCAACCAAGATACGTAAATTTGCAATAACTGCCAAAGATCATGGAAATCTCAGATTGGACTACTAAGTCACATAAGACATTGCAAACCATCTACATCATAGGCTGCAATTCCCACCATCTCTCACAAATGAAAGGATGCCAACAACCTTTAAACATTTGGCCCTTAGTTACTTACCCAAAGCCATGCCAGGAGTTTGTGGCAAAGCAGGGAATCCTGCTTTTCTGCCTTAACTGAAACTGCAAAGCAAAAATATTATTCCCATCCTAATTACTCTTGGTTTTGGCTCTGCCTTTAATGAGCAGATAATTGGTCTTGACAATTAACTTGCTTATCTACCCCTTGCAATATAATGAGAGTCTGAAAGAGAGTTAGCAGCTATATAAAAAGGTTGCTTTCAGCTATGGCTTGGTTATGATTTCACATATTTCTAAAGATAGTTGTGTTTGCTTAGAATAAAAATGATGTGCTTGATCTCTGATTTTCTGTTGCAGATCTACCCATTGAAAGGCCTTCATCCACCTACAAGACAATGACCATTACCATGAGACAGAGTTTTTAACATTTTTCTACACAGACTATACAACAGCTGGAGCCCTTTAACATGCATCACATAATCTGAAAGAGAGGTTTATTGAGTCTGTTCTACTCAAAATCAGTGATATCCTCCCCTTCTTCAGCTTTGTTCCAGAAAAATGAGTTCTCTTGTGTTCTCATGATATTAAAACTAATAGCTTCCACATAATAAACAATCCTCCTCTTATATCTGACCATGGATCCCTCCCTTCTTTTTTTCCTCATCTTACTTGATCTGATTGTGTATTTTTAATAAGGAGGATGTCTATGCATCTCGAGCAAAGAGATGGTCATCAGCACTTTCAACTTCCAGCTTCATTCTTATGCTACCATTCTTCTTTTTGGGTTCTGGTGGGGGCTTTCCACATCTGATTTTCATTATATATATATGAAATAAGGATCTGTGCTCACAAATGGTCAAGTTATGCATCTAACTGGCAAGCTCCACTTGCATCTAGCCAGTTTATACACTTAGCTGTGGTAACTGAATGGACAAAGCAAGCATGCAGTTCCATACCTCCAAAAAAATTTTGCATTGTATTCTTGTCTTCCTTTCTTTTTCTGAAAAGGTCATTGCTGCTAAGTCCTCATCCTTGTTTTCTCCCACTGCACACTCCTTTTAGAATATCTAATTATTTTGCTTCTGCACTGGAGAACACTGCGGTGGAGGTAACTCCTAAGCTAGACATTCTTTCCTCCTTCTCTGAAACTATAAAGAATATATATCTGAGAAGAGGGATTTTTTTATTTGTTTAGAAGGAAGAGTGTCACCAAGGCATTTCACCATGTCTTTGAAGAATGCCCAAGTCACTTGTATCCAGAGTGAGCACTGTTCTACAGGCTTTACAGTACTTCAGCTGATTTTATAAATGCCCCTAGAAGCCTGTGTGTCCAATTGCAAATCCCCTGTAGTCACCTTTTATTCTCTGCTAAGAAGACCAGTTTGTTTCAACAGAGCAAGACAGTGTTTTTTCTACCTGTACTTATAGCTTGCTAATAGATTTCTATTAGCACAAAGATATTTTAAAATCAAGACTCTTTCTCAATACCTCTTTCACTTTATTAGAACAGCATTTTCATATGCTACTGAATAGTTTTCACTACTGCAGAACCTTTCATATTGGCTGAAGGTGCCAACATGTATTTGGACTTTTGTCATGATATCTACCATCTTTCTGATTCTGGCCTTCCATTTCTGAGAATTGACTAAGCTTCAGTTTTGTGTTATGATCATACCTCTCACCCTTCAAACCTGCCACTGTGCAGCACCAGCAACAAAAACTGGCAATAAAGGATGGAAATGCAGAATACCAATAAGTCACATGGTAACTGACAAACTATAAGGTTTTTAAAATATTGAGCCTGTCTTACAAGCAATTTGTTTGGCTTATTGAAGTCAAATAGTAATTATAATTTTGTTTTTCTAGGTGTTTTAATCACATGTAGTCATAAAGTTCCACCTGGATCACCAGCAGTATGAACCCTGTACCTTCACATCCTCAACAACAGCCTCTATCAATGTAGTCCCAAAGATCATACTGACTATTGTCACTGAAACGCAGCTTTCCCGGATGATGCAGTTCCATACCTTCCCACTCAGCACCTCCATATAGACTTCCACCCCTCTGGTGGTGTAATGCATTTAGTTATTCAGGTTACAAACAACTGTAGATTCAAATACGGTCATAGTACTAGAGGTGTGATTAAAAGTCCACAGTAGAGCCGATGTGCAGATTGACAGTTTGGCTTAACTCCTTTTATAGGTCTCAATGCTGCAAACACACGAGGAACCTGACTTCAGTGAGATTACTCATGAGTCACGTTACTGCTGGACATGTTTGCAGGATTGTGATCAAAGTAAATAGGAAAAAGAAATCTCTAATTAGCAATACTGATCCTCACTGTCAATGTGTGCACATATAGTCATTCCACTATGAAGGAGTTTGCTTCACTGAAACTCGTAGTTCCTGACACATCAAGTAGGTTCACCCTTCTCTCACAGCAAAGTCAGAATTGCACAAACAAAATCATTAATCAGCTCAGCAGTTAGCTTTGTGCTACAGCTGCCTTGCAAGGATGATGCCTCCATGCAATGAATTCTCAAGGAAAACAACTCATATTAGCATATACAGTAGAAATTCTCAAGGAAAACAACTCATTAGCATATACAGCAGAAACTCAGAGTTATGAGCACCTCGGGAATGGAGATTTTCGTAACTGAACAAAACATTATGGTGGTTCTTTCAAAAGTTTACAATTGAACATTGACTTCATACAGCTTTGAAATTTTACTATGCAGAAGAAAAATACTGCTTTTAACCTCTTTAATTTAAATGAAACAAGCACAGAATTGGTTTCCTTAGCTTGTCAAATCTTTTTTTTAATTTTTCCTTTATCTTTTTAGTAGTTTACGTTTAACATAGTTCTGTACTGTAGTTACATTTGTTGTTGTTTTCTTTAGGGGGAGGGGTCTCTGCTGCTGCCTGATTGCGTACTTCCAGTTCCAAATGAGGTGTGTTGTTGACTGGTCAATTTGTAACTCTGGTGTTCATAACGTTGAGGTTCTACTGTACTCTTCAGCTAAAGAAGAGATGGGCCTGCATGGATTTTTGCCTTTATTGCTTTTTCAAAGGCACCTATGGGAGTTAAGCCCCAACTCCCATTGAGAATTATTGGTACAGCGATTGAAGTGCAAGGAGAACAGAAAGTCTAGTTCCCTTAGGAGCTCTTGAAAATCCCTGCCTAGATGATTAATGTTCACAGGACAGAGGCAACACTTTGCTAAATATTTAGAATCAAGAAACTTGCACTGAACTGGGCCAGCAGACACTTTTACAAGAGAACAGAGAGATGGGAGTAATGCCACATGGGGAAAGTCCTACCATCGTGGCGGCCTGGGCTGCTGCTACTACTGTAGTTCTCTACACATGCATAAAGAGTACCAGCTGCATATGTAGCACTGCCATTGTCACTACTGGGCTTGGCTTCCTCATGCCTGTGACTCCCCGCCCCCACCTGCATGCATACATATACTCCTGGAATTCCCTACTCTTCTTCCATGTCAGGTCCCTGATCCCTGTGTTTTGGAACTTGTGGAAGAGGATTATCCATCATACGTTTTAAACAAAAGCAACTGGATTTGAAGAGCTGGACTCTCCCTGCCAAGCCTAGCTAGAGAGGGAAGAGAGGAAAGTGGTGGGGGTGGCATGTATTCATAGGTGCAGCCTGATGGCAGCTGCAGGATTGCTCTCATACCTACAGCTACTGCGTGCATGGAGGTATCTGTGCTAGTAGCAGGCAGGACTAGTACCCAGCAACATCCTCCCCAAAATCATTTTCTCGTCTTCCCAGAGTGCCTCATGCTTTCCATTAACAGCTCACTGTGGGTCACTCCAATGACTTTGGTGGACTGTAAGATATCGGAGGCTACGAAGATGTGCTCCCATTGTGTTTCTGTAGCGTCTCTTCCTCACCAAGGGAGCTGGATTCTTGAAGGACCATCTCCAGGGAGAAACAGGACTCCTATATGCCTTGGGAAAGGCTCACTGGTGGGCGTGATGATCCACAGAGCAGAACACACTTTTTCCATTCTCTGGTCCTGCTACTCTGTAGTGTCCATGACAGCATAATTCTACTGTCACCATGCCTGCCATTAGACACTTACAGCGTCAAAGTGAGCTGCTGCTTCAGCCTCCTGCACAAAAAGCCATGTCAGAACTTGCCTTTCCACTGGAATTTGTAAAGGGACAAAAAGAGAATGCCGCTGTGTTTTTGCACTAGTCCTCCACCATCAGTACCACCACTACTAACATAAATGACCTTGCCGCTGCCTAAAATAGCACTCTTTGCAACGTTCAGGGAGGTGATGGAAGCAGAAATTGCTATGGGGGGAGATGTAACTTACTTGGCAGCAAAATGAAGGTAAATCTGATTTTACAAGGTAATGCAATAATTAAAATATTGGTATAGACTAGCAGTTATCTTTTCCATTATCTTTTCTTCTAATGTACCGTAGCCAATGCTGACTGCTTCAGAGGAAGCTGTGAAGTGCTGCAGTTAAACCTAATTGTGCCTAGTGTGTCACCGGGAAAACTTTTTCCTGATCTCAACTTGTGATGAAATTGCTGAAGGATAAGGACTGAGAGCCCTTTTAATTGTTCTCCAGAGTAGTATAACTACAGAGGAGTAGGCATTTATTTGTTCTTAATCTAAACTATTTGCTTGAAAAAAGGAACTACACCATGTACAAGATATGCATCTATCATAAATTTGTTCCCTTTTCCTTACTAGTGTGCCCTTGTTCTTGTATTGTGAGAAAATGTAAAGGGAAGGACCAATCAGTGCTCCCTATTCACAACCTTCAGTATCACATGTATCATTTCATCTCCCCAAACTCTTCCTAGACTTTTCAGTTTCTCCTGGCATCATTCCCACCCATTACCTCAATTATCTTGTTTTAAAATATTAAGGCATTTGTAGGTTTAAGACACAGAAGACATACAATCTTACAAATTCTCATGTTTAACTTTACTCGTGTGAGACGTGCCACTGACTTCAATGTGACCACTCCTGTGAGTGAAGTTGGATGCATGAGTAAGTGTTTGCAGGGTGGCAGTCAAATTTTCCCAGGGCAAAACTCAGCTCTCCTTGCACTGAGCCTGAGCTGTGGGATTCTGCCAAAGGAACTCAGTGAAGGTTACATAGCTAAATGACACATAAAAGCACACTATAACCCAGCCTTACTGTAGCCAGTCTCTATACAAATTTAGAGAGGAGAGAATCCCAGACGACTCAAATCAAGCTGCCGTGCTGTGGCTTTACCCTTGCAGAGGTGCAGCACAGAACTCTCAGCCCAGGAGGGGGCGGGTAAAGGTGGTTTTATGCTAACTTTGTGCCGTCCTCATCCTGGGCTTCCCTGGGGGCTGGAGAGGCTCCTGGCATAAGTTAGACAGCCCTGGGTGTGTCCAGCTTGATAGCTGCCTCTGTAATGAGTCGCAGTGCTAAGTAAATTCTCTGCAGCGCCATATACTGTGACCCCCTCACCCACAACACACCAATTTTGCCCCCAACTCTGTGCCCTGCAAGGCAACCTTGCAGCTATTTTCCACAGTGCCTGGGCTGGGGAACCCTCTCCACTTGGATACGAGGCTATTAGGGTCTTCAGGCTGCTCTGGCCCTGTTACCCAGCGCACAGGGGCTGGAGAGAGCATGAGGACCCACGCTTATAGTCTGGATGCTTACCAGAGCCTGTGGAGGACCATGTCTTGCCATGTGGCTCTCTGTCCTCACCCAAGCATTCTCTACCCCTTCCTGAAGGCACCTACTGTTCCCTCTGCCATTGGTGGAGGGATTGCTTTCCTTTCTGGTGTCTTTGGGGGGCCTGGGAAGGTAGACAAGAGGACCACTGGAGCTACCCTCCTAGGCCTGGGAAAGGGGTGGTGAAGAGCCCCTGAAACTGCCCCTCAGGCCTGTCAGGGGGGCACAAAGAGCATCTGGAAGTACTCGCCTCACCAGCCCTGGAACTGTTCTCCTCCCACCCCGGCCTACGTGAAGGGGGTTAAAGAGCCCTGGAACTGTTCACCCCTCAGGCCTGGTCGGGGAGAGAGTAGGGTAAAGAGCCCCGAACTGCCTCCCTCACCCTCTGTGTATAGAGGGGTGGAAGAGCCCTAGAACTGCCCCCTCCCCTTTGGATCTGTGTGAGGGGGCAGTGAAAAGCCCTGGAATTGTCCCCTGCTTGGGCCTGCGGGGGAGAGGCGGGAAAAGCCCCTGGAGCTCCCCTCCCCTCAGGTCTGTGTGAGGGGGAAGAGCCCCTGGAGCTCCCCTCCCCTCAGGTCTGTGTGAGGGGGGAAGAGCCCCTGGAGCTCCCCTCCCCTCAGATCTGAGGGGAAAAGAGCTCCTGGAGCTCCCCTCCCCTCAGGTCTGTGTGAGGGGGGAAGAGCCCCTGGAGCTTCCCTCTCCTCAGGTCTGGGGGTGGGGAGAACCCCTGGAGCTCCCCCGCCCCCATGTGAAGAAGTGTGTGAAGAGCCTTGAACTGCCTCCCCAATCCAGGTCTGGGAGGGGGTGTGTGTGTGAAGAGTCTCTAGAACTGCCCCCAGCCCGGGGGGGTGAAAAGACCCTGGAACTCCCCCACCCCTCACCCCAACGCCTGCGAGAAGGTGTGCGAAGGACCGCCAGAGCAGCAGGCCGTGCAAAGGTACGTCAGCAGGCCAGGGCAGAATCGATGTGTAGCCGAGGAGCACAAAATTAACTGATGTGGGGATGACGGGGCACAGGATTGACATGAGTCTGGGCGTGCTGACTTGGGCCGGTAGATGTGTGGCTGCAGAGGCACAGAACTCATTAACTAGCATGTTTTAGTTTGGGGAGATGCTGGAAGCTTTGCCCCATGAGGCAGCACTCAGTGGGATCCTCTAACAAAAGCTCCTGCAGCAAAGGGCCAAAATTGCCTTACTCTCTACATTAGGGACAGCTGGTAAAATTGCAACTGTCACACACATGATGGGGGGGAAGGATGCCAAAAACCAGACAAAGAAAACATAACACTTAAAAACAATCTGATGATTTCTGGGCCAAAGATTTGGAGGTCTTACTCATGATTTTTGAACTTTTGGCATTGGCAGTACTGGAGAGTCTCAGCGACCCAAAACTTTTGTGAGTTGTCACCACCAAGCAAACAAGCTTGAAATGTAGTGCTGTATTTTGAATGTAGAAAAGAGACAATATTTGTAAAAGTATTTGACTCAATCTTGCAATGAGAGCCATGGGGGCGGAGCCCTGTGCCTGCAAGGAACCCCTGTCACTTCAATCAGGGCCGTGATTAGCCACTGGCCAAAGGGGCCCATTCCTAAGGACCCTGGCCAAATGTGGACTCTGGAAAAATGGGTGCCCCAAGCTGCTTCACTTGTTCGGAGCGCCTGCTGCAGCGCAGGGCAAGCTCCTGCACAGTGACCCCACTCCCCAGCAGGTGTGCCAGGGGGCAGGGGCAAAGCGCCACATCTCAACTCATTTTCCCCAGCAGGAGAGCCTGGGGGGAGCAGGGGGCACTGCAGGCAGAAAGGGTGAGGAGGGGCCCCTATTTGCTCTGGCCCAGACCACCACAAAACCCTAATCCACCTCTGAGTAAGGGTCCGGCCCAAATGGAGTTGACTGTAGACTCTTGGACTTTGCCAGGAATGCGTTTACTATGTGGCATTGCCACAAGTCCTACAAAACATGATGCTGTTGTCAAAACAATATAAATGGGAGCCATCTGTGAAGGTAAAATCTGAATATACAGAAACTGCCATTTTATTGCTGAGATATTACCATACATGTAAATATATTTTCTGAACACATATGTGATGGTGTCTGCTCCCCACACTGGCTCTGCAAGAGCTGAATTGCACCAGGTGGGCCCAATTCAGCTAATTTGGCTGCAAACAGGAAAGCTGCTCACAGCTGAGCACAGAAGGGGCTGTAGGAAGGCAGGCAGCAGTCACTTCCTGGGAGGAGAGTTTTGGTGAGAGTGAGAGGGGAGAATGGGAACCAGGTGTGGCAGGAAGCAGTCTAGAGAAGGAGTAGTGAGGGCTGAGAAAGGAAGTCTCAGGACTGCTGAGCTGAGGGTCACTGGACTGTAACCTGGAGTAGAAAGGTGTACCTGAGTTTCCCTGCCAGCAACTCAGGGAATGGCACCATGGGGATAGTGTAGGGTTATCAGATAGCAACTGTGAAAAAATGGGACAGGGTGTGGAGGGTAATAGGTGCCTATATAAGAAAAAGTCTCCAAAAATGGGTGATCTGGTCACCCTAGGGTACTGAGAGAGAAGATTGCCTATGACCCCTAGGGAGAAGAGACTTTGCCCCTCCTGGAAGTAGGGGAACACTGAGTGACCCAGCTGGAGAACTGAGTCACAAAGAGGATGCTGTGGGTCCTGGCATGAGAGAGGAGCTGCAGAACAATGGTGTGGAAGGGAGCATTTACCTTAGGAGCTAATACCCAGCATGACCAGGAGGAGGCACTAGATCAGTGGTGAGTGGTGCACCCCTTGACAACATAGAATAATATATTTTTTACTATCAGTCATCTATTCCTTTGGGACAAAGGAAAATATTATAAACTAAATTAGAAATGATAATGCATGAATCTTTCCTCTCTAATCACACATTAGTTTAGGTATGCATACTTATTAACAGAGACAGGCAAAAATGTCTTTATATTGGAAAACAGTCCTACGATAAATTACACCAGGATAGATTCTCAGCTGCTCTAAATTGATCAAGCTCCTCTGAAATCAATTCTGATATGCATCAGACATGAATCTAGCCATGCTGACTTCTAATAGGCAGTGGAAAAATTAAAATGAAAGAATATATGCATTTTAATTCAGGTTCTGCATCATTTTACAACATATTGGAGGCTTAAAAAGAAGTGCAGAGGAAGAATAAAAACCACCAGATTCTGAAATCAGTGAGTTATGGGTGTTCAGCACATCTCAGGGTCAGGCCCTCTGTTACACCTCAGGAATTCTCTGAGGCAAGAAAATGAGAATTATTAAAAGACTGAAAGACAGGAGCTCCAATTCTGCACATCTTATCCAATATACAGTTCCCACATTGTGATACTGGGAAATTTCCCTATGTAAGGAGCCCAGCATTAGGCTCAGTAGAACTAGAACATAAAACAATATTATGGTTTAAAAAACAACAACAAAACTATCAAAAATAATTGTTACAGGTCAAAGTAGTATGCCTTGATCCAGCAAAGTACTTCAGTACATGCACTAATTTTAAGCATGTAAGTAGCCCTGATGCATATTGTTTCATAAAAGTATGATGGCTCCTTATTGGCTGAAAAGTTGTGACAATTTAATACATTTCTACTGTTAATATTTTCAGAGGTCACTCACAGAGCTTCAATGAATTCCATGGTTTTTGGTTTACAGGGGGTTTTGTTCAGTGTTCACTTCTCATCCCTGACATTTTTTTTTCTTTCTGTATTTTGAGTGCAAATGAACCACAAGTTCCACATAAACTGGGCAAAGCCCCTGGGTTTTATATGACTTGCATCTGAAGCCATCAATCCAGGTTTGCTTAAAGTTCTATCCAAAGTCACTGAAATGTTCACAAATTTTGGCAAAGCAGGCCTAAGTTTCCAGTAATTTCCCCAGTTTTAAACCTCATTACAAATGTTTGGCAAATCTCTGAACAGAAATACTTTGGCTTGTAGTTTTCCACACCCATCAGCTCACATATGTCTATAATTGCATTGTGATGAGCTCTTCAGAGTTAATTTCCCCAAACTCAAGGTGTTCCTCATAGGATCTACTTTTGTATTTCTAAGCCTGCCTCTAATCGCAGTGGGGTCTAAATACCCCCACATGAAAATGGCTCATCCACAGTCATGAACAGATTTTCTGGGGGCCTATGATTCCATCAGCCATGCAGAATGCTGTCTCCAAACCAAAAGAGTTTAATGGCTGGAGCAGAGAACTGAGAAGTGTCAACATTGCTTCCAATCCCCACTGTGCTAATAACTTGCTGTTACTCTGGGTAAGTCACTTCACCTTCCCGTGCTTTAGTTTCTCCCTAGTGCTAAAATGCAGATAATACTTTCCAAATTGCTTTAGAAAAATTGGTATTATTTTTTTATAGTTATACTTCAAAATCTTGTAGCCATAATAGGGAGAGTTCCCAATACACTGTATGTTTGATTAAAACATTAAGCATGTGTTGTATGTTTATATTCTTCATAGAACTATAAAACATTTATCATTTGTTGTCCCTCAGGGTAAATAAATCCTAATGTTAACTGCAGCAGAAGTCAGCATTAATAACTGCTGGTAATGGAGTAAGAGAGACAAGGTGGGTGAGGTAATATCTTTTATTGGACCAACTTCTATTGGTGAGAGAGATGCTCTTACACACAGCTCTCCTATCTTGTCTCTCTAATATCTACAATACAATAACATTGCACGTGGTAATGGAGTAATTTTTACAGCTCAAAGAAATGTGTCTCTTAGCCACACACTAGTGGTTTTATGAGAATTAAATCTTAATTAAAAACATTATAACTACAATTCCTCCTATACTGTAATTTCAACTGGTTATGGTGCTCTTCACTTTCAGAACTACCCTATTGTGTTGCTGTGTATTGTTTAAAGAGTGCCAAGTTCCATCCTAGATCAGGTTACATTTCAGTGATGGATAGAGTGATCTTTGCATAGAATCTATACTACAGGCTGCAATCTTTGTAAACTGAGAGATACCATGGTGGAGGTGTTTTGATACAGAGACATGAGCTCTGTTCTTGGCTCAAGTTAAAGACTTGCAGTCAGTGCTTCCATTTCCTACTCTGTAAAATGTAGATGATGATACTTACCTTGCAGGATGCTGTGATATTTTAAATCATCAATATTTGGCACTACTGCCAGCTCTCATGATTGTATTGAGTTATGGAATACTTAGTGTTTTTCTTAAGCCTCAGCTCCTGGAATCATGTTGGGGTTTTTTATATTATTTATATATGTTTCTTACCCTGTATGATTGTAGAGAAGCTGAAAAAAATTCCCGTAAACCCACGGCTCAAACACTGGGTCTCTCAGAACCTCACATCTATCATTTTAATCTCAAGATGTTACCATGACTGACTTTGAATGTTCTGTGAGGGTTGGGGAATAAAAGTGAAACTGTGTGTGCTTTGGGATGCCGAGCTGCCTGTTTCCAGCCCTAAGAGGCAAGGGCTCTTTAATGTAGAAGCTTTGTTTACATTGAAGTTTTTATTGGATTTTGGACAATGTGGTTTCACTGGATTCTATGAAATAATGAAGCCTGTCAAGATTTAGATCAATGGCTAAGAAGTTGGGGTGAGCTAAACGATAGATCATATTGTGAGTGTTGTCTTATTAATGTTTTGTGAAAGTTACCCTCTCCTAAGTGGGATGGGTGTAAAACAAAGGTTCCATCTGCATACACAGGCCAGTCATCTTTATTTTATGAGTAGATTGATGTTGGATTTACCTTCCACACCTTAAACTTTTGATCTGAGACTCAAGCATTTGGGGCATTTCTCAAGGCCTTAGGGCAGTGTCCAAAATCTATGGCTTTTGATGTCAGTGGAGGGGAAATGGATGAGCAGGTCCTTAAACATAAATCAATAGTGTGTGTGGGGAATATTGAGTTATCATGGTGAACTTTTAGTGTGGGGGTGACTGCAGGAGATCTCATGCTTGCCACTGGTAAAACAGCTTTGGAGTTTTTAAGCAATTGCAGGTAACTTTCTTACAAAAATGTAATTTTAACCCATTTGGGGTGATTCATAGAGACCATTCTGATTGTCTAGTGATGTGAGGCAAACCCACAACCAAACCAGGGCTGCTCACTCAGGTGCCTCTCCAACAGGGGCCTTTAAATGTGGGCTGGCTTGTACCCACCTGTAGGAGCAGGATTGTATAATTGTACTATAAGAATAGAGGTATTAATGTATGTTTTGATTTTATTTTATTAGCTATTTTATTTAAATAGCAGAAATAAATGACCCTTTGCGGCTAAAAGAGATTTTGTTTTTTATTCATTACAAATTAGGGTTTTTTAGTTTTTAAGGTTTAGTTAGTAAGAGACAGGATTTTGTATTGCATTTATGTTAAGTAAATTAGAGGAATGTTGAAGGCTTGGGCCTTCACATGAATTGTTTTGGTTATGAAACTTGGCAAGGTTTAATTTACAATGCTTTTTTCTTGCCTAATTTAAAAACTGCTGTATACCTTTGAAGGTGTTTATAAAACATTGTTTGTGTGAATTAGAAATGTATGCATTAGAAAAAGTGTAGAGGCCATTGTTATAGCCAAATGGTCCAAAAAAAAAAAGAAAAAGATTTAATGATACCATTTAACATGCATTCATAATAAAGAAAGGGCAAATTAATGACTCTGAGGTAAAGGCTAGCACCCCTGAAAACAAAACAATCACATTGACAGAATGACCCTTTTGAAGATGTTTTGGAATGTTAACATTAAAAATAACACCAATTAAAAGTAACCAGTTAAAAACTAACACAGGAAAAATCATAAACTTTAACAAAAACAAACAACCCTATTAAAACAGGGTGCTTGGCCATGGGACTTTGGGTTCATCTTGCCACAACTCCAAAAGCATCAGATTGCAATGGCCAGAGCCTGGCTCTCCTCTGTGACCAATATGGCTGGTCACTAAATTAATCCAGACTCTGGATTGGTAACTGTAAACATCAACTGGCAGGACTGTATGGAGTGTGTGTGTGTGTGTGTGTGTGTGTAACTAAAAAGCATATGCTAACTGCTGTATTCGCAATAAATGTGGTGTTTTTGCCTTCTCTCCTATAAAGATCCTGTGTGCTTCTTAAAAGTATAACATTTTTGGTGGAGAAACAAAGCAATGTACCAAAAAAAATCAAAAAAATCTATCTGTATGTGTGAATATGTAAAGTTCTAAGAATCTTAACCAACACACCTGGTTTGTAAAACTCCTGTTTTGTAGGTTTTAAAATTGGTTTTGTTTTGTTTTTAATAATGCCACTAAAAATCCATTTTACTCTTTAATTCAAAGTTGCAAAACTGACACACCTTTTTGCCAAACACAGGTAATTAGTGTTTAACCCTTAAGGGGTAACTCAATGCTTTGCAAAATTTAAAATGTTTTAAAATAAAAAACGAAGTTGTGGCTGCAGTAAAACAGTCAAAATAAAAAAAATCTGAATTTTGTTTTTTTATAACAAAATTAGCAAAAAATCTGTAATTTTTTTTTAAAAAGTGCCCCTCTAAAGCAACAGCAGAGGTAAGGTGCACAAAACAAAAAAAAAAAGCAATGTTAAAAACACCAAGCATTAAAATGGCTCTGTGTAATCAAACTATCACTTTAATAAGGGTACATAAAAACTCTGTAAAAAAACAAAACAGTTACACCATATATAAAAAATGCAAACAAAACATGCTATTTAATTAAGGTCCAAAAGGAGCCCCAATAAGTTGTTTTCTTTTTCAGATCTCTGTGTGTTTTAAAAGAAAAAGTTAACTTTTACCAGAGTCTTGATTACTTTCGTGTCCCTTTTCAAAACAGTCTCTGGGCTGCTAATGGCTTTAAATCCAAAAACAAGCCAAAAAGCATCTGTATTAATGCAAATTACCTACTAATAATTTAAAAAAACAAAACAAAAAACAAAATCTGTCCATAAATACCAGCACAAAAAAGCTGCAAATAAAAAACATACCTGGTCAGCAAATTGTCTAAATAAAAAGCATAGTATAACAAAATACCTTCAATAAACTTAATATCAATAAGTATCCCTGTAACGATATATAATTTTTTTAAAAACCCACATTTAAGGTCATATGGTAATAATGCTTCTCAGCTATTGCCTGTAAATAAACTTAAAGGGTAGCACAGAGAAGGAGGAGATTAAAAAAAAAAAAAACAACAACACACACACACATTACAAACCTGGTCTGTGCGCATGCGCTCGCGTGCTCTTTCTCTCTCTCTCTCTGTATACACACACACACTGCTACCTTGATATAACGCCACCCGATATCACACAGTAAAGCAGTGCTCGGGGGGCTGCTTACTCCGGTGGATCAAAGCAAGTTCAATATACCACGCTTTCACCTATAATGTGGTAAGATTTTTTTGGCTCCCAAGAACAGTGGTATATTGAGGTAAGTGTGTGTGTGTGATATATAAAAAAAAGCTAAGGTACACCACCTCATAAATTTAATAACTAAGCAGTAAAATAATTTCCCCTAAACCCTTAAAAAAAATAATAATAATAAAAGCCATTAAAACCTGGCCTGCCTATAAAACAAAAACACCAAAAAAAAAAAAAAAAAAAACACCCTAAAAGGAGGGAAAAAATGGGGGTAATTCCTCTGTTTTGCCTGCAATCAGCAAAGGTATTTATTTCAAACAAACAGCAAAAACTTAAGCAATAATCTGCCACCCCCAAAGAGGTAAAAACATGTTTTTTATCTTTCAAAAAACTCAAAAAAAGCTAATACCAGCTGAAAAGCAATCCAAAATGCCATAAATCTACTGTCACAATAAACATTGTATTTTGTGTTCTATGTTTTGTCTTGTGGTGTTTGTTTTGTTGCTAGCACTGTTATTTACTAAAAACAAACAAACTGCAAAACAAATCCTCAAATAGCAAACACCATATTAAAAAAATTGATTTTAAACTAAAAAAATTATAAATACTGTAAACCTAAAGGTAACTAAAAATTAAGTTCTCTGTCCCAGATACAAAACAACCTAATACAAAAACGAATAAAAATAAAAAAACACATACTGATATAGCTATAAAATGTACTGAAATGCAAATATTTGTTTGTCCACCTTGGAACACACAGTGTTTTGGGTAATATCAAAAAACACAAAGGTTTAAATACACTTGCTAAAGCAAAAAAAATGACGACAAAAAACAACCCATTGTTTTATACTTATTAGTACAAATAAATGCAGCATGTTTCTAGCATAGTAAGGCCAAACCTTTTAATTGGGGGGGGGGGGAAAAATGTTGTTAAAATCACACACCAACAAGCTCTAAAAGCAAAAATATAAAAAGTTATCCCACTTCCCATATTGCACATGGAATCCTTCAGGCTCCCTCGAACATTGAGCCAGTAGACTTTATTTTATTTTTAAAAGGCTATTAAACACCAAAGGTTGTACCAAGTGGATTCCTCAAAAGTGGATCTGCTTATCCTTGCCTGTTGCTCTAAAACCCATTAATAAATAAATATTTCACTAAAATCCTGTATATAAAATAAATAATAAAACCAAAGAACTATATCATGGGTTATGTCAATATATTCTCAAAAAAAAAAGTTTTAAAAAAAGTGTTAGCAACCCAGCAATAAACAAATATAAATGTAATATAAGTACTGTGTTTACCAATAATCACATTTACTACTTGCTGCAACCAAAGAAGTCTCAGCTTACTCTAAGCACTAATTTAGCTAAGTTCTCTGTCAATCTTGGCATTAAATGGCAAAAAGTTACCTTTTTACTTTTTAAACAAGTAATTGGTAACTGTTCCTAAAACAAACACAAAATCCCTGGTAATATCATGGCAAATCTGGTGGCTGAACTTTGTCCTCACCCACAACTATTTCACATTTGGGGACAATATATACCTTCAAGTCAGCAGCACTGCTATGGGTTCCCTCATGGCCCCACAGTATGCCAACATTTTTATGGCTGACTTAGAAAAATGCTTCCTTATCTCTCGTTCCTTAACACCCCTACTCTACTTGTGCTACATTGATGACATCTCCATCATCTGGAAAAGAAGCCCTCGATGAATTCCACCATGATTTTAACAATTTTCATCCCACTATCAACCTCAGCCTAGACCAATCCACACAAGCGGTCCATTTCCTAGACACTACTGTGCTAATAAGCGATGGTCACATAAACACCACCCTATATCGGAAACCTCTTGACCACTATACTTACCTACATGCCTCCAGCTTCCATCCAGGACATACCACATGATCCATTGTCTACAGCCAAGCTCTAAGATACAACCACATTTGCTCCAATCCCTCAGACAGAGACAAGCACCTACAAGATTTCTATCAAGCATTTTTAAAACTACAATACCCACCTGCTGAAATGAAAAAACAGATTGACAGAGCCAGATAAGTACCCAGAAGTCACCTATTACAAGACAGGCCCAACAAAGAAAATAACAGAACGGCACTGGCCGTCAGCTACAGCCCCCAACTAAAACCTCCCTAGCACATCATCAGAGATCTACAACCTATCCTGAAGGATGATCCCTCACTCTCACAGGTCTTGGGGGACAGACCAGCCCTTGCTTACAGACAGCCTCCCAACCTGACGCAAATACTCACCGGCAACTGCACACAATACAATGCAACACAACATAAACACTAACCCAGGAACCTATCCTTGTAACAAAGCCCGATGCCAGCTCTGTCCACATATCTATTCAAGTGACACCATCATAGGACCTAACCACATCAGCTACGCCATCAGGGGCTCGTTCACCTGCACGTCTACCAATGTGGTATATACCATCATGTGCCAGCAATGCCCCTCTGCCATGTACATTGGCCAAACCAGACAGTCTCTATCTACGCAAAAGAATAATCTGACATCAGGAATCATAACATTCAAAAACCAGTGAGAGAACACTTCAACCTCTCTAACCACTCAGTGACAGACTTGAAGGTGGCAATTTTACAACAACAAAACTTCAAAAACAGACTTCAAAGAGAGAATGCTGAACTTGAATTAATATGCAAATTAGATACAATTAACTCAGGTTTGAACAAAGACTGGGAATGGTTGGGCCATTACACTAATAGAATCTATTTCCCCATGTTGAGATGACCCATAGAAGTGAGGATACTTGATTATCACTTTAAAAGTTGTTTTTTTTTCTCCTGTTGCTGATAGCTCATCTCAATTGATTGGCCTCTTACAGCTGATGTGGCTACTTCTATCTTTTCATGTTCTCTGTATGTATAAATATCTTCTTGCTGTATGTTCCAGTCTATGCATCCAATGAAGTGGGCTGTAGCCCATGAAAGCTTATGTGCAAAATTTGTTAGTCTCTAAGGTGAAAAAGTACTCCTGTTCTTTTCACAAACCATTCATATTATACATGCAAACAAAAACATATGTTTTTTTGCAGTGGCAATTTTTAATAACAGCTTACCATTGGTATAACATATTTTCTAAATGGTCTCCCACAACTACTAGCATACTATCCATAATGTTACATCTCCTAATTGTATTTGTTTAATTAAAATATTTAAAATGTACTGTTAAATAAAACAAATGTATGCAAAGCTAAAGCACAGGCCCAAATCACATCCCAGTATTTTCTATTACGCAAACTAAATAAAAAGTAACACTGGCAATTAATAATCTTAGTGTCAAAAGAGGAAGATGTAGGAGCAGGATTGTATAATTGTACTATAAGAATAGAAGTACTAATGTACGTCTTGATTTCATTCTACCAGCTACCCCATTTAAATAGCAGAAAGAAATGACCAGGGCTGGCTTTATGAACAGCAGGACCCGATTTGAATACCCGGTGGCAGACCGGGGCTTCAGCGGCACTTCGGTGGTGGGGGGTCTGCTCCAGGTCTTCCACAGCACTGAAGGTCCCCCTACCACTGAAATGCTGCCGAAGACCTGGAGCAGACCCATCCCCTGCTGCCAGGTGAGTTTAAACAAAATAGTTAAAATTAAAAAGATGCCTAAGGCGCAGGGCCTGATTCCATGGAATCGGCTTAAAGCTGGCCCTGGAAATAACCCTTTGGGGCTAAAAAAGATTGTTTCCCATGCATTACAAATTAGGCCCTTTAATTCTTTGTTTCAAGGTTTAGCTAGTAAGAGACAGGATTTTGTATTGTCTGTGTTAAGTAAATTAGAAGAATGTTGAAGGCCTAGGCCTCAATATGAACTCTTTTGGTTATGAAACTTAGGAAGGTTTAATTTACAATGCCTTTTCTTGCTCAACATAAAAACTGCTGTATACCTATTGAAGGTCTCTGTAAAAAATTGTTTGTGTGCATCAGAAAAAAATAAAGTGTAAAGGCCATTGTTATGGCCAAATGGTCCAAAAAAAAAAGGTAAAAAGACTTAATGATACATTAACATGCATTCATAATAAAGGAAGAACAAATTAATGACCCTGAGGTAAAGGCTAGTACCCCTAAAAACAAAACAATTAATTAAATCGAAACCAGGACTGAATGATCCTCTCAGAGGTGTTTTGGAATGTTAACATCAAAAAAAAAACAACCCACCAATTAAAAAGTAACCGGTCAAAAACTAACACAGCAAAAATCATAAACTTAAACAAAAAAACCCGTATAAAAACAGGGTGCTTGGCCAGGGCCTGCTCCAGGCACTAGCATTCCAAGCAGGTGCATGGGGCAGCAATCTGCAAGGGGCGGCAGTCCATGTGTTTCTGCCCCCAAGCAACGCACGGAATCGCCGCCGCTGATGGCGGGGCAGTCTGTGTGCCGTTAGGGCGGCACATGGATTTCCGCGGTGGCAGCAATTTGGCGGCAGCTTCTATGTTCAGCTGTCCGTGGTGGCACAGCTTTTGTCTTCTGGCTGAAGACAGAGGCTGCCGCCAAATTGCCGCCGCTGCGGAAACACTTGTGCCACCCTAACGGCACACGGACTGCCCCGCCATTAGCAGCGGCAATTCGGTGCACTGCTTGGGGTGGCAAAAACAGTAGAGCTGGCCCTGTGCTTGGCCATAGGACTTTGGGTTCATCTCACCACAACTCCAAAAGCATCAGATCATGACCGATAAAGCACAGCTCCCCTCTGCAACCAATCTGGCTGGTCACTAAATTAATCCAGACTCTGGACTGGTAACTATAAACATCAACTGGCAGGACTGTGTGTGTGTGTGTGTGTGTGTGTAACTAAAAAGCATGTGCTAATTGCTGTATTCTCAGTCAATGTGGCATTTTTTCCTTCTCTATAAAAATCCCGTGTGCTGCTTATAACACACGCACCCCAGAGGCTCATAGATGCCCCTGCAACAGACCTGCACCCAGCTGCACTAGCTTATCCTTCCCACAGGGCCTGCAGTGACTCAGCCCTCAGGCATATGGGCAGCAGTCTGTCCTGGAGAAGAGCTTGGGTCAGGTATTTTTTCCCCAACCCACCAGAGCTGCAGAGCAGTCTGTGTGCAACAGCACTACCCAGCCAAGAACATTCCTACAACTATGCAGTGTATCAGACTGGCTCACATCTGGACTCTGGCTACGGTACTGATTCTGGCTTGTCTATGGACTCTGATCTCTGTTCTGAACCCAGCCTGTCCCCAGATCTTGGTCCCAGCCTGCTCCTACACCCAGCTTTGATCTTTGCTCCAACCATTGGGGCTGAGTACTGGGAGGCAGTGCCTGACGAGTCTGACTTCCTGTATAACACAAGTCAGAGAGCTTCCCCAGAATAATTCAGAATGCAAATCTTTTTAGAAGCTTTTTCTGATCTCAATTTTAAAAATGGTCAATGATGGAAAATTTACCACAACTGTGGGTAAATTGTTCCAATGGTAAATTACCCCCACTGTTAGGAATTTACACTGTATTTCCAGTTTGAATTTGTCTAGCTTCAAGTTCCAGCCATTGGATCATGTTATACCTTTCTCTGCTAGATTGAAGGGCCCAGTATTAACTATTGGTTCCGCATGTAGGTACTTAAACTATAATCTACTCACCCCTTAATCTTCTCTTTAATAAACTAGACTCAAGGAGCTCAATCACTATAAGGTATGTTTTCTAATTCTTTAATCATTCTTGTGGCTCTTCTCTGAACATTCTCCAGTTTATCCAAATCCTTCTTAAATTGTGAGCACGAGAACTGGACACCATATTCCAGCAGTGGTCACCCCAGTACCAAATACAGAGAGAAAATTACCTCTCTACTCCTACTCAAGAGACCCCTGTTATGCATCCAAGGACCACATTTGCCCTTTGGCCACAGTGTTGCACTGTGCGCTCATATTCAGCTGATTACTGCCCCCATCCAAATACTTTTCAGAGTGACTGCTTCCCAGCACATAGCCCCACATCCTTAAGCATGCCCTACGTTCTTTGTTCCTGGATATACACATTTACATTTAGCCATATTGTTTGCTTATACTCAGTTTACCAAGAGATCCATTCTGCATCTATATTGAACCTCATTCTGCCAGATGAAGGCAAGTTGACCACAGAACTAGAAAGTGATGGTTGCCTAGATGTGAGTGATCCTCATCTAATTTTCACTTTCTATTTCAAGGTAAACTCAGTTTTGACCAGTAAATAAATATATACACACACACACACACACACAGTTTCCCAAAGCTGAAAACAAGTCTGAGTACAATAAAAATGTAATTGATAGAGAATTGAGTGCTTTGAGATGCCCCAGAATATCAATTCCACAATCAAAAAAGAGAGCTGCTTTGGTTAAAAAGCCATCCTGGTTAAAAATGATGGTGAAGGCAGAAATACAAAGGAATTTTATCCTCAGATTTCTCATAAGGCAGAAATGTCAGAAATACTCGACATTTGTTTTGTATTTGCGAAAAAGCAGGCTGATATGTATTTTCTATTCCATCAGTATCTAGGGAAGATGTTACAGCTACTAATAAACAGATTTAATCTGCAGAATCAGGTATCTTGCACCAAAAACTAATAAGACTTAACTGAGGCGCTCTCTGAACGTAACTTAGGTGTTTGTTTCACATATATCTATCTATCTTGGAAAACTGGATAAGTTCCTGAGGACTAGAAGAAAGCCAATGTTATTCTGGCAGTGTTTCATTATGAATTAATCTTTGGCTGACAGTTCTTGAGACCTGTAGTTGTTGGACCTTAAAATGCCCCCTGACCTGCACGGGATTTCCTTGTCACCCTTCAGAGTGAATTCCACTAAATATCAAGACAGGTGAAGCTCTAACATGCCATGAAAGTCTCACTGTCTACTTTCACATAGTGGCAAATCCTGCCTCCCCTCCACAGTTGCAAATCTGCCCCCAAAGAGAAACCAGTGTGGTTCCATTGTGCCATGGGCAGTGGGGCAGGAGGATTGTAGGGGGAGTTCTCACACTTTGTGCTGTGCTCAGCTTGGGTGGGAAGGGATCCCCTGTGCACTAGCACGCTGGGAGTAGGTGGAGGTACATCCAGAGTATCCTATAATGTTTGTGATGCTAATGCAGCCTTCTAGCCTAAATAGCAGCTGCAGAGCCAGATATAGGGGAAGAATTCTGACCTTCTGACTCCCCCATGGAGCTAGCTACTCTGTGTTCCTTGAACTCAGTGCCTGCCTGGATCTGTCCCTCAAACTAGGGAACACATTATTTTTCCATATTCAATTGTAAAATTTTGTGTAGGGGGTTTTGGGTTGAAAGGTATAGGAATCTCATGGGAAGATGAGGGAACTAGCCCAAAGCAAGACCTCAAGCTCTTCGATTTCCTGTTTCCAGATGATGTGATGCTGGATGGGTCTAGCAATTCTGTTTGTTTATTGCTTTCATTTTGGAACAATCAAATGTATTGAATGTCTTGTATTGTCCCAAACATTCTTTATAATGGCAGCCCTTTAAAATATCTGATAACTGGTTATAGATAGAATAGTATGTATAGAGATTTTTAGTGAGTTTTATCTTTAAATCACAATTTCTTTTATACAAATTACTTCAATCCTCAAAACAGTTGTGCACATGCTTAGTTTTATATAGGTACCCAATTTTATAGGCTTATGAATCAGGCATTAAAGAAACAGTTTGTGGCTGTGGAAGATTGGCGGAGATGTAACACGAAATGATCTCTCTCGCTCCAGGAAGTCCGTTCAGTTTGACTTCAGTTGACTTACACAAAGATCTCAATAATGGTAAGATGCAATTTTGTGTTTGCTTGGATTCCTGTGGTTAAAGAGGAAAGTTTATTGTAACTTAAGGGACCGTATCCAATTTTATAAAAGGAAATAGGTAAAATTAACTCTAGAATGTTCATCTCAGCATTTCTGCTATTTCATAGGCCAAGGGCTATAGGCAGCCATTGATCCACTCCTATTACTGTTGCACACATTGGTACACATTAGCAGTTGAGTGGATCAATAAAGACGAATATAGAGGTCTAAGGGTATGGCTACACTTGCAGCTGTACAGCGCTGGGAGTTAAACCTGTCTTCGTATAGCTGAGTAGGGAAAGCACTGCAGTCTATCCACACTGACAGCTGCCAGTGCACTGTCATGGCCACATTTGCAGCGGCGTTGTGAGTGGTGCATTATGGGCAGCTATCTCGCAGAGCACCTCTTCCCATTCTGGCGCCGTGGGTTGTGGGAAGGGGCGGAGGGAGCGGGGCATTCTGGTTCCTGTCCCAACGCCCTGTGATGCATCACTTTACATCCCAGCAATCCCTGTGTTTCTGTCCACATTTGGCGCCATCTTTCAATGGTTTCTGTGCAGCATGATTTGTGTTCCATTTCAGTCTGTGGGAAATGGAGCCTGAACTGCTGAGAAGGATGCTGACGAGTCTTGCCAGCACATCATGTTTGGCAGTTGAGCTGTTGCTTAAGATCCAAGGTGACACTGAGGAGTCCGATGATGATAGCGAGTCACGTAACACGTACGGCACAAAATTGCTTGTGGCATTCACGAACATACTCAGCACCGTGGAACGCCGCTTTTGGGCTCGGGGAAACAAGCACAGCATGGTGGGATCACATCGTCATGCAAGTCTGGGATAACGAGCAGTGGCTGCAGAACTCTTGGATGAGAAAAGCTACTTTCATGGGACTGTGTGAGGAGCTTGCCCCCTCCTTGCAGCGCAAGGACACAAGATTGAGAGCTGCCCTGCTGGTGGAGAAGCAGGTAGTTATTGCAATCTGGAAGCTGAGAACTCCAGACAGGTACTGATTGGTCACAAACCAGTTTGGAGTGGGAAAGTCGACTGTTGGAATCATGTTGATGCAAGTTTGCAGGGCAATTAATCGCATCCTGCTAAGAAGAACTGTGACTCTGGGGAACGTACAGGACATTGTGGATGGCTTTGCACAAATGGGTTTCCCTAACTGTGGAGGGGCAATAGACGTTAATCGAAGGGGTAATTTTCTCTTATGGTTGTCTAGAGCACTTGTGATCACCCCGTGGGGGTTTCATTGACAATTAACCCAGGGCTGGCAAGAAAGGTGGCATTGTTGCACACACTTTCGGAGCAACTGACTGTTCAAGGCAGCGCAGGCGGCACTCTTTTCCCAGAGCGGAAAGATCACAGTAGGAGATGTTGAAATTCCCACTGTACTCCTTGGAGCCCCGCTTACCTGTTAAGTGCATGTCTCATGAAACATACACAGGGACATTGACAGCAGCCAAAGGAATGGTTCACTACAGGCTGAGCCGGATGCCAAATGACTGTGGAGTTTTCTCTTTCTCGGCGGCCCTTTAAAGCCGGCCGCGGTGTCTCTGGTATAGAAGCTGGACTTAGGCCGAAAACTAATATTTGTGAAGGGAAGGGTGAAAGATTCAGTCAGGCATGGACCTCCGAGGTTCAATGCCTGGAGGTTGAATTTGCACAGCCAGAGAGCAGGGCTCTTAGAGGGGCCCAGCACATGGCTGCAAGGATTAGGGATGCCTTGAGGGAGGAATTTGAGGCTGAAAACCAACAGTAATGTTTGGTGCCCTGCACGGGAGTGAAGTGCAGCAGTTACAATGTTAGTAGGAATCTGTGTTTGCTAAGCTGGTTTGCAATGCCTGTTTCTTTCCTCGGCTAAGGTATTTTTTACTTTATGCAATAATAAAGACTGTTTCCAAAACCAAAAAATCCATTTATTGAAAAGAAAATTAATTTATTGAAAGAAACACAACTTTTTGGGAATTGGAAAGGGCAAGGGGATGGGGTGGGGAATGGTACATTCACAGATTTGCATATGTCCTGTCTGGAGTGCTGTGCAATAAGTGCTGCACTTCAGGATGCCTATACTGCATGGTGATCGTGGTTGAGTGCAGAGGGTGAGGGTTGTAGTTCTCAGGGCTGGTTGGTGAACATCCAGGTGTTGAGGCAGCTGGTGGTGGTAAGAACCCAGATATTGGGGAAGTGGGGGTTGGAGCTGACATGGGGGCACAAGGGAAAGAGCTTTGGGACAAGGGCTGCGGGGGGGGGGGCAGTAGTGCTCCACCTGGATGGCTACGAGCGCCTGGATAGAGTTCACTAGGCACTCCAGGATGCTTATCAGCCGCTCTGTGCTTTGCTTCCGGTGCGCTGCATTTTCCTTGTGGATCCTGCTTTCCCTCTCCCTCCATTCCTGCTCTTTTTGATTCTCTGTGAGAGATGGATGCATCACTTCGTGCAACATGTCATCTTTGCTTTTTCGCGGTCTCTTCCAGAGTTTTTGCAGTCTCTCAGCTGGTGATAACGCAGACAGCTGAGATCTCAAGGTTGCATGTGTAAAGGCAAAATGGAACACTTAGCAGAGGCAGCATTGTTTATACCAGACAGAGTAATGATTCCCCTGCACTTAATGAGGGCACACACAGTCTACACAATAGCATAATTTTCCCATCCCAAAGAGAGCACATATAACCCATGGGAGCCCCAAAATGGTGAGTAAGGGGGACTGATGGTTTCAGGGTTGTGTCCTCTGGGTTTCTGTGCCTTGGGGAGAACCAACAGCTGCAGGGGGCACCTGCACTGAACACTCTCCCAACATTTTCCACAGGATTTTATCCTGCAAGATATCTCGCTGCTGAGGGTGACCTGGGAAGCAAGGAAGGGTCTTCTACTGCAATGTGGCTTCCACCCTGGCCCCTATGCAGCTTGCCTGTATGCAGTAATGGTGCCCTCCACTCCTCGCGGCACAGTGGCATGGACACATTAGCCTGAGTGGGACAAGGACCACAGCGGCTCTCCCAATAAACCTGCGCAAGCGCATTGCCCACGTTCTGGATGAGACTTTCAAAGAGATTGCAGTAATTGGCGTCGGTAATGTGATAGACCACATCAATGTGCTGTTCTGCATCTAGGGATGCATGCATGCATCCCTAACCCTCCTCTCCTGAAAAATTTCCTTCCTGAAAATAAAAGCCGCTTACCGGGAACCTGCTCCTCTGTTTGTCCTCCATCAAGTACTGGCTGCTGCAACTGGCTACCTTCCTCCTGGCTTGAGAAGAGCTCCTGGATGCATGCCTCCAGGGACTCTGGAGTGTCTCCCCGCACCCCAGTACCCTCACTCTCGCTTTCCTCCTCCTCCTCCGCCCCTCCCCCGCTCTGAAGTGTCCACGGTGTTGCTTGGAGTGAAGGTGGGGACACCCCCAAGTATTGCGTCCAGGTCTTTGTAGAAATGGCAGGCCATGGGGGCAGCACTAGAGCGGCGGTTTCCCTCGTGGGCTTTGCAGTAGGCACTCCACAGCTCCTTCACTTTAACCCTGCACTGCAGAGCATCCTGGTCATGGCCCTTGATATCTACCCAAAGGTTTCATAATTCCTACGGCTGGAGCGCAGCTGGGACTGGACAGCTTCTTCCCCCCTGTAGCAGGGTGGACTCCTACTCCGGGAGAGAAGGGGTTAAAACAGCCCTGGCAAGGGGCCATAGCTGGAGCCAGAGGCCTGGGCTGATGGTGGGGGTGGCTGCAGCTGGGAGCCACGCCCCAAACTGAGCCACAAGGCTGTATAAGAAGGCCAGGGGAACCAGAAGCAGAAAGTCTCTGACTGGAGAGGGAGACAGGCCTGGCTGCTTGGGAACTCACCCAGGGGACCTAGAGGGGAGGCAGGGCTGGGGAAAGGCCTTAGGGGCTAGGAAGCCCTAGGCCAGCAACTCCCCAGGCTGCAGGGCCTAATTCTAGGCCTCCTAGGTACTGAGGTTGCACAGGGGTGGCCGGAGGGTGGGTAAAGGCAGCCAGGCCAAACCCCCTTTGCCTATGATGAGTGGATGATTCTGCAGTCTGCCCCAGGGTGTGGAGGCTAGACAATGACTGGGCAGTAGCCAATACTAAGACAAAGTGGGGATAGTGGGGTGGGGTTCCCCTGGGAGGGGGGGGGTGACCCAGTTAAAGGGGCACCGAGGTCCAGGCAGAGCTCATAGCTGGAATCAAGCTAATTCCCGGAAGTAACTAGCAGGAGGCGCCGCAGGGGTGAGCGCACCCATTTACACCTCCAAACACTGATGAGGTCCAGCAACTCGTCATTGCTCCATGCTGGGGCTCGTTTGGCATGTGGAGAATGGTCACCTGGAAAGATTCACTGATTGCACTCCACATCTGGCTGAGCAAACAGGAAGGGGATTTTTAAAATTCCCCAGGGAATTTGAAGGGTGGGTCTGATGGTTGGTCACCTGAGGCCAGGGGCAGTAGAGTTCGAACTGATGAGCAGAGTGGCTAGAACAGGCATTCTGGGATACTGCTGAATACTTCTGGAGGCCAATTAGAGCACTTTGGGTGGTCACACTGGTGGCACAGCACTGCAGCAGCAGTGCAATACTCTTTATTCCTCTCGTGGAGGTGGAGTACAAGCAGAACTGTAACTGCGGAGATGCAGCGCTGTATGTGCTTGCCAGTGTGGACAGGGAATGAGTTACAGCGCTATAAAGCCACCACCACCGCTGTAACTCAAGTGCAGCCAAGGCCTTAGGAAAATGTAGGACCACCACTTACCAGGGAAAGAGAGGGAATAATGGATGACACCAAGAAGGCTGAGGTGTTTAATGCCTATTCTACTTCATTCTTCACTAAAAAGGTTTGTTGTGACCAGATGCTTAACACAATATTAACAAAAAAGGGAGAAGGAATGCATTCCAGAATAGGATAAGAATAGATTAAAGAATACTGTATTTAGATGTAAAAGCAGCAGAGAATCCTGTGGCACCTTATAGACTAACAGATGTTTTGGAGCATGAGCTTTCGTGGGTGAATACCCACTTCGTCAGACACATGTAGTGGAAATATCCAGGGACAGGTATATATGTGCTAGCAAGAAAGCTAGAGATAACAGTAGTTCCAGAGGTATGCCCGTTCTACAGTAGGTGTTGAAACAAGGAGAGAAAACTGTTCTGTAATGCAGCCATTTGCAGGCTTTGTTTAGTCCTGAGCTGATGGTGTAAATTCAGAGAACTAAGCCTCAGCAGTTCCCGAAGTTGTCCTGACAGTTGTCTTTTCGCGGAGAAGAGCAACCCAAAAGAAACCAACAGGCCACTGGCCTTCACAACACCCCAACTAAAGACCTTTCCATGCATCATCAGGTTTTACACCACTTGGACAATATCCCACACTCACAGGTCTTGGATGGCAGCCGTCCTTGCCAACAACAACCTGCCAACACTATTTCTCAACCAGCAATTGACACCGTACCATAGTAACGCATACGCCAGAACCATCCATGAACCAAAACCTCGAGCCAACTCTGCCATTATCTACACCAGCGGACACCATCCACAGACTCTAACTAGATCAGCCACACTCAACAGTTTTCATTCACCTGACGTCACCAATATAATTCCGTCATATGCCAGCAATGCCCCTGCTATGTATACAGCGGCCAAACTGACGTCTTCTCGAAAGGATCAAGACACTAAATCAGTTTAGGAATGGCAATCTACAACCTTGTAGGAGCACTCACCTCCCTGGCCACTATAGCACTAGGTGGCCTCTGCAGCAAAAAACTCCAGGACCACTCAAAGAGAAACTCTGGCTTCAGTTATCTCAAATTTGGACACCTCAGTCCAGCTAACAAAGACTGTATGGCCTTGCCAATTACGAACCGTTCTTCCTCCCTTGGTTTTCACACCTCAACTGCTAGAACAGGGCCTCATCCTCCCTGATTGAACTAACCTCGTTATCTCTAGCTTGCTTGCTAGCAAACATATACCTGCCCCTGGATATTTCCACTACATGCATCTGACGAAGTGGGTATTCACCCAAGAAAGCTCACGCTCCAAAATGTCTGTTAGTCTATAAGGTGCCACAGGATTCTTTGCTGCTTTTACAGATCCAGACTAACATGGCTACCGCTCTGATACTTGTATTTAGATGTATTCAAGTCAACAGGGTCTGAAGAAATTCACCTTAGGGTCCTTCAGGAGTAGTTGCTAATGGTTCTGAGATTGCTTCAATTATTTTCAAGAATTCCTGGAGGACTGGAGAAAGGTAGATATAATACCTAGCTATTAAAAGGGGGAGGAGGAAAAGAGGACTGGGGAATTATAGGTGAGTCAACCTAACTTCAATTCCTGGAAAGGAACATTTTATCAGGCAATCAATTTATAAGCATCTAGGATAATAGGGTGATAAAATAGGCTTGTAAGGATTAAATTTTTATTGGTAAATGTCAATTTCACCTTGTACACATAAACCAACAACAAAATATTTCCTTAGATCTAAATTTACTGATAGGAAAAGTAAGAAAAAATGGAGAACTTATGCTTGAGAACTTATTGGCATTTGAGTTAAGGATATTTACTTCGTATAATTTGATATCATGTTGACTATTAAGGTTTTTTTTTACTTTTTTAAATCAACATCTATTGTCATTAAATAACTGTCTGATCCCTCCATAATTGTCCCCAACTGTGAAAATTTAAATTGATAAAAATGAAGCTTAAATAGAAATATTGATCTTATCCATCAAAATTATTTTTAAAAATTGAATTGTGATAAATAATAGTCAACATGGATTTGTCAAGAACTAATCATGCCACGCCGACCTAATTTCCTTCTTGACAGGGTTACTGGCCTTGTCTACAACATCCTTCCATCCACGTGCTATATCTTGACTGATACAGTCCCACATAACCTTCTCATAAGCAAACTAGGGAAATATGGTAGAGATTAAATTGGTTGAAAACCCATATGCAAAGAGTAGTTATCAATGGTTCACTGTCACTGGGAGGACATATCTTGTGATAACTCATGGGGGTCTGTCCTAGGTCCAGCACTAATCAATATTTTCATTAATGATTTGGATAATGGAATGGAGAGTGTGCTTAAAATTTGCAGATGACCCAAAGCTGGGAGGACTTACAAGCACTTTCAAGGACAGAATTAAAATTCAAAAGGAGATTGCTGAACTGGTATAAAATCAAGATGAAATTCAATAAAGATAAGTTCATAGTACTGCAGGAAGGAAAAATCAAATGCATAAATACAAAATGGGGACTCACTGGCTAGGCAGTGGTACTGAATAAAAGGATCTGAGGTTATAGTTGATCACAAATTGAACATGAGCCAACAACGTGGTGCAGTTGTGAAAATGGTGAATATTCTTGGGTGTATTAACAGGAGTGCCACATATAAGACATGGGAGGTAATTGTCCCACTGGTGAGGCCTCAGATGGAGTATTGCCTAGCTTTGGGCACCACACTTTAAGAAAGATGTGGACAAACTGTGGAGTCCAGAGGAGAGCAACAAAAATGATAAAAAGGTCAGGTTTTCTGAACCATCAGGAAAGGTTTAAAAAAAAACTGGGCATGTTTAGTTTTGAGAAAGGAAGACTGCGGTGGGGCTGATAAATCTTCAAATATGTTAAGGGCTATCATAAAGAAGTTGGTGATCAATTGTTCTCCGTGTCCATTGAAGGTAGGGCAAGAAGTAATGGGCTTAATCTGCAATGAGGGCAAGTTAGAAAGTTTTTCCTAATATCTAACCTAACTCTAATGGTAGTTAAACTCTGGAACAGGCTTCCAAAGGTGGCTGTGGAATCTCTATCATTAGGGGGTGTGTGTGTGTGTGTGTGTATAATATATATATTTTAAAGAACAAGATGGACAAACACCTGAGAAAGATGGTCTAGGCTTAGTTGGCTTTGTCTCAGCACTGGGGGCTGGACTAGATGACCTCTCAAGCTTCCTTGGGTGACCAGATGTCCTGATTTTCTAGGGATAGTCCTGATATTTGGGACTTTGTCTTAGGTGCCTGAATTACCCCTCACCCCCATCCCCAATTTTCGTATTTTTGGTGTCTGGTCACCCTACCCTCCTGTCCACATTTCTATGATTAGCTCCAGTGGAGATTGCAGAATACAGAGCAATGAGGGGTTACTGATGAAAAATATATAAGCCAAACTAAGGCCACTGATCCTAAAGCTGCTCCGTGCAGGGTCCATGAAGGCTCTAGAGGCATCAGTGGAGCTTCCACATGGCCACAGAGTTGGTTCCCAAGGAACCATTCGCAAGATCCCGTTTAAGATTGTCATAAATAGATAGCTAAGGGTTAATGTTTCTTACCTGTAAAGGGTTAACAAAGGGAACCCAACACCTGACCAGAAGGACCAATCAGGAAACTGGATTTTTAAAAGTCGGGAGGGAATTTTTGGACCTGAGTCTTTTGTTTGTCTCAGACTGAGAAGCTTCTAATCTCTGTGTCCAACTGTAAGTACAGTAGGGAAAAAACAATATAGGCTTTATGTGTTTTGGGTGTATTACATGTGTGTAACTTGCTGGAATGTTTCAAATTGGATATCTTTTGAATCAGACTGTTTATTTCATATTTTTCTTATACAGCAATAGCCCTGTTTGTCCTTGTTACAGAGAATATGTGTTGTCTTTTTTCTTTCTTTTTTTATATAAAGTTTCTTTTTAAAAAACTGTTTGAGTTTTTCTCTGGTTAAGGAGAAAGGAAAGACGGGGGAGGGGAACACTACGTCTGTGTTTAACTCTCCTAGTGTCCCAGGCGGGAAGAAAGCTAAGGAGGAAAGATATGCATCCTTCCCAAATCTGGACCTTAGCTGGTCCAAAATTCTGGGTGCGTGTGAATGAGAACTCCCCCAAGCTTATTACCGGCTTTTGATCTGATTCTCGCTGCCACCATCCAAAATTCCGGGTTTTGGCCCCTCCTGGTCTCCCCAAACCTTCCTGGAGGGACCCAGACTCAGAAACCCTGAGCCTACAACAAAGGGAAATAACCCCACTCCCTTTCCTCTCTCTCCCACCCAAACTTCCTCTCTGGGCTAACCGTGGAAAAGTATGATGCAATCTCTTTACAATCAACATTACCAAGAAACATATCTCCTCTATTCCACAAAGAGGACACCCCCAAATTAAGGACAAAGAAGAGTTTCACTCTCCTCCTTAGCTTCTTCCCCCTGGGACAAAGGAGAGTTAAACAACAAGGCGTAGTGTTTCCCCCCCCCGTTCTTTCCTTCCCCTTAACCCAAGAAAAAACTCCAAACAGGTTTAAAAAGAAAGAAAAAAAAGGACAAACATATTCTCTGTAACGAAGAGGTTGGACAATACAGGGCTGATTGCTTATAAGAAAAATATGATATAAACATCTGGATTCAAAAAATAGGCCAATTTGAAACATTCCAGCAAGTAACACACATGTAAATACACCCCAAAACAAATAAAAGCCTATATTGTTTTTCTACCGTACTTACAATTGGACAAGAAGATTGGAGAAAGAAAAGAAGTTCTCATGTCTGAGAGACAAACAAAAGACTCAGAGTCCAAAAATTCCCTCCCTGACTTTTAAAAATCCAGTTTCCTGATTGGTCCTCTGGTCAGGTGTTGGGTTCCCTTTGTTAACCCTTTACAGGTAAAAGAAACATTAACCCTTAGCTATCTATTTATGATAAAGATCTTAATAAACCTTAAGAAAAGTTTATGGCTGTCATCAGGAAAACCTCCAAAAATCCAGATCCAAACAGCAAAGAGCTGAACAACCACAGCTCAATTTAGGTATAAGTAGAGTATATTGTACCAGAAGGTGCTTGGATCCTATAGTGAGGAGAAGCGCACAAACACCAGAACAGATGAATTAGAATGTTAACACTTTTAAAGTCAGGGTTCATGTTTTATTAAACTGAATTTAAAATACAAGGCAGATTATGTATGTATAGCAGCTCAAACCAGGGTAATATGAAAGGCCATAAGGTGAGCATGGATCAGGGGCAGTCATCGTCATAATCATAATCATGTTCCTATTACGCCTCTGTTGTTTAGGGCAGTGATGAAGCTCCTCTACTCCTGTCTGTTTTTGGCAAGTCTTTCCCCAGCTATGACCCAGGTTTTTCAGCTCTTTGCCATGTTTTCGGGTGGCCTCGTTTTTACTTGCATTCAGGTGTCAATCTTATTGCTACTCTGGTGATGGAATCAGTTTCCATCTGAAGCATGTGATTGATCCATCTCCAATGCCTCCTGGCAATGATGGTGCTCAGATTCTCTTGGCTGCACTGTGTCAATAGATCTTGGTTTTAGATTGTTCTGGACTGAAAGATATGGAGGATTTTTCTGAGGCAGGTTGTATGAAATGAAGACAGTTTGGACATGCCATACTTTCTCATTCCCCAGCATTCTGCACTATAAAGTAGTGTTGAAAGGACACAGCTCTGATAAATCTTGAATTTGGTTTTGGTGTTATATTTTGATGATTTCCAGACTGTGGTTAAGCTCCTGAAGGTGCTCCTGGCTTTATTGATTTTGTTCCAGACGTCCTGGCTTCTTTCAATGCCCTGGCTAATGGTGCTGTCCAAGTATGTGAATGTTTCTGCATTGATGAAAACATAATCCTCTATCCGTACTGGTAATAATGAGGCAATATTAAATGTCATATCTGTCTCATTGCAGTTGGATTTTCAGTCCAATTTGCTGACTGAATACATTGAGTAGAATTGTTTTTTCTTGTATATGGCATTGATGTCACTCTCCTATCGCATATCCATCTTCGAAGCCCAGGTCTTCAAGGGCTGAGAGGAGTGTCCATTTAATGCCTCTTGGCATGTCTTCTGTTGTACATCGTGGTATCCAGTCAATGGCAATGCTGAAGAGGATTGCCACCATGACACACATGGATTAAGGGCAGTACATAGCTTTAGTCAACTTTTAGCCTAACTGTGATAGCTTCTGTAGTTAATTAAATGCCTTTATAATAACTCACCCTTTCAGTTTGTGGTATTTCTGTATGAAATAAAAAATGCCATCCCCCTGATGGAGTTTTTTCCAAGAAACAGCTGTGTATCTTCTCTGAATATAACCACTGTGCTGGTATTATCAGATTATCCACCTCCTGCAGATTAATATTACACATGGCTAAAATTAACCTGTTACCTGGGACATTGATGCAATGAATGCAAAGTAAGTTCCAATAATCTGAAATAGAACAAAGTGGCAAGTATGGTGTCCCTAATTTACTCCCTGAAGGAACTGGGGATAGACACACAGGGAAAAGAGAATTGTTTTAACTCACCATAAAATCCAGAAAGGGGAATGAGCTCAGGGGAAAAATCAAGAAATCTATAGGAACCTTGGCCATTAGGCAAACTAAAAAAAGTAATATGGCCTCTTTCAGAACTATTGCTCATGGCTGAGATCATTGTTCCCCTTGGGTGCAGGTGACTCACTTAGAAGCTGCCTTTTATAACGCAAAGAAAGCAAAGTTCCTGTGGCAAAATTGAAAGGTTTCAATGATGGTCTGATCAGACTAATATACTGTCTTAATTTAGAGACTTGCCACAACTCTATTACTATGTGCCACTTGTTACATCAGGATTCACTAGCACAGACCCTTGAATCTCTCCAGAATTCAGGGAGCTGCACTATTAATGCAAGATCAAGACTATTGACAGTATATAACCTCACTCAAGCTCTGTCTGAATTATCTTGTTCTCTTGTGTTTATACTCGGACTACTTCTTGTGTAGGGTCAACATGAAAGGAATTGAGCACTGGAGGAGTGAAAATGGGGTAGAGATTGTAGAAGGAAAATGTGAATCCCATTCTTCTAATTTTCCTCACTCACATGTGAGTGATCAAAATGCTAACATTATGCTATAACGTAGGATTGGGGGGTTTTTTGTTTTTGTTTTTAAAGTAAGCATATGGAAATGCCTCACTGGCTCCCTAACTAAAGCTCTACTAAATGCTCTTGTACTCCTCCCCCAAAGGAAAGAAATACTGAACAAATATATATACCCCTGGTGAAGCCAAGCAGCATTGACACCACTAAGAGCAGTGCACTGGTTACTGGGATATGTCTGCCCAACTGTGAGAGCCTCAAATGAAAATTCTTCGAGCCAGCAGTGTTGCCACAGGGAACTGAGACCCAGGGTAGGAAAGCTGTGTATGTATGGTATCTCTAAAGAGAGGCTGGATCTTGGAAATGTTATGGAGGAAGAAGCAGCAGACTTGAGATCCAGCCAAGATGTCCAGGCCTAGAGAGGATGGAGTCAAAGATGGCTCCCAGATCATGCTTCGCTGTAAGACCGAGGAGGACTCAATGCTATTCCCACTCTCACCAGTTGTATATTATACAACACTATACTCCATTGACTTACTTCTGATTTACACCAGTGTGAGGGGAATCAGGCTGAAATATATAGGAAAGGCTTTAAAAAAAAAAGTATGCAACACTTTCTGAACTGAGGAATATAAACCTCCTGACAGATCCGAAAGTCTTTTTTGAGTGTCACTTCCTTGGAGCCTCTTCCAAATCTGCACAGAAACACCATATATATTCCACGTACAGCTTAGCAAGAGCCAAAACATCAAAAACTGTGAACCTTTGGGTCCTGAGCCTGAGGTTTGGCTCAGCTGTGCTAAATATATAGGGCTAAGGAAGGGATGGCAGAAGTGGCTGCTCACCACCTTTTTGAATTTCATTGATCCGTGGGGCTTCCAGGGACCAGTCTGACTCTGGCATTTTGTAGCACCTTCCTCTGACACCAGCATTCTCTTCCCTTCCTCCCCCCTCCCCAGGCAGGTGGCAGCTGACGTTCTGTGCCTTGCTGGTCGGTTTCCCAGTGGACTAATCAGTGATGTGAGGTGTATGCAAATTCTGTATCTAACTTGTTTTGTTTGCACGTGTACACTAGTCTTAAAATGAGATCAAACAGCATTCACGGTAGTCCCATCTTCCAGGAATCTCAGCTGAACACCAATGTCCAGTTCCCAGAGAGCAAGTCTGCCTCTCAAATTGACTAAGGACTCCATTTGGAGATCCAACTCTTGCTTCTCGCACACCTCCCCTCTTTTGTAGTTTCCATGCTACACAGAGACAGGACTCAGATATGGTAAACAAAAGGCATTTTTTATTGAGGCTGCTGGATGCACACAGTCTGTAGCTCCTGGGCTGTCTAGCTCATGCAGGGCCTGGTCCAACTCCCACTGAACTCAGTGAAAAGGCTCCCAATTCTTGAGCTAATCTTCCAAGGCAATCCTGTACCTAAAAGACAAACACAAAATCAGTAATTGCAAATGCATCTGCACTCTTTCAACAGTAGGCTGTGAGTGCGTACTCTGTACTTTCCATGTTCTGTCTAGTTTAGGAGATAGATACAGACTTCTGCTTCTACATCTTTAAAGGCTCTAGACTCCATGAATTTTTGGAAGGGTCAGAGAGCTGCACTGAAGGCTCCAAGGAGACCCCTGCCATTAGAACAGATAGATGGATAGTGGGAACTGCAGAGAATAACTTCATGAGATAGAATGAATATAGTACTTATTCCTTGCACTTGCATAACACTGCTCATCCAAGAACCTCTTGGTGCTTTACAAACACAAATGGATTAAGTCTGATAGCATCCTCACCTGAAGGTGAGTAGCTTGTCCAATATCCTGAAGAAAGCCAGAGATAGTAAGGAATATACCCTAGGTCTCCTGATTTCTGTTCCAGTGCTTTAACCACTTGACCATGGTTTCTATCACGAATCCTAGGAGACCTGTGCTAAACAGATCATGGTGAAACTCCACCAAGAGGAGAAAACAAATCCAGAGAGCTCCAAAGAGAGGGAATGGAGTGATAATTGGGGGAGAGAGTGAGGCAGGAACACTGAGCTCCATCCAGAATCTTTAAACAAAGGCCCTGTACGGGGCACTCAGGGCAGAGTCCTCTTCCACAGTCTCACTATTTTGGAGCAGAATGGATTTGTAAAGACAAGGGAATTAATTACACTTATACAGAACACAGCAGCGTCTAATCTACATCATCCTATGCCCTGCCTCCTCTGCCCCATTACCAAACAACTGCTCTGCAGTTTCCAAGCCCCAGAGGTTCTCACCAGCAGCTGGTACATTGCATTGAGGGAACTGGGCAAGTCTGTCACGGATCCCTTGTGCAGGTGGCTCAAGAGCAGATTGAGCACTGATTTGTAGTGGAGGAAAGGCTCCCCAGGGTGATTCCGTATGTCTGAAAAGGAATGAGGAGGGTCACGGGACAGGGCAAGAACTAACATGAAGCCCCCTTTCTCCTGAATCCCTCTCCTTTGTGGGGTAATTTGATGACGGCCTCTTTTCCAGTTGCTGGGATTAAGAATTTAGACAAAGCAATAAGGAAGGGTCAAATACAAACTTGTTTGGATTTATCTATTCTAGAACCCTCACTGGGGTGATGAATCATTTTTATAGGACTGCCCAAGTGTGATGCATTTCTCAAGACACCAACTCCAGATGCGGTGCTTAGAACTGAAGTCAGTGGCAGCAACAGGATAATAAAAATGTAAAGAAATCAAACGTCAGAGAACTCCTTGAATTGTTTAGTCAAGAGATTCTCCAAAGGCAGATTTTTGGGGAAGGATCCCGAGATATTGTCAGGAAATATTTAAACTTTAGCGCTTGTGAGATTGTTTTGCCTCTGTTGGAGAAGGATTATTTTATTTAGCCTAATAAAACTAGATCTGTCTGTGGATGAAGAGCAACATATGACAGCAAGAATACATCTATCTAATGGCTGCTTCAGAGATTGCTGGGGAAACTATCTGTGCCTATAACTCAGTAATAGAACCTTATGATCTCTTATGACAGAAGGCGCACCTTCAGAATACTTAACTAGCACGGAGACGTTATTTTGTGGTGTCAAGAAACAGGAATATTTTTGTATTTCTAGGAGAGAAAAGCCCAGAGAATGTCTAAGACCGAAGTACTAGACCTCAAAGCTTAATTGTCTTCCTTTTTTTTTTTTTTTTTTTTTTTTTATTGGATAAACACTATTGAGGAAGGTGTACATATTTGACACTGATCTGTTTGCACCGGTCATTTGAGGCTAGTGTAGCTGGATACAGCTTGAATCTTCATTAGCTTTGGTTGAGACTGATGATCATAATTTGGTGGCTAGCTTTGATGGATTTGAATGTTTCCATTTCATGCTATTTCTCTTTGTAGATGTAAAACATTTGTGAGATTTGTATAGAACCCTTATGTTGGAATTTATTAACAATGTTAGAAATAATTAATGTGGGAGTCCACCAGACACTAATTTAACCAAAGGCTAAATAGACATGTTTAGGCTGTTGGTATTTTATGAGTTGCTCTAAACACCCAACAGTCACTACACCCAACACAGTAACAAAGTGTTCATAAGCAGGGGATCAGTATACTTACAAATAGGTCAGACCTAGCGAAAACCAACTCATCCTGGCAGGTTCCGCATGTTTAGGTAGAGTCTGACAAAGAATCATCACATTAATGATACCTTCTTTTTTTTTTTTTTTTTTTTTCCTTTTAACAAACAAATGTCATTGCTAATTACTGACTACAGCTAAAACCCAATTTGAGAGGGTTCACCCTTAGTTCCAGTCTTAATCCAGGTAAGATTTATAACCTCCTTTCTTCCTTTGTACCTGGGTTCACATAGGCATTACTTTTAAGGTAACACTGGTATGCAGGGAGGGAAGGTTTATTTTGGCTCCTTTTAAGATAGATTCCTGTTGTCTTATTTCAAGCCATCTGCAGTCATCCCAATGCATCAGAGACCTTCTTTTTAGATACTTCCGCTTATCTCATTAGTTATTCTCTGAACCAGACACCCACCCCTACTGTGACAGGGTGCCTGGGATAGACAACACTGAGAGTGCCACAGGGCAGACTGAAGAAATAGGGAAGACAATCCCCCAGATTGGTGTCTTATTCTATAATTTGATTCACCAAGCCAGTAACACAAGAGCTTCTGCAGCACCACACCGGTTAACCAGAAGCTAAACAGTCCTCTTTAGGCATTCCAGCCCTTGGCTCCTATCCAAACAACCAAGTCTCATATAGTGAGGTTATTGGAAAACCCATTTCACTATATGTGAGGTTCCTACTAATCCCAAAGGATCAGACACTTTATCTCCAAGTCAGTTTGAATCTCAGACCTTACCCAAATATCATGCTGTTAGCCAATCCTTAGTTAAAGATTTATTAATAACCATTTGTAACTTTTGTTAATATACCATATATTAAGGACTTTGTAATCATGTGTATGTATATCAGGTTTCTAGCAGTGATGGAATAGACTGCTGGCTTGCAAAAGTCTCTCTGGTAATTTTCCAAAAGATTGGAAGGTCCTCATTCTCTAGTTCAAAATACTCCTTTTTAGTTGTAAATCTTCTGCTCTAATTCTCTGGACTGAAAAGAGGCAAAATGGAGGTGTATCAGGGGTCTTTTATATTCTTTGCCATGTGCATGGAAACTTACTGTCCTGCACAAACCCCATAGCCCCTGTGTAAGAAAAGTTACTGGCCCATGATGAAGTCCATGGTCACATGACCTTACATGGTTTGCTAAATCACCAGGGTGGCCATTGGCTCCTCACTATCTGAGGCATTCAAAGAATCATAGAATGTCAGGGTTGGAAGGGATCTCAGGAGGTCATCTAGTCCAACCTCCTGGTCAAAGCAGGACCAATCCCCACAGGGTGAGATGAGTTTCTTCAGTGCCCCATTGTGAGAGTGGAGTGTCCTTAATAGGTTATCAACACATAGGTGTCTAGCCCTGATGTAAATCTATGGGGGGTGTCACCCAGGAATACAACACATGTTTAAGATACAAGTACATAGCCAGTATTCATAACCAGATATACAGATGATACATGCATATAAACAGGATAATCATACTTGGCAAATCATAAATTTTGCATTTAATACCTTACATGACATACTTGGAACAAGACTTTTATGGAAATTGTGTCATAGTTAGGGCTCTACCAATTTCACAGCTGTGAAAAATGTCTCAGACCATGAAATCTGATCTCCCATTGCTGCTGGAAGCTCCTAGCTGTGAGTCCTTGACGGGCTGGGGAGGGACAGGATTTGTCCTTTTCCCTGCAGGGCTGCGGGGCAGTGGTGATCAGACCCATCTCCAGGTACCTTTTTGGGTTGTGACCCGCACAGTTACAATACCATGAAATTTCAGATGTAAACATCTGAAAAAGTGGACTTGACCAGTTTTAAAACCCTCTGGCTGTGAAATTGATCAAAATGGATGTGAATTTGATAAGGTCCTAGTAATAGTGGTAAGTGATATAAATTGTCACCTTTCTTCTCCACAGCATCACATCTACATCATTCCTTCTGGCCTAGAACTCATTTTTAAGGCCATGCTTCTACTTGCTAGTCAGGGCCTTTCTTTACAACACATATGTCTCCTTAGCCAAACTTAAACTAACCATTCTTTAATTTCATATTTACCCTACATGTTGTTAGCACATTCTATATAGAAGTGATTCCTGGACTTGACATGAATGCTAGACTCTCTGCAGCATGGGGTTAATGCATTGGATTTGGGTTTACAAGAGGATTGAATGGAAATAATCTATTGAAGCAAGAGTTGGCAACCTTTCAAAAGTGGTGTGCCGAGTCTTCATTTATTTGCTTTAACTTAAGGTTTCACGTGCTGGTAATACATTTTAACATTTTTAGAAGGTCTCTTTATAAAGTCTATAATATATAACTAAACTATTGTTTGTGTGTAAAGTAAATAACATTTTAAAAATTTTTAAGAAGCTTCATTTAATATTAAATGAAGATGCAGAGCCCCCCGGACTGATGGCCAGGACTTGGGCAGTGTGAGTGCCACTGAAAATCAGCTTGCGTGCTGCCTTCGGCACACGTGCCATAGGTTACCTACCCCTGTATTGAAGTAATTGTTTCCTCTTATTTAGCTTTATCACACTTCTTTCCTTGCCCTTTCCACATCTGCAGTCACTGAAGTTTTGTCCTTGAAGGAAAAGAGAGGACCTATTAATAATGATGGGCTTGAAATTCAGCTGGTATAAATCAGCTTAGTGCCTTTGAATTCAGTGCAGCAATGCTGCTTTACACAAGCAGAGGATCTTGCTCTGTGCTTTGTTCCCAAAGCTTTTGGTATTTGATTGTCTGTCAAGGCGAGGTGAAGAGAACAGCTGCATCTATTGGGAGTGAAAGAGGGGAGTGATGAGGAGCCTCAGTGGAGTGCTGACAAATAGCAAAACCATTAGTCAGGACCTTGGTGTGTGGGCAGAGCTGAGGGCAAGAGTGGGACTAGACCAGCAGGAGTCTTCAGAGTCCGGTTTGAGGGGCAGTGTCTGAGAGAGGAAAGCTTGTACAATATCTGCCCGTTTGCATTGGCTGGGCCTAGCCAGTGCTAGGATGAGTCCCTCACTTTTGAGAGTGAGCAGGTCTTCTCTTACCATTGCCCCCTCGGGATTGTCATCATGCAGGTGGATGGAAGGTGTCCCAGGCTGTGTTTCACCTGCTTGGAGAACACAAGGCTTCTCAATGAACAGAATGTGGAAAGGTGAGCAGACACTGCCAGGAAAGCGACACTCATGCTACCGCTCTCCTGCAGAGATCAAGCCCAAAAGGGTTAGCACGGAGAGGCTTTCTTCAGTCCCTGCCCAGAGCAGCTGGACTTAGGACCTCACCCACTTTGGAAATCCAGCTGTGTTCTCATCTGACTCTGGAATCTGGATCTCCCAGGAAACAGTCTTACTGAGGCTCTGTTTGCATTGGAACTAAATATGTTTTCTGAGGGAGCAAGACCAAGGATTTATCTCCATTCAATATGCTGTCTTTACTGCAAAACATTGTGTGACACTGACATTAAGGTCAAGTGTACTCCAGACCTCCTTGGAAACCAGTGTCCCAGAGTGCAGGATGCTGCTATCTACTCATGCAGCTGAGTTCCCTGCCTGGATAGCAGGACACCAATGCTCTGCAGTGTGCATTCGCTCCCATCTCATTCCAAGTGTCACTCCAGGTACTGGCTTTCATCTATTAGGCCCTTTAATGAGTGGGTCTCAGGAGCCCAATACACAGCTTGCTCTAGAAGGCACTCTCAGGGGGATCCAGTTCTAGGGTCTATGCCCCCAGCAACGTGTGTGCCCAGATTCCCTGCCTTCCAGAAGGAGGGCTGGGAAGGGGAGTTGAGGGGGATTGAAAGGCAGAGACATGCCTGGCCAGTGGCTCTAGACTTGAGGAGGAGATAAGTTGCTTCCCAGGGAGTGTTAGAGGGGAAGGAAGAGAACGAATTGAGAGGTTTTTATAGCAGACTCTCACAATCCCCAGACTGCACCATCAGCTGCACAAGTCCAGCAGGGCCAGATACAGTCTCATAGAATCATAAGACTGGTCATCTAGTCCAGTCCCCTGCACTCATGGCAGGACTACATAATCTAGATCATCCCTGGCAGGTTTTGTCTAACCTGCTTTCATGTCTGAAGCCTACATCCTAGAGCATAGGGCTGTAGCTATTGCCACATACCCACAGCTCACAGGGCAGCTCTTCTCCCTGCTGGAGAAGCTGAGCTGCCTTTTGGATCACAGAGTAACAAGGATTCACAACAGAGCAATCCAGTCCTTGGCGGTCAGGGGGAGCCCTGAGGCTGCTGACCCATTCTCTTATGTTGTTCAAAGAAGCTCCTTGCCTACAGAGCCAGCTGGGTGGCTGTGGCAGTCTGGTAGATGGGGCAGGAGGTTCAACCCCCCGTACAATCGCCTCCCAGAGGCGACTCTGATTGTAGGATCACAACAGGACTCTCGGAAAGATGTCCAGGATCCTGTCCGTGGCTTTCTGACCTGTAGACAAGAAATTCAAACTCATTCTGTTAATGTGACCCTCTGGGGTACTTCCCCTATGAATCACCAGGTTCAGTGTGGTTAACCAACAACCACAGCCCCCTCTTCTCCTCACGCTGCATGAGTGTTTCTCCCAGTGGTGTGCCTGACAGAGCTACAGAAGAGCTAATAGACATGTGGCAATTTTCCAAAAAGGACTATATTTTTGGCATTTAATGTACCTGCTCTTTACACCTCATCTAAACAAAAAAAAGGTAATGTGGAGCTGTCAAATGATGCTATAAGTGAGGTGAAACCGTGGTACCCAAAATGAGTGTCTTTCCCCCCGCCTCCCCAGTTCTGGAAACACTGCAACATAACTGTGACTACAGTTAATTTCAACACCTTAGTATGGTGTCTGTTGGTCAAAGCTACCAAATGACAGTGTATTAACAGATTATTGTTAGCTTTTCATGGATAAGTCTTTTTTTAGAAATTTTTTTAGCATATGGCAAATATCTACATTTTGCAATATACTAACATGAAAATGAAAAGAAAGCAAAACTATCAAAAGCTACCAATGCTTGGCAGAAGGTCCCAATTTTCTTCTCACTTATACCAGTATTACACTGTGTCCTCTATTAGCTTCACTGAACTTAATAATGTTTAATACCAGTACAGAATAAGCATGATCAGACTCAAGCCCAAAATGTTTGCACATTATGCCCATTTCTCAGCAAAATCAATTGTCTTGAGTCATGTTGTTGTTTAGCAACCAGTTTAGGAGCCAATTACTCTGCTAGGGTCTCAGGATTTAGTGATGGAATGGATAAGACAGAGTCTGTCTGGAAAAAAATCACATTGGGAAAGAAAGCTACTAGAGCCTCCCCTCAGATAGTGCTTGGGGTGTGCTACAGACTATCGGGATCTGATTTTGGATATGGATAGAGACCTCTTTAATGTTTTTAATGAAGTAAATACTAATGGGAATTTTGTGACCATGGGAGACTTTAACTTCCCAGATATAGACTGGAGGACAAGTGCTAGTAATAATAGGGCTCACGTTTTCCTGGATGCGATAGCTGATTGATTCCTTCACCAAGTAGTTGAAGAACCAACAAGAGGGAATGCCATTTTAGATTTGGCTTTGAGTAGTGAGGACCTCATAGAAGAAATGGTTGTAGGGGACAACCTTGGGTCAAGCGATCATGAGCTAATTCAGTTCAAACTAAATGGAAGGCTAAACAAAAATAGATCTGTGACTAGGGTTTTTGATTTCAAAAGGGCTAACTTTAAAAGATTAAGGAAATTAGTTAGGGAAGTGGATTGGACTGAAGAACTTACTAGATCTAAAGGCGGAGGAGGCTTGGAATTCCTTCAAGTCAAAGTTGCAGGAACTATCAGAAGCCTGCATCCCAAGTAAGGGGAAAAAATTCATAGGCAGGAATTGTAGACAAAGCTTGATGAGCAAGCATCTCAGAGAGGTGATTAAGAAAAAGCAGAAAGCCTACAAGGAGTGGAAGATGGGAGTGATCAGCGAGGAAAGCTACCAAAAGCCATGTAGAGTTGGACCTTGCAAAGAGAAAACCAATAGTAAAAGGTTCTCTAGCCATATAAATAAGAAGAAAATAAAGAGAGAAGAAATGGGACCACTAAACACTGAGGATGGAGTGAAGGTTAAGGATAATCTAGGAATGGCCCAATATCTAAATAAATACTTTACCTCAGACTTTAATGAGGAGCTTAGGGATAATGGTAGGATGACAAATGGAAATGAGGCTATGGAGGTAGATATTACCACAGCTGAGGTAGAAGCCAAACACCTTAATGGGACAAAATCAGAAGGCCCAGATAATCTTCATCCAAGAATATTAAAGGAACTGGTACATGAAATTGCAAGCCCATTAGCAAGAATTTTTTATGAATCTGTAAACTCAGGGGTTGTATAACTGGAGAATTGCTAACATAGTTCCTATTTTTAAGAAAGGAAAACAAAGTGATCCAGGTAACTACAGGCCTGTTAGTTTGACATCTGTAGTATGCAAGGTCTTTGGGGGGGGGGGGATTTGAAGGAGAAATTTTGAAGGACATTGATCTCAATGGTAATTGGGACAAAATGCAACATGGTTTTACCCAAGGTAGAACCTGACCACCTCCTTTTGAGAAGGTAACAGATTTTTTAGACAAAGGAAACACAATGGATCTAATTTACTTTGATTTAAGTAAGGCATTTGATACGGTTCCACATGGGAAATTATTAGCTAAATTGGAAAAGATGGGGATTAATATGAAAACTGAAAGGTGAATAAGGTACTGGTTAAAGGGGAGATTACAATGGGTCGTACTGAAAGGTGATTTGTCAAGCTAGAGGAAGGTTACTAGTGGAGTTCCTCAGGGATCGGTTTTCGGACCAATCTTATTTAATCTTTTTATTACTGACCTTGGCACAAAGAGGGGAATGTGCTAATAAAGTTTGCGGATGACACAAAGCTGGGAGGTATTGCTAATACAGAGAAGGACCGGGATATCATACAGGAAGATCTGGATGACCTTGTAAACTGGAGTAATAGTAATAGGATGAAATTTAATAGTGAAAAGTGCAAGGTCATGCATTTAGGGATTAATAACAAGAATTTTGTTATAAGCTGGGGACACATCAGTTGGAAGTAACAGAGGAGGAGAAGGACCTCGAGTATTGGGTTGATCACAGGATGACTATGAGCCGCCAATGTGATATGGCCGTGAAAAAAGCTAATGCGTCTTGGGATGCATCAGGCGAGGTATTTCCAGTAGAGATAAGGAGGTGTTAGTATCATTATACAAGGCACTGGTGAGACCTCATCTGGAGTACTATGTGCAGTTCTGGTCTCCCATGTTTATGAAGGATGAATTCAAACTGGAACAGGTACAGGGAAGGGCTATTAGGATGATTCAAGGAATGGAAAACCTACCTTATGGAAAGCCTAACCAAAAGAAGTCTGAGGAGAGATATGGTTGCTCTCAATAAATATATCAGAGGGATAAATATCAGGGAGGGAGAGGTATTATTTAAGCTTAGTACCAATGTGGATACAAGAACAAATGGCTATAAACTGGACGTTGGGAAGTTTAGATTTGAAATTAGATGAAGGTTTCTAACCATCAGAGGAGTGAAGTTCTGGAACAGCCTTCCAAGGGGAGCAGTGGAGCCAAAAGACACATCTGGCTTCAAGACTAAGCTTGATAAGTTTATGGAGGATATGATAGGGTAGCCTAATTTTGGCAATTACTTGGTCTTTGATTATTAGCGGTAAATATGTCCAATGGTCTGTGATGGGATGTTAGATGTGGTGAGATCTGAGTTACTACAGAGAATTATTTCCTGGGTGTCTGGCTGGTGAGTCTTGCCCACATTCTCAGGGTTTAATTGATCACCATCTTTGGGGTCAGGAACAAATTTTCCTCCAGGGCAGATTGGAAGAGGCCCTGGAGGGTTTTCGCCTTCTTCTGCAGGACATGGGTCACTTGGTGGAGGATTCTCTGAACCTTGAAGTCTTTAAACCATGATTTGAGGACTTCAATACTTCAGACATAGGTTAAGGGTTTGATACAGGAGTGAGTGGGTGAGATTCTGTGGCCTGTGTTGTGCAGGAGGTCAAACTAGATGATCAGAATGGTCCCTTCTGACCTTAAAGTCTATGATTCTATGACTTTTCTTGGGAAATAGGCTGCCCAATAAGTCAGTGAAAACAGAATAGTAAATCTGCTAAAACAGACCGGTTTATGTTAGGTAAATGCATTTTGAAAACAATAAATGCTAAACTAAATTGCTGAAATCATTCTGAATAGCATAAAATTGTATGGCTCTTTCTAAAGCTGCACAGTTTGAGTGGCAAATGGTTACAAAGTGGAGTGGGGTTAAAAGTAATGTTATCTGAGCTGTGAACTCCTTCATCAGCTGCACAAATGTCACTTCTAGTGCCTTTGAGAGCTGTCCATGAACATCCAAAAGCAATATTTATGTAGCCCTTAGATGTTGCATACAATGATGCAACAGTGTCTACCATTTGCATAACTGTGTCTTCAAGAGCTTAACATTGTTGTGTGCCACAACTGGAATCGTTTGCAATTAGGGCAGTCAAGCAATTTTTAAAAATGAATCGCACGATTAATTGTGCTATTGAACAATACTAGAAAACATTTTTTACATATTTTGGATTTTTTCTACATTTTCAAATATATTGACTTCAATTATAACAATACAAAGAGTACAATACTCACTTTATAATTATTACAAATTTGCACTGTAAAAAGCAAAAGAAATAGTATTTTTCAGTTCACCTTATACAAGTACTATAGTGCAATCTCTTTATCATGAAAGTTTAACTGAAAAATGTAGAATTAGGTATAAAAATCCTGCATTCAAAAACAAAATGTAAAACTTTAGAGCCTAAAGTCCATTCAGTCCTCCTACCAGCCAATTGCTCAGACAAACAAGTTTGTTGACATTTGCAGAAGATAATGCTGCCTGCTTCTTGTTTACAGTGTCACCTGAAAGTGAGAACAGGCATTTGCATGGCACTGTTGTAGCTAGTGTTGCAAGATATTTACATGCTAGATGTGCTAAAGATTTGTATGTCCCTTGATGCTTCAACCACCATTCCAGAGGACATGCATCCATGCTGATGACAGGTTCTGCTCAATAATGATCAAAAGCAATGCGGATCAATGCATGTTCATTTTCATCATCTGAGTCAGTTACCACCAGCAGAAGATTGATTTTCTTTTTTGGTGGTTTAGGTTCTGTAGTTTCTGCATCAGAGTGTCGCTCTTTTAAGACTTCTGAAAGCATGTGCCGCACTTTGTCCCTCTCAGATTTTGGAAGGCACTTCAAACGCTTAAAACTTGGGTCGAGTGCTGTAGCTGTCTTTAGAAATCTCACATTGATATCCTTTGCATTTTGTCAAATTTGTAGTGAAAGTGTTCGTAAAATGAACAACATGCTGGGTCATCATCCGAGATACCTGTAACATGAAATATATGGCAGAATGCAGGTAAAACACAGCAGGAGACATACTGTTCTCCCCCACGGAGTTCAGTCACAAATTTAATTAATATATTATTTTTTAATGAGCGTTATCGGCATGGAAGCATGTCCTCTGGAATGGTGGCCTTAGCACAAAGGGACATATGAATGTTTAGCATATCTGGCGTGTAAATGCCTTTCAACGCTGGCTACAAAAGTGCCATGCGAATGCGTTTTCTCACTTTCAGTTGACAATGTAAATAAGAAGTGGGCAGCAGTATCTTCCATAAGTGAAACAAGTGTGTTTACATTTAGCTATTGGCTGAACAAGAAGTAGGACTGAGTGAACTTGTAGGTGCTAAAGTGTTACACTGTTTTGTTTTTGAGTGCAGTTATGTAACTAAAAATACATTTGTAAGTTGCATTTTCAAGATAGAGATTGCACTGCAGTACTTGTATGAGGTGAATTGAAATACAGTTTCTTTTGTTTATATTTTTTACAATGTAAATATTTGTAATAAAAATATAAAATACACTTTGTATTCTGGGTTGTAATTGAAATAGATATGTTTGAAAATATAGAAAAACATCAAATTTTTAATAAATTTCAATTTGTATTGTATAACAGTGTAATTAATCATGATTAACTCAACTCACACAATTTTTTAACTGCAATTAATCGACAGCCTTACTTGCAATTTGTACGTCTGAGGGAAGTAGGGCATATTGGGTCAGACGTATTCTTAGCAATCGGGTCTTCCAAGGCTGTTCTGCTCAAGGTCCCCTCTTTGAAGTGCTGCCTCTGCTAGATTGGTTGCTTTCTCACGTTTCTATTTTATGAAATTTTTTGTGGATTTTTCTTTTTCTTTTTTTTCCCCATCAAGCAAACAATTCAACAGAACCAATTGCTGGAGGATATATTTGCTCTGGTGGCTATAGAAGCAGGTGAACATGTTGATCATTAATCAGATTCAACATCTATTTTCTTTTCTGGGGTCAATACCACTCTGACATCTGCCAAATTTGACTGACTTGTATATTTCTAAAAGCAACCCCTGTAATAGAGTATTGGTGGCACATCGTCTAAACTAGAAAACTCCTCCAGTAGCTGCTAATACAATTAATCTTCCCTGGCTGCTGCTGCTGGCATCATTGCTCTAGTCACTTAGAGTGAAGTATTAGAGCATTACCAGGAAGTGGATAAGGGAGATTCTGTGGGAGTAGCCCTTCTATAGTTTGGAGAGTTGATAAAATAGATCAGGAGTGGAAATGGAAGGTTTGACAGTCTTGTTCCTGGAATGTGTTTAGATGAACTGTCTGCTTTTCTCACTGTCAATCTGTGAGCTGTTGAAGTGAAGGAAGGTTTGCATTCAGGTTAGAGGGGCTACAAATGATGGCTGGGAGGCAGTTTGTGAATCGGTTTAGAGTATGAGAGGTGAGGCTCTGTGCGCCACAGCTGAAACTAGAGAGGCACTTGCACTGGAGCCTTGCTGGTATAAATGAGAGGGGGCTGGTGGCAGGGCCTTTCCTGTGAGAGCTCATAACATTGAAACTTGCCCCCATCTTATTCTGACATAGGCCAAATCTGACGACCTTCAGGATATGTAGCTAACCTCATATTTATTCCAAGGCATTTACAAATCCAGGGGAAGGAATTATAAGGGGGTAGTTGTTGAAGATGGAGAGGGATTGGGATTTCTACCTAAACATTTCATATAAAGCCAAATAAATAAATACTGGAAATGCAGAGTGGCAGTATGGTAGCATGACAATATGGTAACTGGATGTGAAGAGATAGCTACTAAAAATCCTATGATATCAGGGAGAGAGATACTGAGCTTCCAACAGCAACTTTAATTTAGCTGTGTTTGCACAAACTTATTTGTTGTTCCCTTTTTATGGTTGTATGTTTAATTTGAAGTAGTGTTGTTTATTTCATAAGCTGCATACTATAAAACATAGAAGATAGACAAAATAACTGAAGATGCTACTAAAACTTCAGATTGTGTATACCTTGACTTTTCATTATGATTGCAGACAGCCAGCCATTAAATATTTATCCTGAAGGGAGGAAGTGGCCAGAATAGCTTTATAACCCATGTAGTAAATTGCCAGATTGCCATGATCCTAATATTTGCATACACCTGGACCAGCTGCAGATTGTATTTGAAATAAAGGCTAAAATAGTGCAACGTACCAGAAAGAACAGGTTTTACTGCTCACATTAGTAATAATAATCTTTATTATAGTAGTGTCCAGGGGTAACACTGACACACACCCCAATTGTCAATGGGGAGGATTGAACCAGGGGCCTCTGGAGCTTAGTGCATGAGCCTCTATTGTGTGAGCTAAAAGTCAATTCTCTGTTAGTGAAGGCTGTAGAGCAGTCTCAATCTGTCTCTCTCAGTCTCAGCATTATGAGCAGGGACCAAACACCACACCCAGAAGGGGTGTGGGTTACACAAGCACCAGCCAGGAATGGGGCTGCATTGTGCTAAACACTGCACAAACAAATAGTGCACAGTCTCTGCACTGACGAGCTTACAGTCTAGATCAGAGTAGGCAACCTATGGCACACGTGAGCTGATTTTCAGTGGCACTCCCACTGCCCTGGCCACCGGTCCAGGGGGCTCTGCATTTTAAATGAAACTTCTTAAACATTTTAAAAACCTAATTTACTTTACATTCAACAATAGTTTAGTTATATATTATAGACTTCTAGAAAGAGACCTTCTAAAAACATTAAAATATATTACTGGCACACACAACCTTAAATCAGAGTGAATAAATGAAGACTCGACGCACCACTACTGAAAGGGTGCCGAACTCTGGTCTAGACAGACCAACAGAGACAGGGTGGGAAAAGAGTTAGAACATGCAAGCAGCGTGAACTATATAATGAAAGTAAATGTCATGTTGATTTATTATTATTATTTTTTTTGGAGGGGAAAGGTTAGTAAGAAGGGGATAAGCTAAATGGAACGGAGGGGGACGCTGAAGGGAAAAGGGGGCAAGAGGTGTAGCAGAGAAGAGGGTAAGAGGCAAGTGTGCAGTGAAGCTGAGATGAAGAGGCTGGGAGGGAGGGAGAGGGCTGGTGCAATCAGAACATCAGAGAAAAATACTGGGAAGGTTTAAAACTAATAGCAAAGAACATAAAAGAGAAAAGAGCATATATCCTCTATGAAACATGCCTGTTCCCCATATATTTTAACAAGATCCCAGCGCTTTGGCCCCAAAAGTCATGAAATATTTTTAAACTCCAAAGAACTGCTGTTGCCATTCAAATTTATTTCAATAGAAGCATGTAATGTAAAAAGGAACAAGACAACTGAATTAAGCTTTTACAGCAATTCATATTTTCCTGTTAAGCATTTACTCACAAGTTTACTTCCACATAAAGTTTAAAATTGTTCTTAGAAATGCAGAATAGCCTGTTAATTCAGGCCACTCCTCTCAGAATCCTGTATCCTCCCGTTCTAAAATTTTAACTGCAGATAAAATAGTACTCTATAGGCCAAACTCATGGGCAGCATTACTCCTCCTTGGAAATCAAAGGATGAACTTAGCTGGCCTTAACTTCTGTTTATCAAGAGAAATATTTTGCTTTGGAAGAGAAATATTAATGAGGTGGGTTTTTTTGTTTGTTTGTTTGTTTTTTTTTGCATTCAAACAGAAGTGACTGGTGTTAGCTAGCAACCCATTTTTCATCTTTCAGTGCCATTACAAATTTACCTAGACACATGAAAATTTTCTCACGGAGAGTACAAAGTGAGTGTGACATGCAGAGTTAGATACATCATCAACTCACTATGAAATCGTGAGCAATGAAGTTCACTGAACACTCATGGGTGCAAATTAATGCATATTAAAGTGCTGATTGCTGCCACCAGCATGGTACTTCAAAGTGAATTTAGTCTGAGCAGATTCACTATAGCAGATCAGGTCAGGCACAGAAGAAAAACAGGACTTTGTCACAAGGGAAGGGAATGTACAAACTCAGGGCCTGAGCCAAAGTCCACTGAAGCCAATGGAAAGTCTCATGTTGACTTCAATGCATTTTGAATCCAGCCCCAAATGAATCTGCATCAATAAACTTCAAAGTGAATGTTTTATGCAAAAATTCCCTTTTCAGAAAAAAGCTGCAGTACTCCCAAATAGCTTGTCGTAAAATGAGTCTGTGAGGCCCCAATCCTGAAAACACTTAAGCATGTGTGTAACTTTACTTCTATAAGTAGCCCTATTGGAGTGTTTGCAGGATCGGGGCCTAAGAGTGTAAAATAAATAAAAATCCACCTATGTTCATTAAAAAAAATAAGAGGCTGGAGCTGCAGTAAATATAAGAGGAATGTCTATAGGTCATCAAGATTTAAAAAGCCTTTGAAATCCCTCCAGGAAATGAATGGATATATATATATATACACACACACACACCTCTTGATGAGGTAAGATTCCTCAAGATTGCTATGGTACAATTCCTTCTACAATTTACAGAATTGGAAATGGAAATCAGCTCTAGCTCGTCAGTGTTTAGTGAGATCTTGGACTGATCTCAAAGGCTTTCTAAACCTCCATGACCCACAGAATCTCCTCTCATTGTCTCTGATTCATCAGTTATTCTATTGGTGAAGAGAGAGAAGAGTGTGTGATTTCACTACCATTGCACTGGCTGACTGCAACATGTGCTGTCCCCACCAGGTTTATTAAGGCTCCTCAATCATTTTAAAACTTTCTTACTGCTATCAGACACATTTGCAACCCTCTCTGTCCTGTAACATTGCTATAGGGAATGCTAGTGTTAAGGCCATAAGGTACCTCATATATCTCACCAAACTGCTTAAGTGAGTGATGGAGACAGCATGATTTCCTGCTATAAAATACCTTCCTGTTTAAATCCTAATGCCAAATGCAGACAGGAGTTTTGTGAAGGAGTTTACAGAGGGAGTGAGAGAGGCAGATACATATAACAAACATACTCTAAACTTTGGCGAAGTGCATGCTCTGCCCCACCCCAAATCCAGTCAATTACATCACATGAAGGCAGAATACTAAGTATTGATACATAAGTGCTTTTATGCAAATACTAGAAGTCTAAATGTTAACATGAGTAAACTTGAGTGCCTGATATTAAATGAGGATATTGATACAATAGGCATTCCAGAAACTTGGGGAAAGAATGATAATTAATGGGACACAGTAATACCAGGGTACAAAATATATAGGAATGACAGAATAGGTTGTGGGTTGATCACAGAATGACTGAGCCGCCAATTTAACTTTGAAAAGGGGAACTACACATAAATGAGGATGCTAGTTAAACAGAAACTAAAAGGAACGATCACAAAACACAGAAATATTTTTAAAGCACCATAATAAAGGCTCATGCTAAATGTATACCCCAAATTAAAAAAACAAAAATAAAAGGACCAAAAAAAGCCACCATGGCTAAACAGAGTAAAAGAGGCAGGTAGAGACAGAAAAGGCATAATTTAAAAAAGTTGAAGTTAAATCCTATAGAGTAAAATAGAAAGGAGCATGAACTATGGAAAGTCAAGTATAAAAGTAGGCAGGCCAAAAAAGAATTTGAAGAGCAATTAGCAAAAGACACAAAACCTAGAAGCAAAAAAAAAAAATTAAGTACAATTTAAACAGGAACCCTGGCAAAACCCAGATGACTGGGGAGAAGCTCAATGAATTCTTCGTGTCAGTCTTCACTGCAGAGGATGTGTGGGAGATTCCCATACCTGAGCCATTATTTTTAAGTGATAATCTGAGGAACTGCCCCAGACTTAGGTGTCAGTAGAGGTGGTTTTGGAACAAGTTAATAAATTAAACAGAAATAAGTCACTGGGCCCAGATTGTATTCACTCAAGATTTGTGAAGGAACTCAAATATGAAATTGCAGAACTACTAACTGTGGCATGTAACCTATTGCTTAAGTCAGCCTTCTTTCCAGATGACTGGAGGGTAGCTAACATAATTTAAGGCAAGTCTAGTAAGTCTAGCTTCAGTACCAGACAAATTAGTTGAAATGGTAGTAAAGAACAGAATTATCAGAAACACAGATAAAGGTGATATGTTTAGGAAGGGTCAATATGGCTTTTGTAAAGAGAAATCATGTCTCCCCAATCGATTAGAATTCTTTGAGGATGTCAACAAGCGTGTGGACAAGGGTGGTCCAGTTGATACAATGTACTTGGACTTTCAGAAAGCCTTTGGCAATGTCCCAATTAGAACGGCTTTTAAGCAAAGTAAGCAGTCATGGGATAAGAGCAAAGGTCCTCTCAAAGATCAGTAACCAGTTAAAAGATAGGTAACAAAGGGTAGGAATAAATGGTCAGTTTTCACACTGGAGAGAGGTAAAGAGCAAGGTCTTCCAAAGATCTGTACTGGTACCTATGCTATTTACTCCTTTTTCCACATCATTTATGAATATGGGAAAGTTGGCAGATAATACAAAACTACTCAAGATGGTTCAGTCTAAAGCTGACCTGTGAGAGTTACAAAAAAAATCTCTCAAGACTGAGTGACTGGGCAACAAAATGGCAGATGAAATTCAGTGTTGATAAATACAAAGTAATGCACATTGGAAAACAAAATCCCAACTATACAAACAAAATGATGAGGTCCAATTTAGCTGTTACTGCTCAAGAAAGATCTTGGAGTCATTGTAGATAATTCTTTGAAAATATCCACTCAATGTGCAGTGGCAGTGAAATAAGCTGACAGAATAAGAAGAACCATTAGGAAAGGAATAGAAAACATCATAATGCCACTATATAAAGCCACATGCCCAACCTTTAATACTGTGTTCAGTTCTGCTCACTCCATCTCCAAATATATAATTTTCGAATTTTAAAAAAAAAATGTTCATGGGTTTGGAACAATTTCCATATATGGAGAGATTTAAAAGACTGGGACTGTTCAGCCTAAAAAAGAGATGACTAAGGGGGATATGATAGAGGTCTATAAAATCATGAGTGGTGTCGAGAAAGTGAATAGGGAAGTGTTCTTTACCCCTTCACATAACACAAGAACCAGGTGATATTAATAAGCAGCAGGTTAACACTAAGATAAGGAAGTACTTCTTCTTACAATGCGCAGTCAACCTATGGAGCTTGTTGCCGGGGGATGTTGTGAAGGCCAAAATTGATAAGAATTAGACAAGTTCCTGGAGGGATAGGTCCATCAATGGTTATTAGCCAAGATGATCAGAAATGCAACCTCTTGCTCTGGGTGTCCCTAAACCTCTGACTGCCAGAGGTTGGCACTGGAAGATGGGAGATGGATCACTCGATAACTGCCCTGTTTTGTTCATTCTCCTGTGAAACATCTGACACTGGCCATTGTTGGAAGACAGGATACTGAACTAGCTGGATCCAGGGCCGGCTTTAGGAAGTGCAGAGCCCAATTCGAACAGTTTCGAGGGGGACCTGGCAGGGATGACTTAAACCCCCCACAAACACACACATGTAAAAAAAGATGTGGGACTTGTACTCACCGGGCGGTGCTCCGAGTCTTTGGCGGCACTTCAGCGGTGGGTCCTTCACTCGCTCCAGGTCTTTGGCAGCACTCAAGGACCCGCCGCCGAAGTGCTGCTGAAGACCTGGAGCAAGCGAAGGACCTGCCGCCAAAGTGTCGCTGAAGACCTGGAGCGCCGCCAGGTGAGTAAAAATTAAAAAGGGGCCTCTAGCCAGGGAAGAGATTCTCACTGCATGGGGGGCTCTCTTAGGCGTGGGGCCCGATTCGGGGGAATTGGTGGAATAGGCTTAAAGCCAACCCTGGCTGGATCATTGTTTTGAACCAGTATGACTAGGGCCCTACCAAATTTCACAGCCAGAGGGTTTTTTAATTGGTCATTTTCACATTTTCAGATGTTTACATCTGAAATTTCATGGTGTTATGATCATGGAGGTCCCATCCCAAAAAGTACCCAGAGGTGGGGCTGATCTCCTCTGCCCCCAAGAGTGGCCATGCAGGGGAAGTAGTAGTCCTGTCCCTCCCCAGCCTGGCAGGGACTCATAGCTAGGAGCCCCTGGCTGGGGCACTTCCACCAGCAAGGGGGAGATTGGACCTGCCTCCACAAGCCCCCTCCAGCTGCAGGAACCTCTAGGGCTGTTGCCCATCCCAAGAGCTTCCTGCAGCAGGGGGAGGCACCCAGAGGTGTGTCTGATCCCCCTCGGAGAGCGGCCATGAAGGGGAAGTACAAGTCCTGTCCCTCCCCAGCCTGGCTTATGAGCCCCTGGCAGGGCACTCCCAGCAGCACAAGAGAGATCAGATTGCATGGGGAAGGGCTTATTTCATGGTTCATGACATGTTTTTCATGGCCATGAAATCGGTAGGCCCTAGTATGTTCTTAATCTCTCAATAATCTAAGTCTGGTCTATTATAAATCCTAAGGGTTTTAGTAGACAAACATTAGCTCTCATATGAAAACTTCATACTTTTTCTAAAACTCTAGCAGTTATAGTATCAGGCCAACTACATTGACAATTTTGACCTCAATGTAAAATTTCTGGACTCTGTAAAGGGGCCCAGTTGAATAATAACATTTGTTGCATATTTTGGCATTTATTCTTTAAATAATTATTAGTGGATACATTTTTCCATTGTTTGACCAACTCAAATTATAAAAACAAACTTACTTAAAATTAATGTGCATTAGGGTCACAAAAATGTTTTCCTTGAGTCTGCAGCCCAGACCCTGGAAAAACCTACATGGACTTTCCTCAGATGATTAGTTTTATCGAAATCAGTGAAATTCATTTCGGGTCCTGGCATGGAAAACTTCAGCCCAAATGCTCAAAGGTTGACAAAGTGCTAAGCAACTGAAAATGGGAGCTTGTAGTGAGACTGGTTGGGCACTCTTAAAAATAGGTAGTATATATATCAGTCCCTATAATAATGCAAATTTCATTCTAAAGTGTCTCATTAATTTTAAAAAAACTAACTATGAACAAAGACCGGTTTATCAGAGGACAGCTAATAGTCCATAAGAACCTTAGCTAGGATTATTCTAAGAAATTGGTTCTTGACTTCATGATTTCAAAAAATTGGTCCTGTGACCAACAGGCCTTTGTAGCTGCAAAGGATTATGGGTTTGAGTAATGGGAGAAAAGAGTGGGAGGTTCTGAGGCTTTGTGGTGAGCAGAGCTAAAGAAGGACAGGAAAATGTTTATTGCCAATCTCAGAGCAGACTGGGGAACAAGGGGGTCAATCCTGCTGATGTGGAGGCTGGAGCTTGTATGAAGCAAAGTGGGAGGCTGGTGTTAGTGTGAAATGGAAGTTGCTTTGAGTTTCTCTGCTGGGGAGCTGAAGGCAAGGAGAACAGAAAACCAGACATAACGAAGAAGAAAAGGAAGACCATATAAATGAGAGGCCAGATCCTCATTTGTGATTTCAGTGGCATTAGGCTGATTTACACCAGGAAAGAATCTGGCCCACTAAGGTCTCCAGCTGCCCCTTTCAGATGGGTGTCTTTATGTCCCAAGGTAAATAGATACCATAGCAGAACATAGTTCACTTAAGTTAAATGTCTAGGCATGTCCAAGGTGCTCTTCCATAACTCATTTAGGAATCAGTCTAGCATTTTCCTCACAATCCTTGGCTTTCTGTTCTCCAGAGACAAGTTAACAATACAATATTACTTGTTCTAAACAATCCAAACAAGTTATTTTCTCCTTCCCAGTTTAATCCATCAGCCCAGTCTTATTCATCTAGTCCCTCTAATCCATCATACTGCTACTGTGCCTGTAACCTTGGCATCTAGAACAGTCAGGTTTATATTTTATTCTAATATCATACTCCCCATCCCTCATTAGAGCTGACACAACTGATGTACATTATGAACTTGAGATGCACCTTCTGTTTCAAGGACAGTTATCAAAGTATGGATGTTTTGCTTTGTAGATATGGTGTAAACCCATGATCCATCAGAGGAATTTACTAATAGTTCTCTTTGCCAGCAGCATGGTTCTCCCTAGCTCTTGATATTTAGGTTAAGTTAGAGCAGTTCTTGCTTGGAGTCTGGTCTTGATTGAATGACACTGAGTGATAGCATGGAAGAAGACAAATGGCAGCTGTGAAATTGGCAATAAACGGCTGGAGATATATTGGAACGAGTGTTTAAAGTTTTAAGAAAGAACTTTTCAACTTGGGAGGTAGGTTAGTTTCTTAAACGTGAACCACTAAACAACTGATCGGCCCTAAATACTGAACCCATTTCCAAAGCAGTGATGTTTTGGAACACTTTAATCCTCTAATGAAAGCAGACTATCATCTTCGATGGACTTTACTATACTGTGTCAACACACAGAATTTGATATAAAACCTCTCCTGGTTAATTTTCAAAGGTAAAGCAGTAATCCCTGTTTGTGCTGGTGAAATGTTTTATCCCACTTAACTGATCTGGTAATTAATTCAATGTCAAGCTCTTCTGGGTCTTTAATTATTGGTGATGAACCTCAGAACTTTTGCCAGTGGATCTGAAATTATTCTAAGTAGATATAAAATGAGTTGATTGTACATTAGTGTGCACCATCTTTCAGAATACAAGAAGTCTAATACAAGAATAATGAAATTGAAAGGCAGCAAATTTAAAACCAAGGAAGTGCTTTTTCTTGCCAAAATAATCAATCTGTGAAACTCATTGCCACAGGATATTCTTGAGGCCAAGGAGTTTAGCAGGATTCAGAAATGGATCAGACATTTTTTGGGTCAGAAAATTCCAGATTTACATTGATAAGGATTTTTTTAACCCCTTAAAGAACATTAAGGGATTGTTTTGTTTTGGCTCAAAATTTAGGTTTCATGACAACATTTTAAGTAATATCTAAGGCCAATTCTGATTGATTTATTAATATTCCAATGGAAAATTCTGTAAAATAAACAAAGCGGTCCCTGCACCAATTGCGATGCAAATGTTGTAGAATTTGTTGAGTACATGGAAACCCAAAAATGACTGACTGGAAACTGATGAAAAATACATTAGACTTTAAAAGTGCTCTTTTAGTAACCTGAAGGTTATCTTTCAGACCTGGAAGGCAAGACAGCTTTTTAAAGATGAAAGCTTGTGCGTATATAGAAGTTATTACTAGTTATCTCACGTGTTCTCTATAGAAGGGGGAATAGCTTGATCTCTTGTGTACTGGCAACAAGGGAAAAGAAAACTTTTTAACAGCATCAGCTCTGTGTGAATGTGTGTAGTGGGCATTGTTAAAATGTTTTCTTTTGCTTTTTAACCAGTAGATAAGTTATAATTGGTTCTCATGGATTCTGCCATTATAAGTATAGGAAACAACTGATTGACCCAACATCTATCTTAGGCCACGTCTACACTACGTGATAATATCAAATTAGCTAAAATCAGTTTCATAAAACTGATATTATAAATTCGATTTCACGTGGCCACACTAGGCACAGTAATTCGGCGTTGTGCGTCCATGGTCCGAGGCTAGCGTTGATTTCTGAAGCATTGCATTGTGGGTAGCTATTCCATAGCTATCCCATAGTTCCAGCAGTCTCCCCCGCCCCTTGGAATTCTGGGTTGAATCATTGTCGTGGGTGGTTCTGGGTAAATGTTGTCAGTCATTCCTTCCTCCGGGAAAACAAGAACTGACAATCCTTTTGCGCCGTTTTTTCCCTGGATTGCCCTGGCAGACGTCATAGCACGGCAACCATGGAGCCCGTTCAGCTTTTTTTTTTTCCTGGCACCGTATGTGTACTGGATGCCGTGGACAGAGAGGCGATACTCCAGCGCTACACAGCAGCATTCATTTGCTTTTGCATGATTAGTTGCAGAGATGGTTACCAGTCGTTCTGTACCGCTAACTTGCAGATAATACTGGCAATTGAGATGACGGTTATCTCTCGCCCTCTGTACTGTCTGCTGCTATCATGAGTGCCCCTGGCTGAGATCGGCCCGCGGGTGCAAAAAGCAAAACTGGGTAATGTGACTTGCCCGCGAGTCAATCCAACCTTTATGGTTTTCTAAAAATAGTCAGATCCCTGCTAGAATAGGGTGGCAAGGTGTACTACGAGGACCAGTGCATCAGAGCACAGATGCTCTGTGTGCAGTATTCACAGGGGGTTGCCCCCTGCAACAAACCAACTGCCGTTGTTTTCCCTCCTCCCCAACCTTCCTGGGCTACCGTGGCAGTGTCCCCCGCCCCATTTGTGGTCATGGAGTTATAAAGCATGCAGGAATACGAACCACCGATTGACTTGTTTTAGTCATGTATAAAAATGAGGGGGAGGCAGCATCCTGGGGCTTTATGACAGTCCAGGCCAGGACAATAACGGTGCGGGGGAGAGGAGCCCAGCATGCTCCTGCTATGACAGTCCGGGCCAGTAACGAATCTTTCTTACACAGGAAAGGGAGGGGGCTGATTGAAGCTCAGCCCAGTTGCTTATGATGAAATGGTTACTAAGCCATTCACGGTTGTCCTATCTACTGGGAGTGACCAGGAATCATTCCCTGTTTTAACCCAGGCGCCCCCATATTCAGTTTAAGAAAGCATTTGGAGCAGCTCAAGGGGTTCAATGAGGACAGTTACCAGTCCTACTGCATCCGTCTGCCACCAGAGAGGGGAGCAGGAGTGGAATACTGCTATCCACTGCTGCAGGCATCGCGTCTACGCAGCAGCACTTCAGTACACATACGGGGTGACATCTTGAAAGAAGTCAAGAAATGCGTTTCTCTCTTTCTTTCACGTGGTTGGGGTGGGGGGGAAGACTGAGGAACTCTTCCCTGTAACCACGCCAGACACTGTGTTTGAAGCCTAACTGCTGTGGACTGTGGGATAGCTGGAGTCCTCAGTACCCCCTCCCTCCATGAGCGTCCATTTGATTCTCTCTGGCTTCCCGTTACACTTGTCACGCAGCACTGTTGTAGCCTGGAGATTTTTTTTCGAACGCTTTGGCATTTCGATCTTCTGTAACGAGCTTTGATAGAACAGATTTGTCTCCCCATACAGCGATCAGATCCAGTATCTCCCGTACGGTCCATGCTGGAGCTCTTTTTGGTATTTGGACTGCATCGCCCTGTGCTGATCAGAGCTCCACAAAAAAGCTGGGCAAACAGAAATGTAATTCAAAAGTTCGCGGGGCTTTTCCTGTTTTACTTGCCTGCTGCATCCGAGTTCAGATTGCTGTCCAGAGTGGGTGTGGTGCTCTGTGGGATACCGCCCGGAAGCCAATAACGTCGATTTCCGTCCACACTAACCCTAATCCGATATGTTTATATTGAATTTAGCGCTACTCCTCTCGTCTGGGAGGAGTACAGAAATCGATATAAAGTGCTCTTTATATCGATATAAAGAGGTTGTAGTGTGGACGGGTACAGCGTTAAATCGATTTAATGCTGTTTAAATCGATTTAAACGCGTAGTGTAGACCAGGCCTTACTGTTAAAAAGCTATATGACTCCTTTTTCCACTGCAGCCACTTAGACAAACAATATCATTCTATTGGTGTATGACGTGGAAGGATACAAATCTCACTAGGCCTTTCCTTTATGCCTGCAGAAACCCCTCTGTGTGCACATTACATGTTCGAGGACTTCTTGAGGTTGGAGAATGGCCATGAGGAAGGGGGTAGCGGGGACAGCCCCTCTATAAATTATCATCTCCTAGCAAGCTTGTGGGGAAATTCCTTTGGGATTAAGGTACTAGCCGTATCAAATAATTTAGCCCATGCTGAAAGGGGTGGTAGGGAGGCAGTGGTAACCTGGCACTGCAGGGAACTATTACCAAGAGGGAAAGGATCTGGGAATAGTGGGATTCCCTAAAACCAGTACAATTTCCCTACAGATCTCAGCCTAAGCCCCACACTCCACCTGGACACTGACACATGTTGTTCTCCCACCCCACCCTGACAAGACAATTATTTGAGAACACCATGAACTTCAACTTGGTGAGTTTCTTGCATCATTTTCACCTTTCTATTAACTTTTCCATGATCAGGCACATGACTTTTTTTTTTTTTTTTTTTTTAAGCTGCTGTTAGGCTCTTGGTCCAGTAAAGCACTTAAACACATGCTGAATTCCTGAACTTTCAGCGCTGGAGTAACCCACTGAAGTCAATAGGCCTACTCCTATGTTTTAAATTAAGCACATGCTTAAGTGCTTTGCTGGATCAGAGCCTTATCTTCATTCTGATTCTGTACTTCACACACACTCTGATGCTCTGTCTACAGCTGGAACTAGAGGTGTGATTCCCAGCTCTCATCCAGGTAGCGTGCTAAAAACAGTAGTGTAAGCACATGGGCAGTAGTGAGCAGTGGCCATGCTAGCTGGCTCACATGCAAACCCCTCAGGTAAGTACTCAGGACAGCTAGCTCTGGCCACCGCTACCCATTTTGCCATGGCGACACTGCTATTTTCAGTGCACTCGCTCACTGACAGCTTGTAGGAGTTTGTCTATGTGAGCTGGGAATCGCACCCCAGCTCGAACAGTCGATGTAGCCTAAAAGTAGAGTTCTCAAATCCTCCTTTTATTGCTGTTTCACGGTGAAGTGAAATATGTTCACACTATTAGCACTGCCTGCATTACAAATTCTACAAAGTTACTTACCCAGAGGCAGACCCGTGGCCTGTGCACAACACCCACATACTGCATAGTACTGGGATGAATTGCATGTATCATGCACCTTTAACTGCTTCAGCTGCCCTCTGCCAATCTCTGCTAAGATTCTGTCTAACATTCCAAACCTCTAAGGAGCTTCCAAGAACCACCACTTAAAATCAACAGAGAAGTGTTTCCTTTCTTCCCCCTGAATTATCTTGGTTTGAGGTGCTGACCTGTTGCATCCTGTCTGACGTGCAGATTGTGAGTTGTCTGGGTCTTAGACTCTCTTCCCCTTTGTTTTTGTACAGTGCCTAGGCCCCACTGTGCTATGTCCATGACTGGTAGCACCTAGGTACTCCATAGTCACTCTTGTTGCTAGTAATGCAATACTTTTGGCTTTGGGTGGGGTTTCGAGGAAATAAAAATCTCATCAACTGTCAGCCTTATGTTATCTTGTTTTGGGATGGTTGAGAAGGTTCTGGTGAGGCAGGTCCGACTCTGTCTGGACCCAGGTTTTCCTGATCCCTTCCAAGGTGGTTTGAGAGGGGGTATTGGATCAGGACTCAGGAGATCAGAGCTCTGTTCCCAGCTTCGCCACTCACCTGCTCTGTGACCTTGGGTGAATTGCCTTATTTCTCGGTATCTCTATTTTCATCTTTTTATCTCTCTCGTCTATTTAAAGGAAGATTGTAAGCTCTTCAGAACAGGCATGGGCTCTTACTATGTATTTGTACAGCCTCTGATTCAATGGGGCCCTGATCTCAGTGTTGGCTTCTACTAGAATACAAATAAATTATATTTATTATAATTCACTATCTTGGACAGTTGGTATCAAATAAGGGTTGTCTCTTTTAAAAAAAAAAAAAAAAAAAAAAGTCATTCATATTGTCAAGGCTAGAAATGGCAGATTCCCACTGATGAATAAATGACCCAGTGAATTTCTGAATAATTTAAACATAAACTTTTAAAAAACTATGCTTTATTTAAAAAAATATATACCCAGCTCCAGTCCTGAGGTATTGGACTGTAGGACAGTGATCTTATTACAGACCTATTTTAAACTATGCTAAACTATTTTAGGTCATATTTAGAGGTTTCTAAAATGTATTGTTCTCTTCCTTCACCATTTGGTGCAATGTGACCATTAAAACTCATGATAAAAATACATGACAGTTTGGCAAATTTTTTATGCCACATATTTTACATGTCATCCAGTATGCTACATACAGTCTTTGCTTATTCATGGGGATTTATATTGCTATAGAAATACATTGAATATAGCTATTAAATTAAAAACAAAACTAAATACAAGGGTATGAAGGGGGACGCTCACCTTTTCAGTGCCTCCTGTCAGCTGGGTATGGTGCTTCAATATTTTGTTCCTACTTCTGGTGCCCCCTGTAGGTTGTCACCCACACTGCAAAGGTCTTCAGTGGCTCATGCCTCCCGCCAAGTCTCTCAGTCAAAAATGTATGAACCGCTTCTAGGATGTAAAGAGTTCGACACGCTGTCTGCCCTCACCAGGGTTTTCAGCCCTGGCTCTGGGCCTTTAAATTCAGCCCTGCATTTGGGCTTCTAAACAAGTCGTGTCCCCTTCTCAGGGCTTAGGCCACTTTCCCAGTGACTGGTGGAGAAACCCAGGCTCGCCCACTACTCTGGGTCCCAACCCTGGGACCCCATAAACAGCAACCACATACCACAGCCTCCAGTTAGCTGCTGCTGCTACTCCTTGAGCCTTTTCCCACATAGCCCCTGTCTCTTCACCCCAATCGGGACTGAAGTTCTCGGGACTGAAGTTCTCAGAACTTCACTGCATGACAATGCCACTAAAATCCATCTTCTAGTTCTCTGTTGAGCTCCTCTGACCAGTTAGGAGCATCCTTCCCTGCTCCTCTGGGTCCCAGCCAGGAACTGACCTGCTCAGGCCCTGCAGCTCCTTTTATCTGAGCCTGCTGGGCTCTGACTGGCAATTTTATATGCATCCTTTCCAGGTAGACCTGGGGGAGCCACCTTCACAGCTCCTTCCTAAGGCAGGCAGTAGGCCCTCCAGTGGTGGACCATGAAGGGCCAGGTATACCCTTTCAGAAAGGGCTATTATATAAGACTAAAACCAGGGCCAGTTCCAGGCACCAGCTTATCAAGCAGGTGCTTGGGGTGGCAACTCCAGAGAGGGGCGGCACCTTCACATATTTGGCAGCAATTCGGCGGAGGGTCCCTCACTCCTGCTCGGAGCGAAGGACCTCCTGTTGAATTGCTGCAGATTGCGATCGTGGGTTTTTTTTTTTTTTGGCTGCTTGAGGTGGCAAAACCCCTGGAGCCGGCCCTGGGGGTATTTCCCTTCCCAACCCCCAAACTGGCCTGTGATGAAAGTAACTCAATAGGCTGTGACTCTTGCCACTACACTGTGAAAGGAAGGTCACATTGGGGCCTTANGGAGCTGGCCCTGACTAAAACAAAGCCTATTCCCTCACCCATACCAAGATCTCTATGCCTGGGGAAAAAAATGAATCTACCATTACATTTTCTGCACGTATTACTTCTTTAATTAAAAAGTGTGAGAGGTGAAAACATAAACTTTCCTGTACTGTATCTACTACAGAAGGCTCTGATCCAGCAAAGAGCACATGCAGAACTTCAAGTATGTGAACTGTGCCATCAAAGTCCATGAGACTACTCAAGAACTTAAAGTTCTTCTTCGAGTGGTTGTTCATGTCCATTCAAAGTAGGTGTGCGCATGCCGCGTGGACGCCAGCCGGAAGATTTTCCCCTAGCAGCATCCATAGGGTTGGCCCGGGCGCCCCCTGGAGTGGCGCCACCACGGTGCCCTATAAAGGGGCCTGCCGACCCTCCACCCCCTTAGTTCCTTCTTACCGCCGGTGATGGTTAGCTGGAACTTCTCTTGTGTTACATTTTGGCAGTGTCCTATCCTTACTGTTTAGTCCGTGTATTCAGTTATTTTATAGTTAGATCTTTGTATATAGTTTTTGGAGTTGGGGGGATCCCCCACCAAGAGTTGTCGTTGCTCGCTGAGGAAATTCATGCCCAAGGGTGACCCACACTCTGCGTGTTTGAGGTGCCTCAGAGAGAGCCACCAAAAGGACCGGTGCTCTATCTGTAGAGGCTTCCGCCCACGAACTCTTAAGGACAGAGCTCAAAGACTTAGAGTCTTCCTGATAGAGGCGGCCCTACGACCACCCTCAGACCCAGAACTTGCCGAGGCGGGGCCCAGCACGTCGTTCTCAATGCGGAGTGCCCCAGCACCGGCATCAGGACTTAGGGCCCAGCCCAAGTCATCGAAAACCCGGCACAGGATGGAGTTGGGTCATAGGAAGTCGGCCTCAGTGTGGCACCGCTCACCTTCGAAGGTGCCTGCCAAGAGAAGGAAGCTGGTGAGGGATCGGTCACCCCACCAGGATCCGAGGTCGATGCTATCCGCAGGTGTAAGCGGACAGGCTGGGCTGCAGCCCTCTGCGGTCCTGTCGACTCCCACACCGCAGAGAGGGTGGTCGAGTCTGGCCCAGCCTAATTCCCTGGACCTCAGCGAAGACATATGCCCCCCGTCGACGCCGGAGATGTTCGAGGCGGCCTCAAGCCTAATGGATCTCCTGGCACCAGCCTCCCCACATCGTAGGGAGTTGCCTACTGTGGCCCGTCCACCAGTGCAATCTAGAGGCAAGCCGGCCATGCTGTCACCTCCCTCCCCGCACCGCGCTATGAAGGGGCACAGGACCAGATAAGAGGCTCCCCACCGCCTCGGCACCACTGTCCTTCAGCACCGGGCGCTGCTCCCCACAGGTTCTAGTACTCAGAGACCTCAGACTCAGAGGCAGACTCCTATCGCTCTAGCCGGTCGCGGAGCAGGAGATCAGTGTCGGGGGTGAGCCACCAACATTACCTGCAGTGGCAGCAACAATGGTAGCCGCCCTCGCAGTGGCCGTCTTGGACTCCCTGGGCCTACCATCACTTGGTAGGCCAGGCGTTTGGCCCTCGGTCACGGTTGGCTTCGGTGTCCTCGAAGTCGGTGGCCCCAGCGCAGCTGCCTCCCCCACCAGCACCGTCGCCGGGCAGGGGTGTGCCATCGTCAAGTTCAGCACCTCCTAACTGGGCAGCGGCACCGGCAACGGCTTTCATTCGGGCTCCGCCGGCACCGCATGATACGCCAAGTCGCTCACTGGCGACCCTGGTACCAGCTGCGGTGACGCATTCAGACTCAGAACTGGCACCACAACCTCAATACCGTGTGCTGCAGGACCCCGAGGGGCCACGTACACCGGAGGAAGGGCCACTCCATGTAATCTCCTCGTCCTCCTCCCCAGATGAGGTGGTCTCGGGCACGGCTGCAGCACCGGCCCTAGAGGACACTCGAATCCTCCAACAATTGCTTCGGCGAGCAGCTCAAAGCCTCGCAATCCAAGCGGAGGAGATCGAGGTGGACGTGGACCCTGTAGTGGACATTCTGGCCCTCCCGCTGATAAAGACTATAGCTGATACGTCCCGCACCCTATGGCAAACAACAGCCTCATTGGCCCCTACCACCAAGAGGACGGAGCGGCGCTACTTTGTCCCCTCTAAAGGGCATGAACATCTGTACACCCATCCTTCCCCGAACTCCTCGGTAGTAGATGTGGCTAACCAGCGGGAGCGTCATGGGTTTCAGGGGTCAACACCGAACAGCAGGGATGCAAAAAGACTTGAGCTCTTTGGTAGAAAAGTGTACTCCACGGGGGGACTCCAACTCCGCATTGCCAATCAACAGGCAATAGTAAGCCGATATGGCACAACACGTGTTCGGCCATGTCAAAGTTTGCGGAGCTCCTTCCCCAGGACTCGAGATCAGAGTTTTCAGCCCTAGTGGAGGAGGGCAAACTGATCTCTCGAGCTTCCCTCCAGGCTGCCTTAGATACAGCGGACTCAGCCTCGCACACCCTGGCCACAGGCCTGGTCATGCGGCGGGGGGCCTGGCTCCAGCAGATGATTCAAGACCTCCCCTTCGAAGGGCAGATGCCGTTTTCGGAGAAAACGGACAAACGTCTCCATAGCTTAAAGGACTTGAGGGCCACACTTCGCTCGCTGGGCTTGTATACCCCCGTGACCCAGCGCAGACAATTTAGGCCGCAGGCGGCCCCTCGTCCCTACCAGCCACAGACTCGCCAGGAGCTGGGGTGCAGGTGGGGCAGAAATGGCAGGAGGCGTCACCAGCGCCACCCCTCCAGCCAAGCGTCTGGCCAATCGAGACCACCATCTGGGCCTAGACCCCCTATTTGATGGTACAGTCGAGGGCGACTTGTCAGTCGAGACTCTGGATCCTTCCACCCCTACCTTTGGGTCACGTCTGTCCCACTTCTACCATGCCTGGTCCTGAATTACGTCGAACAAATGGGTGCTCCGCAAGGTAGAGAGGGGATATTCTATCCAGTTCTTCTCCCTTCCGCCCCACCAACCTCCCTCCCCGTCCCTCTTCAGGGACCCTTCTCAAGAGCAACTTCTGGTTCAAGAAGTGAAGTCCTTCATGGAGGCAGAGGCGGTGGAGGAAGTCCCACGGGAGCTCAGGGGCAAAGGCTTCTACTCCCGGTATTTTCTCATACCGAAGGCAAAAGGGAGCCTGAGACTCATCCTAGACTTGCGGCGGCTGAACAAGTTTGTGAGGAAACTCAAGTTCCGCATAGTCTCCCTGTCCTCGATCATCCCCTCCCTGGATCCAGTAGATTGGTATGCCACCTTTTGATTTAAAGGACACCTATTTCCACATTGCCGTAATTCCACGGCACCATCAGTACCTCAGGTTCTTCGTGGCAGACGTCCATCTGCAGTTTATGGTGCTCCCGTTCAGCCTGTCAGCTGCTCCCAGGGTATTCACAAAGTGCATGGCGGTCTTGGCAGCCTTCCTGCGCAGGCAGAGCATCCAGGTATTCCCCTACCTGGACAACTGGCTCATAAAGGGCCGCTCCAAGGAGCAGGTAGAGACTCAAGTGTGCTTCATCAGGCAGATCTTTCTCGATCTTGGCCTCCTCTTGAACGAAGCCAAATCCACCCTGTCTCCGACGCAATAAATAGAATTCACAGGAGCAGTTCTGGACTCCACACACACTAAAGCGTATCTGCCGGAGTCCAGGTTCTGTGCAATTTCTGAGCTCACCCTGGGACTGTACCGCGCCCCAGTCACCACGGTGTGAGTTGGCTCCAGCTGCTGGGCCACATGGCAGCATGCACCTATGTAGTGGTCTATGCCAGACTCTGGCTTTGCCCACTGAAGTCCTGGTTGGTGACAAGTTTATCGCCCAGGCAAGGACCCCCTGGACTCAGTGGTGTCCGTTCTCTGCTTGGTGCTGAGCTCGCTACAGTGGTGGCTCGACCTGCAGGAAGTCTGCATGGGTGTCCTCTTTGCTGCCCCGCAGCCTTCCCTCTCCCTAGTGACAGATGCCTCAGATCGAGGTTGGGGAGCGCACCTGGGACGCCTCAGAACACAGGGCTTGTGGTCACCGGATGACCTTGAGTTGCAAATCAATGTCAGGGAGCTGAGAGCGGTCTGCCTGCCGTGTTTGACCTTCCGGTCTCAACTGGCCAGCAAGTGTGTTTCCGTCTTTTCAGACAACACGGCGGCAGTCTTTTATATGAACAAACGGGGGTGCACGCTCCTCTCCCCTCTGCAGGGAATCCCTCGCGCTGTGGGATTTCTGTGTTCACAATGCCACTCACCTGACGGCATTCTATCTTCTGGGGGAGCAGAACGGTTTGGCGGACACCCTCAGCCGCTCGTTCCAGGATCACAAGTGGTCCCTCCGATGGGATGTGGTGCGCTTAATTTTCCAGCTCTGGGGCTTTCCCCAGTTAGACCTGTTTGCTTCAAGGGAAAACAGGAAGTGCTGATGGTTTTGCTCCCTCCTGGGCCACAGTCGGGGGTCTCTGTCGGATGCCTTCCTTCAGCCATGGGAGGACGGTCTGTTCTACGCCTTCCCTCCGATCCCCCTGATACACAGGGTGCTTTTAAAGGTTCGCAGGGATCATGCCAGGGTAATCCTGATAGCTCCGGCCTTGCCGCGCCAGCATTGGTACACGTCACTCCTGCACATGTCCATTCAGGCGCCTCTGATGCTGCCCCTCCTCTCGGACCTGATCACACAGGACCGGGGCTCCCTCCACCATCCGAACCTCAAGTCCCTTCACCTCACAGTCTGGATGCTCCATGGCTGAACCCAGTGGAGTTGCAGTGCTCCCAGCAGGTCAGGCAGGTGCTGCTGGGTAGCAGGAAGCTGTCAACTAGGGCCACCTACCTGGCTAAACGGAAGCACTTCTCCATATGGTCGGGTCAGCTGGGTCTCGACCCACTGGGGGTACCAATTCCCACTGTCCTCGACTATTTGCTTCACCTAAGACAACTGGGCCTCTCCCTTTCCTCCATTCACATTCACTTGGCGGCCATATCCGCCTTTCATCCGGGAGAAGAGGGTGCCGCGGTGTTTGCGAACCTGCTGCTTGGACTTTTCCTCAAGGGTATGGACAGGGTCTTCCCGCATGTGCGTCAGTCGACCCCTGCTTGGGACCTGAATCTGGTCCTCTCCGTCCTCTCGGGGCCTCCCTTCAAGCCTCTTGGCTTCGTGCTCCCTGCTGTACCTGTCGTACAAGACCGCCTTCCTGGTGGCGATAACCTCAGCCCGACGGGTGTTGGAGCTTCAAGCATTAACATCTGAGCCCCCATACACAGTCTTCTACAAGGACAAGGTCCAACTTAGACCGCATCCGGCTTTCCTACCCAAGGTCGTTTCACAGTTCCACATGGGCCAAGATATCTTTTTCCTGGTGTTTTATCCAAAACCACATGCCTCCAGTGAAGAGCGGAGGCTACGCTCCCTGGATGTCCGCAGGGCCTTGGCCTTTTACATAGAGCGTACCAAGCCGTTCAGACGCTCCACTCAGCTCTTCGTCGCAGTGGCAGAAAGGATGAAGGGGCTCCTGGTCTCCTCTCAGCGAATCTCTTCGTGGATCTCGACTTGCATCCAGGAATGCTACTGTATAGCTAAGACCCCTGTCCTTCCGGTCACAGCCCACTCCACTAGGGCGCAGGCCTCCTCTGCGGCATTCCTGGCTCAGGTTCCGACTCAGGAGATTTGTAGAGCGGCCATGTGGTCCTCCATCCACACGTTCTCGTCTCACTATGCCATCACGCACAGGCTAGGGATGATGCAGCCTTCGGTCGTGCAGTACTCCAGTCAGCAGTGATCTCCGACCCCACCTCCTAAGGTTACGCTTGTGAGTCACCTACTTTTGAATGGACATGAACAACCACTGGAAGAAGGAAAAACGGTTACCCACCTTTTTAGTAACTGTTGTTCTTTGAGATGTGTTGTTCATGTCCATTCCAATACCCACCCTCCTGCCCCTCTGTCGGAGTGCCGGCAAGAAGGAACTGAGGGGGTGGAGGGTCAGGGGGCCCCTTTATAGGGCGCCACGGTGGCGCCACTCCAGGGGGCGCCCGGGCCGACCCTACGGACACTACTAGGGGAAAATCTTCCAGCCGGCGTGCACGCGGCGCATGCACACCTACTTTGAATGGACATGAACAACACATCTCGAAGAACAACAGTTACTAAAAGGTGGGTAACCGTTTTATATTCATGTGCTTAAGTGCTTTCTGGATCAGGGCCAAATTTCTCCATACTCAGATTAAGACAACTCATCTCACAATAGTTTTTAGTGTAATTTGAGAGTTTTCAAGTTTTTGCAAACTTAAAAAGGGGAAGGGAAACCCAGATTCTCCAACAAGTATGCCTGATCAGTTTTTATATCTACATAATATCTTTCATGTAAGGTTTCATTCTCCTCAACTAATGGCTAAAGCTATCTTGAACCAATTGACATATTAGGCTTATAAGAAAACCATTTTTGTACTATCTAGTGCAACTGCCAAGCAGGTAATTGGATCCACAATGCTTTTCCTTTCCAACTGCATGCAGACTGAAAGGAACAATAAATGAGAATGATCCTGCAATATAACACTGAGAGGAATGATTGAAGTAATTTAGAGCACAGGCCATAATTTATACCCAAGCATTATGAAAAGATGAGACAGGAGCTGAGAAGTGCTGATACAGAAAGCATTTTACACACTACAGTTACACAGATTCAGCTGTTTCATTGATTCCTTCCTTCACAGCCTGGGAACAATTTGCCACAAAGAACTTATAATTCTGAATATAGTTATATTACATCAGGATCCCATTTCTCCACCCCACCTTTTTGTTTTGTCTTGCTTCTTTCAACAACTGGATGCCTAGAGACTAATGCCTTGTCTACACTATGGAGGGGGGGGGAGATTGATCTCAGTTATGCAACTTCAGCTATGTGAATAACATAGCTAAAGTTGACATACTTAGATCTACTTACCGCGGGGTTCACACTACATGATGTTGACTGCAGAGGCTCTCCCATCGACTCCCCTTGCGCTTCTTGTTCAGGTGGAGTACAAGAGTCGATGGGAGAGCAATTAGCAGTCGATTTAGCGAGTCTTCACTAGACCCACTAAATCAGGGGTTTTCGAACTGGGGTCGTGATCACTCAGGGGGTGATTACCTGGGGGGGGGAGGTCACAAGCTGCCAGCCTCCACCCCAAACCCCACTTTGCCTCCAGTATTTATAATGCTGTTAAATATATTAAAAAGTGTTTTTAATTTAAGGGGGTCACACTCAGGGGCTTGTTCTGTAAAAGGGGTCACCAGGACAAAAGTTTGAGAACCACTGCGCTAAATCGACTGTCAATTCATCAATCGCCATGTGTTGAACCCCTGGTAACTGTAGACAAGGCCTAACTCAGTTTGTTTATTCCTAGCTTGGCTTTCCTCAACCTAGCTGAATAATGTATTTAGTCAATGAGGACTTGCTTTAACTTGCCTTAAAATGAACTGAAATTTGAACAGTGATGGTCATATTTATGGGGAAAACTAGCCAGTACAAGGGAATTATCTAGGGGAAATTATCCTCATCTCCTGGAACTTGCTTCTATGAGGGAAACTCAGGGTGATCTTATGGTTAAAGCACTACACTGACTTGGGAAATTGGAAGAACTAGGAAATGACCCACAGAATTCCTATGACACCTTGGGCAAGTCCTAAGAAGCTCTGCCTATTTAGCACATCAAAGATAAAGTTAAGAAATAACTTGATCCCAGTCTATAAATATGTGCATGGGGAGAAGATTTTTGATAAGTGAGTTCTGTAGATAAAGGTAGATCAAGGTCCAAAAGCTGAAGCTTGACAAATTCAGACTAGAAATCAAGTGCATATTTTTAACAATGACAGTAATTAACTATTTGCCAAGGGATGTGGTGGACTCTCCATCACTGGAAGTCTTTAAATCACCCTGGGACAGCTTTCTAAAAGTTAACTTCTGGCTGAGCTAGATCATATGTATTTGATGCAGGAATTACTGGGTGAAACTCTCTGCTATGCAGCAGGTCAGATTAGATCATCAGAATGGTCCTTTCTACCTTAAAATCTATAAATCTCACTGTACCCGAGTCACCCCCAATTTCTAGATGTTTCTCTACACCACAGGGATGCTGTGAAGATAGGTTCATGAGTGTCTGTGAGATGTTCAGAGTTCAAAGTGATGGGAACCATCTAAGTACCTAGAGAGATCCTGTACACGAGACTCACTCATTGTCTAAAACGCCTATTGTATCACAGAGCTGCAGGGTGAAGTATTCCACTCTGCATTCTCCAGATCTCCTGCAAGTCAGAATAGCAAGGAGGGTTATTTTCAGCAGGTTGGGGTGTGTGTGAAGGGAAGGGGGGAAGAAATGTTGTATTCACCAATGACTGGTTGGTGCTTTTGTCCTGGTTGGTTAGAGTCTTCCCATTTATATTCTGTGTAAAGAAATGTCTGTGGTAATGGGACACACAGATTTGGTATCTGGTCCAACAGTTTCTCTTGGGAGTGAATTTAGCTCTGTCCCATTTCAGGTGCATGTTATACAGGGTGCCATTTATATGTGATCATACAGTTCAGACATCCTGAAATATAAATATGGCCAAATGGTAACTAAATGAGTGAGAAGGGGCCTTAATGAACATGTGTTCAAGAGAGCATTAAATATCAAGGCCAGATAGGAATGATTTAGAATTGTCAAAAGTGTTACAAAGTAGGAGTAATAGGATGAAACCAGGAAAACCTCTGAGTGGACAATTTATACTAAGGAGACTTACTGAACCCAGAGTAGAGTCAGAGAGTCTCCTTAGCGAAGTGGTGAGATCCCATTGTGTGGGGCAGTCAAAGTGGACATAAGAACAGCCATACTAGGTCAGACCAAAGGCCCATCTAGCCCAGTATCCTGTCCTTTGACGTGGCCAATGCCAGGTGCCCCAGAGGGAATGAACAGGTAATCATCAAGTGATCCATCCCCTGTTGCCCATTCCTAGCCTCTGGCAAACAGAGGCTAGGGACACCATCCCTGCCCATCCTGGCTCATAGCCATTGATGGACCTATTCTCCATGAATTTATCTAGTTCTTTGTTGAACCCTGTTATAGTCTTGGCCTTCACAACACCCTCTGGCAAGGAGTTTCAGAGGTTGAATGTGCGTTGTGTGAAAAAATATTTCCTTGTTTGTTTTAAACCTGATGCCTATTAATTTTATTTGGTGACCCCTAGTTCTTGTGTTATGAGGAGTAAACACTTCCTTATTTACTTTCTCCATACTAGTTATGATTTTATAGACCTCAATCATATCTCCCCTTAGGCATCTCATTTCCAAGCTGAAAAGTCCCAGTCTTATTAATCTGTCCTTATATGGCAGCCATTCCATACCCCGAAAAATTTGTGGTGCCCTTTTCTGAACCTTTTCTAATTCCACTGTACCTTTTTTGAGACAGGGTGACCACATCTGCACACAGTATTCAAGATGTGGGTGTATCCTGGATTTATAGAGCGGCAATGTATTTTCTGTCTTACCTCTCTCCCTTTCTTAATGATTCCCAACATTCTGTTCACTTTTTTGACAGCAGCTGCACACTGAATGGATGTTTTCAGAGAACTATCCACAATGACTTCAAGATCTTTCTTGAGTGGTAACAGCCAATTTAGACCCCATCATTTTATATGTTTAGTTGGGATTATGTTTTCTAATGTGCATTACTTTGCATTTATCAATCTTATTATTTATCTAGCAATTATGGATCAGAAATTGGTGAATATAATGGCAGGAATAATCGAACACTAGCAAATGGCCAGATCTGCCTTTTATTTCTCTGTTTTCAGTGTTGTTATAGCAGTGTTGGTCTGGTGATATGAGCAAGACAAGGTACATGGGACCATATGCTGTTGGCGGAAGGGGACAAGCTTTCAAGCTTCACAGAGCTGCTCTTCAGGTCTAGGGAACGTAACCAGAGTGTCTCAGCTTGTGATGTTCTGTACCGCGGGGGGAAAACTTGCACCCCTATGATTGTGTAGTATCCAATGCAAAGTTTGCCATATCGGGTGTCTTTGGAAAGCTCAAGATGCACTGACCATTGTTGTTATGGTAAAGTTATAGTAACATAATAGGTTGTAATTTCACATATATATGAGGCTGAAAATGTGTCCTCATGGCTTAACGCAAGCAGAGGCAAAAACTCTCCAAGAGCAAAGGGGTAGTTCACACCTCATCATGGCACGTATGGGACAAACCCAGCCCAGCCTCACAGGAATAAAAGACACTGGCCTAGGCAACAACAAAGGATCTGTTGGACTCTCAAGTGAGGCAGGGGACTGGATTTAATAACCTCTCAAGGTCCCCTTCCGGTCCTTGAATCTAGGGGAAAAAAACCTCTTCCTTTGGGCAGTTTGGGACTGCTCACCTGACTCTGAAGGAAGGGGCGGCAAAGCCAAGAGGGAAGAAAGAACACGATAAAAGGGAGACACATTTGCCGTGCTCTCTCTTACCATCTCTATCTACAGACATCACCTCAAGTGATTGAAGCACTGATCAAAGTGGAGAGCCTGGCAACCAGCCAGCCTGAGGTGAGATGCATCTAAGTTTGTAAGGGCACTGAAAGTGTTAAGATCAGCTTAGAATGTGTTTTGCTTTTATTTCATTTGACCAAATCAGACTTGTTGTGCTTAGATTTTAAGTGATTGTAAGTCAAACTTTTAGAGTTAATAAATTTGTTTGTTTATTCTACCTGGAGCAGTGCATTTGGTTTGAAGTGTGTCAGAGCCTCCCCTTGGGATAACAAGTCTGGTATATATCAATTTCTTTGTTAAATTGATGAACTCATATAAGCATGCAGCAGCCAGTGGGCATAACTGGATGCTGCAAGACTGAGGTTCCTAGGATTATATCTGGGACCGGAGATATTGGCTAGTGTCATTCGATTGCACAATCTAAGGAGCAGCTTACATGCCAGAGGCTGTGTGCGAACAGCCCAGGAGCGGGGGTTCTCACAGTAGTGCAGGGTAAGGCTTCTCCCAGAGTCAAGGATTGGACTGACCTAGCAGATCACCAGTCCAGATAACAGAGGGGAATGTCACACCGCTAAATAAAAGTTAGGAGAGAGTAAGCAGAAGGGATTAACGCATGCTGTAGGAGACCACTTAAAAAGAAGTAGGCAAATAAGGGTTAGCAAGCGGTGGGCTGTTTTACAAATTGTTGTGATGACCCATAATACAGTGTCTTTAAGTCCATGGTTTTTAGTGTCTAGCAGAGTTATGAATTTAAGCTCCCACGCTTATCTGTTGAAGGTGTTGTGCAGGTTTCCTTTGGGAACAAGGACTGGGAGGTCGGATATGGAGCTATTGCTTGGTGACGTGTTCACTCAGGCGTGATGTGTTTTTGTCTTTTTTCTGTGACTGTTCATTTGAGAGCATAATGATTGTCTGGTTTCACTCACACAGTTGTTGTGGAAGCATTTGATGCACTGGATGAGGTACACCACCTGTTGAGATAGGCATGTGCAGGGCCCATGGATTTTTTTGGGGGGAAGGGGGTGGGTATATTGATCATCATAGCAGTGGAGACATGTCTGCAGGTTTTGCATCCATTGTTCAGGCAGGGTCTGATGCTGCTTGGAGTTGATGGGTCCTGGTCTGAGGGGAGCTGGCTTCTAATGCTGAGCTTGGCAAGGGTGGAGGAACTGTCTGAAGCTCAGACAAGTTGGTTTGGGAAAGAGTGCTTTCAGAATGTGGTCCTCATCAATTATGGGTTGTCCAGATCATGGGAACAGCTGCTTCATGGGCCAAAGAAGAATAGAATAAAAATAGGCAAATGTGCTAATTTATCATTGAAAAACTCTGTGGTGAAGTACCCATAAATGCCATAATCAGCTTCAAAATAAAGTACCACCTAAAAGAAAATTGCTATAGACAACTGAATAGTTTAAAGCAGTCCTGAGGCTCCTCTAATGTACACAATAGACAGGAGCCTCCCTCAGGATCAGGGGGAGGGCAGCAGTGATTCCTTTACACGTGTTCTGTCACTTGGTCATTGCTTTCTTTGTACTTTCATCACAGAAATGTAGGGCTGGAAGAGACCTTGAGCGTTCACCTAGTCTATCACCTGGTGCTGAGGCAGGCCCAAGTATGCTCTGTTTGTCTAATTTAGGCTGTAAACTATTCAAGGCAAAGTCTGGTGTTTCATTACTTCTCTGAAAAGAACCACGAGGAGTTAGTAGCAGTAGTAGTCTATAGGATGACTTTCCTGGCATGCCTCTGAGAGACATCCCCAGCGTGCAGGGAAATGGTCAGAAATATTGCTGGAAACAACTGTGCATAAACAGAGTTATAGCAAATGTGGCTGTGCTCTTAGAGCAGCTCAGTCATAATCTCAAAGCTCTCAAGTACATTCTTATTTCCCAAGGCGGTTCACTTTATTGCTTGGCATCCTGTTCATGGCTTTGCTTCACCTTATGGCGCCACTCACTCCTTTCTTGGAGGATTCCTGCTATGGGGCATGGAGAGAAGTGAGGGGTTTGTTATAATGGGAAAGCTGTGACTTCAAGTAAAGCATCCATTTGAAAAAGAGGAAATCTGCCCAGGTGGTTGCTCAGTGCCTCATAAGCACTCATGAATTCTCTCCTCCCAACACCCCTGTGAGATAGGAAAGTATTATCCCTTTCACCTATGGGGAACTGAGGCACAGGGTAGGTAAGTAAGTGACTTGGCCAAAGTCACACATCAGGTCTGTGGCAGAGCCAGGAACACAACCGAGGTCTCTTGAGCCGCAGCCCAGTGCTCTATCCACTGGACCAACCTTTCTACCCCAAACATCTTTGGATTTTCCTACAAAACAGAAAACTTCTCTGACTACAGTTCATTTGCCAAGAAAAGTGTTCAGTCACCATGTTTGATCACATTCCAGATGAACTGCATCATGTAGTGGGTGGTGTCAAATACAAATGGACACTACTTAGACAGAGACTATTGCTTTATTTTCTATGTAGAGGGGAAGGGGAAATCAGTCCCAAATGAGAGACCGAAAGGTGCTAGACTCCTGTCTCATATGTTCAGAGAAAGTTTTATGGGATCCAAAAACCTTAAAGCCCATAATATTCTCTTGCAGCACTGCAAGCATTATAGCATCACCAAGAATTAAATAGCAAAACCAGCCAGCAGAATCCCTTCAGACAATCTGGGCTGTGCGATAGTCAAAGGTTGATGCAGTTCTGCTGTGCTTAATGAGATGTGACTTTTCTTAAACTCAGGGACTCACAAACAAAGATTCCTTTTCCAAACTGGAGTGCAGAAAAAGTATCTATTTGCTTTCAACCAATCACCCTTGAGAAAGCTCTTATCTTGATAACATAATATTCCTTTGGATGGAGCTTCTTGTCCTTTGACATCCAGACAGCACAGCTAAGGAAGGAGCATCATGTCCCTGCAGGCTGATGTTTTTACACACGCGTTTTCTGATAAAGCCTGTCTGTCCCCTAAATTACAGATCGATCCTGCAGGCTGATGAAAAGGGTGTGAAAAGCCAAAGCATTCAGGTCTCAATGTTCACTCTGAATCCCTGCAGAATGGCTTTGGCATAGTGTGGAGAAATGTACGCAGTGCTCACCGACAGGAGCAAACCTATATGTGAGTGAGCTACCTGGAGTTTGGCATTGGAGAGCAGAGGCGGGAAGGAGGGCAGGGCCGAAGATAGCAAGAGAGGATGTAGGTGTTTCATAGCAACCCAGTGAATGGAAATGGTGTGTGTAGGCAAGCTGACATTCTGCCTGCCCTGCAGAGTGAGTTCCTCTGATAAAGTTTCTCCCATCCTGCAAGGCAGGGGGGATTTTAAGTCTCCTGGGACCATGTTAGGCAGAGGATTCTTGCCATGTCACCTGCCTGCAATAGCCACGCCCTTCAGTTTAATGGATAGTAACAAAGCACCAAGTTCAGCAGCGGTACAAATGTCTTACCATTGCTCTCAAGTTCGGGAAAATGGAGTCTTAAATTAATTAGCATATCTGGCATGATCACTCACAGAAGTGTAAACCCAGTGTGACTCCACTGAAGTCAGCAGAGTCACACCGGAGTTATCCTGGTGCAAGTGAAATCAGTGCTCTTTGCCTCAGCAGCTGTTCTTCTGCCTAGTTCTGTATTTTCACAGCCTGATGAAGACATGGATTTTTATCAACAGTTGGTGCCTTTACAATAATGCTAGTTAGTCCAATAAACCCACTTGGTTCTGACACCACACTTCTTCACCTTAATACTCTCTGATCATAGCTTTTCACATGGAACTTATAGCTTTTGTTCTTTTCACTATGATTCAAGGGGCCAATTCATATGAAACCCTGTGATCCTAGAGAAAGGCTTCTTAGGAAAATATATGAAATGTGATTTCTTTGGAAAAAAGAGGACTTTGCATCCTTGTATAGCTTCACAGCTACCTAAGACTGGACATGCTCTAGGTAGCTTTAAAATCCTAAAGTGAAAGGATTCTTCCTAAATTAGCCCTAGATGGTGCCCCCGTACCTTCCTAGGGAACCACTTAAGCTTTAGGGCACTCTGCTTACATAACCAGAGGGGAGCACGTGGTCTAGGGGTTTAGTTTCATGAAGTTCTCTCCACTACTCTTCAAGGGCCAAAAGCTAATATATATCTATTCTATGGAAAACTGCCTGCTGTCTTGCTGGAACTGTGACAATTTGAGAAGATAATGTATGGTAATGCCTTGAGGTTGCAAGAGACATCTTCTTTTTAATTGGAAAATTATAAATCATAACATGACAATTCCCAGCTATCACTCAGTTGCAGTCTCCACAATTGGAAAAATATTACAATTTACCACCCTTGTTATTGCTAATTGCAGGTAATTTATCCTAGCAACTTGAATGCTGGACTTTGATTAATCAGGCTTTTTAACATTCAAGTGAGGTATTTAATGGCTGTGAATCCTTTTAAAATAAATCCTTGTTTATGCAATTGTAAATTCATTACTCTGCAGGATTTGAATTCCAATTTGATGCTTAGTTCAGACTTAATTGCATTGGCTTAAAACCATCAGTATCATATTTAAGAAATATCATTTGTGGCTAAATACAGTAGCAAATGGCTTTTCCAGGTGATTATATGCCAAAATGAATAATAAATACATAAATCCAATGGTTTTAAGACCAAACCAGTGCTAGTATACACCTAATACACCGTCTAAGAGACATGGCCTCTTGATAGTTGCCTTTTTCTGATTTGTGCTTTTGGTAATTATAACCCAAATATTCCCCAGTAGAGCTAGTAAAATCAGGTGCAGATCAGTAAAGACTCTTACCATCTTTAATATATTCACAAAAGAAACTTAATGGAATTGTCAGCTGATCTCATTGCTTACGTGCAGTCCTGCAACAGCCAGGAGCTGTCTCCTGAGCTTTGGTATGCAGTTCAAGACTTTCACATCGGACCATGTTATACCAAACATGGCTTGAGTTGTGTCTGCATTGCAGCCTATCTGTCTCAGAAGCTTGGCTGCGTCCACACCTCTCATGCTGCCTAACCAGGTTTGTTTCAGTGCATCCTGCAGAAACTCAGGCAACTGTCTGATAGTGCTCAGCGGCGGAGCATATGGAATGCTCGTGGCACACCAGGTAATCTCTCTTTGGGGAAAAACTACATGTTAAATGAAATGCTGATTAGATGCCACACTGATGTTGAACTCTGGACTTTAGAAGTGAACATAGTTGCGAAGGATCATCAGAATTTTGCAGGATCCTATTGGAATGGCATAATTTTAGGAAATTATAGGACTTTTTTCCCATAGTTCATCAATCTAACAGCAAAGGCTGAACTAGAAATCTTTACCTCTGCAGTACCTCAGGGTGCATAACAGCAGTAACTATTTAAAGTTTACATCTAATGCATTTATGTTATGTTAAAGCCTCCACTATATTACCTGAATACCTGTATTATTCATCACTGTCACTAATGAATGTACCCTCACAGCATTATTGTAAGGCAGGGAAGTATTATCCACATTTTAAAGGTGAAGAAGTGAGCAGCACAGAGAATTCACAATTGCAGTTGTAAATCTTTACCTGTCAACTGAGAGAGTTAAAGATTATAACATCTAAAAAGCCTCTGATCATAACATTTAAAGTAAAAAAAAAAAAGTGTCAGAAGGTTGAAACGCACAAATGTACCTAATAAAAATGTTTTTGGGGTCCAGGCACTGTTCCCTGATCCAGTGCCTGAGTGGTGCAAACTTAGAAGCTCTACCTGGCTAGCTGAGAATTGTTCTGGCAGGCGATGGGTGGAGTAAGTTTAGAGGGTATATCACAGGGGTAAGGGTGGTACATTGGTGCTTTCCACAAATTCTCAGCTGGTATATGGCCTAGCCTACTAGTTCCCAAACTTTAACAACCCATGAACCCCTTCCTAAAAATGAATATTTCCAGGGATTTAAGTTTAAATCTCCTTTGTGATGCTAACAACCAACAAACCACAGAATGAGATGATTCACTCACCTGTCACTGAAGCAAAACAGAAAATGAGTTAGTATCCAATTACTGAGGCACCTTAAGGCTGCTATATGGGGCTCGGGCTGCCAGCCCCAACTGCCCGGCCCTGCGCTTCGTGGAGCTCGGGCTGCCAGGCCACTCTGCTACCTCCCAGGCCTGGGGTCCTCTGGCCATTAGGAAAATTTATCTGGTGACCCCCCCAGTAACATTGTGCAACCCCCAGTTTGGGAACCACTGGCTATGGCTATGGTGCAAGCAAAAAAAGAGAGGTCATGTCAGCAAATCTCAGAGCCCAGGTCAACTGGCTCATGGGACTCAGGCTAAAAATATCAGTGTAGATGTTTGGTGTCAGGCTGGCGTCTGGGCTCTGAAACCCAGCAAGGGTGGGTGGATAGGTTTTCAGCCTGTCAGCCTGAGCCCACACTATTTCTAGCTCTGTAGAACAAGCCCAACTCGGTTGATCTAGGTTCTGAGACATGCTGCAGTGGGTCTTTTTTGGCAGTGCAGCTGTACCCTTAGAGACCACACGGGCTACTATAAAACTAGGCTCCTCTAACTTGCATAGGGGCTGGTACCTGTTTGCCTATAGAGTCAGGGAGCCACACGCAGCCTCGTTCCCTCCTCTGATGAGCGGATCTTTGGTCTGGAGAGGATCTGGCCCGACATCTTTTGTGACTGCTGCTTGTTATCCCCAGGCCTGCTGTCTAGTTTAAGGTGGCCGGCTGTGTTTTTGAATAGATTTAAATAAGTTCAAATTTGTATTTTACAAGAAGAGAAGGAGCTTGACGAGGAAGTAAATCTGCCTCCACTTTGTGGAGAGGAAGCTTAAGCCAAAAACCAAACCACAGTACACAGTGGCATGTTAAAGTTTTTATTGCTAGGTGCTCCCCAATACAACAAACAGTATCAGTAGTGTACACTTTAATGAAAGAGAAATTAGCTTGGTAGAAAAGAAAGCAAAAAGGTACAAGGAGTATCTACATCCGTATTGTATGTACGTGAAAGAGAGAGAGAGAGAGAATTTGACTTCTGGGGAATTCCAGGGAAGCAAATCCATATCCTATTGGTCTGTTTGAGGCTCAGGGATTGTCTGTACACAATCTATATAATGCTAATTTCTTTAGACCTTCAAAAGCCTTGCACAAAAGTAGCAGCAATTCTTTAGAGGCATCAAGTCAATACTTCAGTGGATTAGATTACAAACATCATAATGCAAGACAAGCATGATCCTATTCTCTTTTGAGGGTTAATTTACCTACATTCTAGCTGACATTAGGGTCTCCTGAAAGAGATTTGCATTCTAACATCATCTCAGCAATCCTGCAAAATTACTACACACATTTCTTAGTCTGTTTCTAAAATGTGATCCATGGAGTCCTAATATATTTCACTGTGGTTTTTAGTGCTACAAATTCACTGTTTAATAAAACAGTTTGCTCAGACAGGACAAAAACTGCACATCAAACTTTAGTAAACTATTTAAAAACCTAAAGATGTTTGTAATTGACAATGGCTTTTCTTAAAGATTTTTTTTTTAAAAAAGAAATCAGACCAACAATTCATCTACAGTAGTTTAGTTAACTTCAATTTCTGTTCTATGCATATGATATAGCATGTACATGTATCTAATTACATCTCTCTTATCTTGGCTATTAGTGTAAATATTTCATACATAAAATACTATCAAGAATTCAACTTTTAATAAATATCTTTAGTTCTCAATCCTATATACAAGTACTTTACAGCACACAGGGAGAGCATGACTGGATGAACTGAGAAAGATGGTTATTGACATAAATTACTAGCAATTATTGCAGTCAGATGCATTGTGGTTGTTGAGATTTAAAGGTGAACCATGCTGAAAAATAACTCTTGCCTTTAAGTCAATGCTTTAATTAGGAAAAACAACCATTTTAAATCTTGCCACAGCTACTTCTTATTAGTACCTACTCTAACTCTGTGATGCTCTTTCAGCTTCAGAAGCTAACAGCTCATCCAGAAAACACAACTCACATTTGTCTTGTGAACAATACAGTACTTAAAACACATACACAGTTACTTTTCTCACTTACTACACTAGTCTGTCCCTCTTAGGCAAAAGGAGAATTCAGAGAAGGCACTGCTAGTTCTAGACCTAAGCAATGCCTGCTAAGTAGAGGGCGTTAGCATTGATTTCACTGGCACATTTTGTCAGTTTCTTCTACCTGTGATTAAAATTGTTATGCTGCTGAACAGATTTTTTAATTGGTAGTGATGAGTAGGTTTGGACCGGTAAGATGGCAATCTCTTCTCTCCCCCTGCCCCACCCCCCAAAAAAAGCATCACATTGTTCATATTAAAAATAAAGATCTTCCTAAGGTCAGTAGCTGTAATCTATATTAAAATGGAGCTCCTCTTTTTATTAAAATGCTGCTTTGAAAATCAACTCCCGGAATGTAAGGAAGGCAGTACTCAATGGCAGGCACCTAGTAAATGTCCAGAAATGTAACATAGGTAAACAATTGTTTGACAGCACAAAACTCTTAAAAATAATACTGATTTTCTGCAATATACAGTATATACACAACAGCTGAAAATTTGCCCATACAATATTTGTTTATATAGATAAATTAGCAATATAAGTCTTATGGATTCTGTTGCTCCACGCAAAAATATTTTGTAAAAGTGTAAACTTTTGGTACCGCTTCTGGTGGTGGTGTTTCCCCCCACCCCCTACATGTGATCTTTTAAAAAATAAAAACAAACGATTAGCTGATGTGCAAAATAGGCTCTGGCCACTTTTCCTATACTAGAGAATGACCATCACACTCGGCAACTTTCTTTCATTGATGTGAATATTCTTTGGTGCTTTCCTCCTCCCTTGCATTCAAGCTAACCACATAATGAAGTGTAGGAGGATGGCAGCAACTAGAAAGTGAACCAGCACTTTGTTTTTTATTTACAACTAAAATGATCTGTAGAGAGTTCTGCTTCTGGAAAGCAGCATGCACCATGGTGTCCTGAACAAAAGATTTCTGTTACTATCCTCCTTTTTGCATTCACTTTTATCTTTCCACTGTGGATGATCTCAAAGCATGTCTCTTCAACATGCTTCTCATTTTTCCTTGAGGTTCTAGCTGGAGAAAGAGCACCTGCAGAAGTGTTAACAACTGCTACCCATGGGAACAATGTCTACCAAGGCTGATGCATTATGGGGACAAATTGGCAATCTTGGTAGATGACTGATATGGCATTGCAATCAGCCTAGAAGTCTGACTTCCTGCTTGGTAAGCTCTCCTCTGGGGTAGCTCAGCACCTTTGGACTTACTATTTGATGTAGAAACAAGTACATCTATGTCATCTTCCATAGGCATCCTGCCTACAGAACGTCTGTCCTCATCAGCGACCTCTGCGTGCTGAGGTACTAAAGATGTCGGCATCGCCAAGGCCTTAGGTAGGTCACTAGGATGGAACATCACTTCCTCTTTGGTTTCAGCAGCTTCAGTAAGGTAAGGTGGCAGGAGGGTGCTGCTGCGCTTGCTACAAGACTCACAACACAGCTTGTTATAGCCAGGGATGGAGCAATAGCGTGCGAGCACTTCCATTTGACAGAATATTGACTTGTCTCCCAGGCAGGGCTCGTCTGCAAAACAAGCACAATATTGACTGTAAACCTGGGGAAAGCATGCAAGGCAGCATTTTGAAAAGTGACTGATGACCGGGGGCCCAATCTGAGATGCTGGAAGGGGACCCGATTCTCGGAAAGTGTTCAACACCTGCCCTCTGACAATCAGGCCCTTTAAACTAAGGGTCTCTAGTTGGGTACCCACAAACTGAGGTGCCAAAATCATAAGACATCTTTGTTGGCTCCCTTGTGCAGGAAACAAATCTCTCTGCATATAGAAAAGTATGACCCACGCTTTGGGAAGGCCAGATACAGTACATGCAGAATACGCTATTGCCACACCATAGCAGATGCAGTCCTACACATTATCATAATTAGACTTGAAATGACCCCTTCTGGTTTTGCCCTCTGTCAACAAGGCTGGGCCCAGAATGGACTTTCTCTTGAAGGAAAGGAAATCCCAGGTAGTATCTCTGAAAGATTATTTTCATGAGTTCTTTAAAAAAAAAAAAAAAAAAAAAATTGGGAGGTAAAAAAACCCTGTTTTTTGATTCGTCAGTGACTAAACATAACGGATAACCCAAGCAATCTTTTACCAAACATCACGCATTAAGTTTCCTCTAGGGTTTGTGGAGGGAATGTATGTCCTGGGGACGGATCAGTCAGATGCCAGTTTCCTTTGACGCTGCCATGAGATATTAGCTGAACAGATTATTGCTTAAAAGATGACGGCTGTAGATACACTGGACAAAAATTGCATGAGGTTGAAATTAGTGAGAGCTCATTTCTGTTGCTGTTATTTGAGAATACCAGTTAGCCCTGACCTGGAACTTGCTGCGCTTTGTTAGCTTTGAGTGTGAGATACCAACTGAAATTCAAAAACGTTAAGACGTAATTCGCATATTACAGACCTGGGACTAATCCTGAGAGGTACTAAATGTTATGCAGTTGGCATAATCAACATAATCAAGGTGTGACGTTATAGCATATTAAACTGGACCATATAGAACATGGTGTTGCAACCAAAGTCTGTAGTGCACCAAATCTTATGTAAGGGGTCTGTAAGGTGTTTAAGACAGTTTACGGTTTACTGGTTATGATTAATGCTGTCTGTATGTCTATATCATTTTTGAAGTTGAAGTTATAATATGGTGTATTACTGCTAGTATTTCAAACCTGTGCTCTGTTACTGGGAAAGAGCCAGACAAGCTGGTGTTAGCTCATGCTTAAGCTGTTGATGGCCCATTAAAGGACATCAACTACACAACTGGACCATTGAGAGGAGCGATATGCCTTGTGACTCAGCAGGGTGTGCAGGAACTGGGCCATGTAGTGCAACTCCATTTTGCTGTAACTTCCACAGAGGAACAAAGAGTGTTCTTACCTGGAAAAGCCGTATAAATGGCGGAGAGGTCTCATTTTCATCTTGTCTTTAATTCTGCTTCTTACCTCTGGAGGACTTGCTACAATCTGAAGCTCTGCACAAAGGAAATGACATGACCCATTCCCAGAAGGGAATGTCATTCAGAGACTTGATCTTGAACCTGCGTTTCATTCCATTACGCTACAAGCCTATGAACCAAGAACTTTGCCATTACTGTATGTAATTGATTTTATTTAGCCAATTCTAGCTTTCATCTCTTTTTTTTCTTTTATGAATAAACCTTTAGATTTTAGATTCTAAAGGATTGGCTACAGTGTGATTTGTGGGTAAGATCTGATGTGTATATTGACCTGGGTCTGGGGCTTGGTCCTTTGAGAGAATCTTTTTCTTTTACTGGGGTGTTGGTTTTTATAACCATTCATCCCCAGGATGTGTGGAACTGGTGGTAATACTGGGAGACTGGAGTGTCTAAGGAAATTGCTTGTGTGACTTGAGGTTAGCCAGTGGAGTGACACCGAAGTCATTTTTGTCTGGCTGATTTGGTTTGCCTTAGAGGTGGAAAAACCCCAGCCTTGGGCTGTGACTACCCTGTTTGAGCAATTGGTTCTGATTTGGCACTCTCAGTTGGGTCCCGCTAGAACCACATCGTCACACAAGGTACAAGCAGTTCAGTAATTCTGTTAAGCTGAGCCAAAAGATGAACATTAATTAACCTTTTAAAATTTTGTCCTGTCTCGGGGCAGGAGCCAAATTCTTCCTTGGCTTATGCCTCTGGCAAATCTCTGTGAACATAAGAGACAGGTAGCAGGGCAGAATTTGGATCTAGGAATTTGAAATTAATAGTACTCGTTGGGGAGCTCAAAAATCCTATATTAGTCTAATGTTGGTAGTTTCTACTGTACTGAATTTATATATAACTACTCAGAATTTCATAGGCATTGATCACATTAATATTTAGCTTACATGTAGGTGTGCTGTGAAATTCCAGCCTTTTTACCATGTTGATATTATAAAATGTAGTCCTCTGTAGCCAGAAAAATGATTTGAATTACACACCGCTGAATAGGCACTGAAAGTCACACTCCTGCATTGAGAATTACAGACCCTCAGTGTCCACTGGCTTTAATGGAACACCAGAGAGGCTGGGTGCAGCTCACTGTCATAGCAGGGTCACTGAGTCTGAGCCTGCAGTGTGCTAAGCATCCTCAGTTCCCATTGACTTCACAATGAGGGCACTCAGCAGGAAGAGTCCAACACCTTGCAGGACTGGATCACCTTAGGCTGAGAATTTACAAACTTACTATTGTTCACTCTTGTGATATATTTTAATGGGGAGGCTAATGAGTTGCTTGGTGCCCTAAACTACGATTCCAGTGTTTTGAGAGTTACCGGCACACGGTGTACGTTAACAGTTTATTTGAAATGATAGCAACAGATTTTATTTAAATAGCAGAAGGCATAATTATAAGCTGGAGAGGTGACAAAACTAAAAACCAAACTATCAAAAAGGCATGTTTTAGCTTTTGGTCTGACAGTCAGTTAGTATTTATGTAGTTGGCATTTTAATAAGCAACAGATGGGGTGTACAATCACTACTTAAATTAGCTGGCTCCACTGTGATATTTTTTCATGAGCCTGTGGATGTTACCTCAGGTTAATAGGGTGCTGAACAGCCATCTTTAAATTCAAAATGCAAACTCTGGGCCAGATCCTCAGTTGGCTTGTAAATTAGTTTAGTTCCATTGACTCCAGTACTGCTCCACCAACACTTGCAACAGCCGAGGAGCCAGCTTATACAAAGTCATGCCATTGACAAATGGTGCCAATATCAGCATTTTCATTATTCACTAGGCCCAATCCTGACATCCTTCCTTATAAAAACTTCCTTGCTTCCAGGCAAACCTACTGTTAAATCTGCAATGCTGGCAATGAACAAGAACCCTGTCTGTGAAGCACCATCATGCCTCTGTAAAAAATTTTTTGAGGAGGACATCAGCATGGGAAACTAAAGGACCTTCTTCATAATTCAAACTAGAACACTAATGTCAAAACTCAAATCTATGCACTAATGTAGCATACACATCAATAATTATTTAACAGCTACTGCTTCCATGTTATTAAAGCACTTGTTTTGGAAAATACAGCAAAGTTTGTTAAGAGTACATTTATAATGTATGCACTTATTTACATCTAGCTTAAGTGCAAGTTCGACAAATACCCTTGAAGAGGTTGCCAAATACATCAAAAAAGTACCAAGCAATTAATTTGTTTTTACCTGTAGACAATGCACTTGATTTGTTTTAATTTCTGACAGCTGATTTCACTGATGTAGGTTTTAGAGGCCTTGGATTTATCAAATCCATGGTATAGTGCAAAGATTTGATTTTGTACTTATCTACTTCCAGTGAAATAAGTACAATCTTTGAGCTGTGTACTCACGTAGTCCCTTTCTTTTACTTTTTAGGTCAATTCTGCACCACCTAGTCAACCATTTCTTATTCAGTATATAGGCTGTTGTATCCTTCTGCTGGTTTTCATGGTAAAAATTCTCCTTTTCACATTTTATTTGTTTCATGGTAACTAGGGGAGGAAGACGTGAGAAAGCATATCGGCTCTCTAAGGAATCTTTATCACTACTACAGGCTACTTTTAGTAGAGCCTAACAATTACCACAGAAATCTTTTTGGGAATGCTACAGGTATGCTGCAGATCAGTGAAAAGGCAGCACTGTCACAGTAAATATAATACTCAACATTTGTACAGAACTTGCAGACAGTGTTCCCACAGGAAAATCTAACTAAATTCTGAAATAGGCCAGAGGGTATTTAAAGACCCTGGAAGGAGAAAGTTGATGGCAGATGTCTTTAATTATTAAATACAGAGGAAGAGAAAATAAAAATGTGTTACATATAGCACTTAGGTGTGCAAACAAAATGGCAAGTTTTCTATGTTACACCAAAAAAATCTTGAGGGGAACCCTCTGAAACTGCATGGCAAGAGTTTAATGCTCAGAAAAAAGTGACGACTAAAATTTTAATTATGATGGAATTATCTGATATTTACATAATTAAATATATCAAAATGGCAGGAGTATAAAGAGTTTATCACATTCTATTATAAAATAACTGTAGTGCACAGAAACATAGCTATATAATTTGTAAACCATATTTAGAACTGGAGTGGAAAGCAGAGATTCTATTTGAATATTTGACCCAGAGGAATAATGAAAACTGGGCACTTAACTCCATTTTGAACCTTTGAAAATCTTCCCCCTAGTAAAAACTATGGTCCAAATTTTTGAGCTGGGCACACAGGCAGAATATGCTCCTGGGAACTCAGAGAAATGCAGCACATGAAGGGCTGAGGAATAGAATCTATACCAGGTGCTTCACTTTTGCTACCGGAGGGCATGATTTGGCTGCGTAGAATTATGTATGCCTTACCACTGTATAATATCTTTCGATAGCTCAGTGCTTAGTGTAGATCTGCTGCTTAAAACTGTGACACTGCCCTATAGCTTTCGTTGCTAGTTAAGTTTTTGTTTAGTAAGTGTTTCATCATGTTTTAATATATGTTCTGTCTATTTTACCTGGAGCATAAATCTAGGGATTTGTGAACCTCCCAGTGACTAACCCAGACATGCTTCATATACTCAGACCCTAACTGATGGGTGTATTTTAAACATTTATAAAATAAAAACAGAACTTTAACTGGAGGTGAATTTCACCCCTGCACAGATGGTCACTACAGCGGCCATTCAAGTCCCACATAAGCCCATTTATGGGGACTTACATAGCACATACGCCTTGTGCTGGGGATCTGCACAGAGGTGAAGTCCAGTTTTGGGTTTTAATTCTCCCAAGCAGTGTATTGTATACATCAATCAGGATATCACACTGTGGTGGAGGTTCAATAATTTATAATGCTGATAATTAACTGTCTCTCATGGAACAAATTTCATCATGGAGATGAACCATAACAATGGAAATAAGTAGTAATCATCCTGCAGGAAAATTTTACAGCCTAGAAAGGTTGCACCCTCTTATTACTGTTCAGGGGATTTAACTCAGAGGTTCCTGGAGGCTTCTATGGCTTCACCTTACATAATATTTTGAGAAGAAATATTCAGATTATACAAATTTCCTGGCCTGACATCTCATCTCCTCTGGGACTTTAGAGACTAGGCCAGGGCAGAAATGTTAGGTGCTGATGCTCATTCCGCTGCTACTGGTTTCAAATACAACCCAGCATTGTAACCATGAGAAATACATGGCTGGGATGTTCAAAGGAAGTGAGATGCCCAAATCCCTCTGACACCTAACTAACTTCAGTGCCTATGAAAATCCCAGCCTACATTATGTAAGTCTATAATCACAAATCCAGGCACTCTCCCAAAATGGTAACATGTCAATGTCAGAATACAAAGCTTTTCCCCTCCACATTTGCATGGCTGACACTTACACTTTAAAAGATCCACTTCAGAAACAGACATGCAGCCCCCTATGCTGCAGTTACTCACATGGTTAAGAAGTCACTGGGACTACTCGTGTAAAATTTAAGCATATGCATACGAATTTACAGGATCAAAGTTTCATGCTTTTATTTTGGAAGTATCAGTCTTTAAAAAAAAAAAAAAAAAAAAAAAAAAAAAAGTCACTTCATAAAGAAATACCATTCTCTCAAGATACAGAATTGTAATCCTGCGTCTCTGTAGAGTAGCTAAAGCTCTGCTTCCCCCTAGTGTTTAAAGCAGGACTCTTTCTGGGTTGTTGTTATCAGTGCTAAAGATTCTATAAATGGAATTTAGGTCAAAATTTTCAAACTCAATATTTAGGCACCTTCAGAGAGGAGCCTGATTTTCAGAGTCACTGCACCTGTAACTCCCTCTGAAGTTAATAGGAGATGAGAGTGCTCAACGTTTTTGAAAATTAGGCCAAACTTGTTGAGGAGGCTAGAAGTAGACTTCAGACACTGGTTACTGAAGATCTCAGCCATGTTTTTCCATATGGTCAGTTTCACAGTTTAGCTGTTTTTACGTCACTTATGTACAGGATTAAAAAGTGAGATAGCAGGATCTCTTTCAAATGGAAGAAAATTCTGGTCTAAACCACAGGATATATTTTGTAGCATGAGACAATTGAAAGGTAAAGTGCGCATATCAGTTTGTAGCGCCACAACACTGTATAACCTAGGTATTCACAACATTATTCATCTATTTACAGTACTTGTACTGTACATAGTAGCCCAGAAAACACAGCTGTTAAATTAAAGCTCTATTAGAACTTCAAAGATCATAATCTTCTTGTTTTGTTCTTTCAGTTAACCCTAAAAGAATGAGTTCTGGCCCTGGCATCTGTCTGCATACGCTTACCTCTGTAGTAAGCAGGCATTCTACACTGAAACAGGAATTGTTGCTCTCATTGCCAGTGCAGTTATTCAGGAAGTTTACTTACCATTACAGGGAGCAAGCTTACAAACCCTCACTGACTCAGGTTTTTCTCCATCACACTGGTCACCGGCACGGCATGTGACCTGCCTGGACTCAGTTCCTTCCCCACAGGTCACAGAACACTACAGAACAGATACAAGGTATTTTACTACGTTATGCCTGGCCCCAGTAATATGCAATTATCTTACAGGTATGTCACAAAGGTGACATCATCTGGAATAGCCTGATATGGGTGACCTTCAGGGGTTGCGGTAAATTCCCTTTTGACAGGAGTTTTTGTAGAGGCTGACATTTGCCTTGGGGGCAGCAGTTGGGCAGAGAGGGGTGTTCTTCCTTTCCTGTAATGTTTAATTGTCACATATTCTCAATTTTGCTTGTAGTTTGTCTGTTCTGAAAATCCAAGCATTAAAGGCTGGAGTATGAGGCAGCACAGAGCTGCACTGCCAAAGGAGCAGACCAGGGCCAAATTGTGACTTTCAGAGCAAATCAATTTGATTTTTGGTTTCCTCCTTGATCTGGAGAAAATAACTTGTACCAGAATTTTACTTAGCACAGCTTTCTTCCCCATCTGTGCTAGCTACAATGCTGGGAGGTGGGGGAGGAGACATAACTTCCCCTTGTTCCTTCCCCCACTCCTCCCAACATACAGACGAGGAGGAAGCAGCAGCCCCATGGAAGTTGCTATATGTATCTATGGTACTTATTTGGCCCTCATTACTGTAGGATCTGAGCATCTCACAAACTGTAATGTAGGGCAGTGCTATTATCCCCATTGTACAGATGGGGCACAGAGAGGCTAAGTGATTTGCCCGGGGTCAGACAGGAAATCTGTGGCAGGGCAGGGACTTGAATCAAGATCTCCTGAGTTCCTAGTTGGCACCCTTACTACCGGGCCTCCTCCTCATAGTGTGAGTCTCAATGGGGGAAGTCCACAAAGAGGGTAAGGGGGCATTCCCTTCCCAGGCATCTATTTCCAGCAGAAATCTAACCTCTGTTTGATATAAAGTATGAAGGGGACAGTAACACTGTGACACCAGCACAGAAAAGTCAAAGGTCAAGATTATTACTACAGCCATTATCAACACAGCTCTGTTTCTTTATAAACTGAAAACTTTACAAAAAACTCCCAGAAAGTCTTGATGCAGGCAAAAAGCAACTAAAAACTTCTGCAATCTCAAAAGCAGTGCTGAAAAGTTGGAGAACATTTTTTTTTCCCCATGAAAATTCATATGAAATTTTTCACCTAGGTTTGCAGCCTTTGACATCTTGATTTTTTTTTTTTTGTTAATTTCAGGAGGGGTGAGAACCCGTTTGCTTTACAGGGTTATGGAGACCTCAAAGCCTGTGGGCTTCCAGGTCACTATCTGTGGTTAATTTAAGACTCTGAAGTTCACTAAAGTTGCAGCCAGAGGCCCTTAACCCCAAAGACAGTGCAGGTACAAGATGCTAGCAAAGGTACAGCTGTTGATTTACTGCTAAGGAAATGTCTGTCAGCTCCAAAGCTATAAGGTCCATAGCAGAATACTGCTTGCCCACCTCAGCCCAGGGTCCAGCTTTCCACTGCGCAGGGCACGGCGTTCTGTTACAGGGCCTGCGGCTCTCAGGGCGATCCCCACTACAGTACTTGATATGGACAGAGCGGTTTGCACCGTCGTGAAGAGGTTGAATGCAGCGCACAGTACGGATCTGGTAACCAGAACGCCCACAGGTTTTTGTGCAGTATTCCCATTCATCTGCTATCCAACTGGAGGGTTTAAAACAAAAGTGCCATCATACATTTAATCTATTTATCTACTGCACTGTACAGTAACCAACTAGGGATTGTTTAAATTCTGCTCTGCTTGACTTACATACAAGTCACATTATCTCAGGGGCATACATTGGAATACTAAGCAGCCCTTATGGAAAAATCCAATAGAATTTAATAGAGAATCTTTATATAGAATTGTTAAAACCAACCTTTGGAATTCTATAGCAGGAGCATAATTCTGTTCTACCTACTGCTGCTTTCTACTGGACATTTCATTTTACATTGCTTTAACCCCTGTTAAATTCTATGGGACTTTTCCATCAGAGTTAACACACCCATTATTGTACTCTGAGCAACAGAGAAATGAGTGCTGCCAAGACTAAGCTCATTTTTTCAAGTGCTTATGAAAGAAATGAAACTGGCAGCCAGGAAGCCAGCATGCATCTGTCTAGCACAGAAGATGCAATCTACCCATTGTCAGCCAGTAAGCACAAGACTCTGTACCACAAATCCTGCTTTAACCCCAGGCAGTGCCACAGAGGGCTTTGTGCTGACCCTCTTCACAGAGGGGAATTTCATCCAGAATAAAGATGTGTTCCAAGGCTTTCCCACTAATTTTCCTTAATCTTGACTTCAAGGGAGCACCTCTAAATGGAAGAAGGTAGTTTAAAATCTGTGCCTATTCATCCTTTAGCCTCTGTACTGAGCACGCCCCATTAGTGACAAGTGTCCACTAACAACTGAAATAAGATGACCATCAAATTCTTAGCAGCAAACCTGCCATGAGATGGAAACAACATGAGCCGGGTCTGCGCAAGCTTCTACCTCCATTTTTTTCTAACCAATAGAATCACAGAAATGCAGGACTGGAAGGGACCTTGATAGGTCATCTAGTCCAATTCCCTGCAGTGAGGCAGGACTAAGTATTGTCTAGATCATCCTGACAGGTGTTTGTCTAACCAGTTCTTTAAAATCTCAATGATGGAGATTCCACAACCTCCTTAGGCAATTTATTCCAATGCTTAACCACTCTGACAGTCAGGAAATTTTTCCTACTGTCTCCTTTGCTGCAAGTGAAGACCATTACGTCTTGTCCTGCCATCAGTGGTTACAAAGAAAAATTTATCACCCTCCTCTTTATAACAACCTTTTATGTACCTGAAGAGTGTTCTCATGTCCCCCTTGGTCTTCTCTTCTCCAGACTGAAATAAGCTGGGTTTGTTTAATCTTTCCCTGGAGGTCATGTTTTTTAAATCTTTAATAATTTTTGTTGCTCCCCTCTAGACTTTCTTAAATTTGTTCACATCTTTCCCAAAGTGTGGTGCCCAAAACTGGACACAATATTTCATTTGGAGCCTAATCAGTGCTGATAGAGTGGAAGAATTACTTTTCATGTCTTGTTTACAACATTCCTGCCAGTATATCCCAGAAAGACATTTGATTTTTTTTTTTTTTAAACAAGCCTTACATCTTGACTAATTTTGTGATCCAGTAAAATGCAAAGATTCTTTTCTGCAGTACTCCTTCCTAGGCAGTCATTTCCCATTTTGTATTTGTCCAACTGATTACTCCTACCTAACTGTACTACTTTTACTGAATTTCTTCCTATTTATTTCAGAACATTTCGTATTCTAATCCTAGCCTCCAAAGCACTTGCAACCCCTTCCAGCTTGACGGTATCTGTAAACTTTGTTGAAAGAGAGAATACACTTACAATCTGAAATTCAAGAAAATCTCCTGGTTAAGCCAGACTTGTCTCTTACCATACTTCCTATCTATCCTATGTGTTGGGATAGTTTGCTCTTGTGCCCTTAATGATGTCTTTAAAAAAAACTGCCAACTCTCCTGAATGCTTTTTCCGTTAAATTTGCGTTCCACAGGATCTTCCCTACCAATTTTCTGTATTTGCTAAAATCTGCCTTCTTGAAGTTCATGGTCTTTATTCTTCTTTATTTTCCCTCAGACCATTTCTTAGAATCATGAACTCTCATCTAAAGCCCACATTTCATCCATCCATACTTACAGTGGCTGTGTGCATTCCTGCAGATTGCACATTCTACGAATAGGCTTTGGTTTTTTGCTGGCTTCACAGAAGCTGCGGTGAACCATTTTGTTATCACTTTTCCTGCGGCACCCATATTTCGTGTACTGGAAACCTTGAAGATATTTCAGAAAGTTAACTTTGTGTGAAAAATAGTAAAAATGTCCTGCCCCTTCTTAAACACTTTTGTTTACACGCAATGGTTGTGGACTATTTTTATGATTATTTAAATATCACTGCTGTTCATTACAATGTCAAGCACAAAATGGTTTGGGGATATAAAATTCAATTATCTAGAGTAACTCTATAGTATACTATAGAGATAATGATGTTATTAAAATCATGGTATTTTCATAGATTTTGAGGACAGAAGGAAGCATTACAATCATCAAATTTTGACCACCCGGATCACTCAAGCAATAGAATTTTACCCAAGGGAAACTGAGGCATAGAAAGGACTTACCCAAGTTCACACAGCAGGTTAGTGGCTGAGCTGGGAACAGCACCGAGGTTTCTTGAGTCTCAGTCTAGGGATCTATCCACTAGGGAACACTGTAGTAATTCAAGTGTGGCATTTATGATACTTCTCCCTCAAACTGTCAGGAGTACCACAAGTGCCACAGAAAGTTCATACTGCAGTGAAATAAACATCAAGATCTACGTTTCCAAAAGTGATTAGCTGATTTTGGTGCTCAGTTTAGACACTTTCACAGGATGGAGTGAAACACTTTCCAAAAACCAGACATTTAAAGTGTTTCAACTTGGGCAACCCAAAATTGAGGTACCAAAAATCTCTAATCACTTTTGAAAACGTAGGCCCCGTCTTTTACTCTTTTTCTTCCTCCTAATTTAACAGTAAGCACTAGAAGCTGGTGCATCTCTGTTTACCTCCAGCACAAGGTTTGGAGCACTGGGACCAGCTCTTCAAAGCCCATTCAAAAGTATCTATTTCATCCTGAAGAACATTGTTACTGTTGATCGTGGGTACTGAATCCTCATGAATGATGTATTTGTAAGTCAGGCTAGATCTTGTGTCGTTCTCTTGAGGAATGACCTATAAAAGATTCAGTACAAATGGAGCACACATTTATTCTTTTCCATGTCAACAAACCAATATCTGGAAATGGGGGTGGTGCTTAGTAGTTGAAAAAAATTTATTGATCTTTACCTTCAAATTCAGTACAAAAATTAGTAAGCTCAACACAGAAAGATATGCCTCTAATGAGTCTAAAGCTAGGAGAGTTTACATAAAACCAAATACTTATCCTTTCTAGCTCTGGATTGCTGAACTACATGGAGCTGGATAGACTGGCTATGCTGCGTGGTCACATTCCTACTCTGCTCAAGGGAAGGGCTGGTCTCAAACACAGTTCTGACTAATATGAGGCCTGATCCAATGGCCCTTGATGTCAGCGAGCACTGTGCTAGGCGTATGGTTAGCTTGTTACTGTTGTATGAATAAATGGATGCTTGTGATGTAGTAGTGTGGATACTGCACACTGCCTCTGAAAGTGAATGTCAGTAAAACTATACTTAAAACTTGCTTCTCTTACTGCTAGTGTGGGCAGAGCTTCTGCCTATCAGCTCTCTCAAAAACACTTTATACGCGTGCGTGTTTTCCAATAGAGATTACATACTTATTTTTATTAAATGTTAAATCATGGTGGGATAAGTAGTTTGGTCACACAAAAACAATAATCAAAAACCAACCCCTTGACATAACCTACCAATACAACAACAGCATCATGCAAAGGCCCATCAGTATGAAGAGTTTCTATGTCATCTTCTGTGTTGTATTCCCACTCCACACCAAGATCAATGAAGGATCGTGACTTGGCCTCCTCCCCTTTCCCGTTCAGAATATAGTGTCCAGTAGCCTGGTTCTTAATGGCTAAAAGGAATTGAAAACAGTGGCCATTGTGCTTCTTGTCATGTAATCTGCAGTCACTGGAGTTCGCATGAAATGAGACAAGTACTATTCTATAAAGCCCTTTTCAAAAATCTCTTTTTGCTTATTATTTTAAACGTTGCGTGTTGCAGTGCGTCCTTGGCAATTAAGATTTTGCTATTCCTAATCCAAAAATACTAAAGTCCTGTCTTTTCCATTCAACACTCCTTGAATCCATCTCTCTCTAGCACACCTCCTCCTCTACCCCAAAGAGTGAGGCTTTGCCAAAAACTCATCATTGCTCCATGCTCAGGGAACAGATGATGCTCCTTCCAAGGATCAAAAGCAGATCACCTTTGGCAACTCCATCAGCTCAGGGACTGGAGGCTATACCCAAAGCTGCAATTGCTACATTAAACCCTTACTGCCACCAAACTACAGTCTGAGGAGACAGAGACTGATGATGTATATGCTACCAATATCTGTATCTCTTAATGCACATGGATCAGATGAAGTTAGATAGATGTAGATACACATTTTATTTTACATAAATGTTAGCTTAATTCTAGACTCAAGCCAAACCTTTAAAATGGCCAATCCTGTTAGTTTTCATAGAACGTTTTGGAGGTGGCTTAAACAAGTATTTTGGGTATTGTCGGGCATGTTATGTGTTTGGAGTTCACAGTTGTGAACTCCTTGGGTTTTGCAGCACAGTGATTAATATTGACTTTCCCTTTCTAGTACTTTTTGAAAGGTTGTTTTGTTTTGTATACTTATATTCCACCCACACATGCTGACTTTACAAGCACTCTCCATCTGACTCTGGGGTTCAAGGATTAGAAAAAAGGTGCAACAATCGAACCACCATTATAAGGTAAGGGAGAACACCTGATAACAAACAGCTAAGATGTTCATGCACTTTGGGAGATGTGTTACTAGTTGCCTAGAGTGAAACATGAAAGAAACAACCATGATGTGGATGTTATTGTTATCCTGGAAGTGTATCATTTACAAATCATTAGTTGTTTAGAGTTTAAAAAATAATCAGAGAGAAAAAGACAAATCATTTTTCTAACCACACAACAAAACTATGACACAAAATTAGAGAAAAATCTTGTAAATTATCATGACTACAGTAAATAAAATGTAAAAGCCATGCATCATATTAGTTCTATGGAGCCTATTTACTATAAAGGCAGAGTAGCTCTGTATTGAAAAGATACATGGTCAGGTCACATCTGATCCAAAATTTAAGGTTTCCATATATAAGCTTTCACAAGCCCAAAAACTAACAGAAATGTTCCTGTTTTTGCTTTATTGCAATGCAATTTTTTTTTTTAAACAAACTCTTCCCTGCAATGTTTGCAACCTGAACACTGCAGCACTGTGTTAGGACCCAATCCAGAAACCACTGAAGTCAATGGAAAATTGTCATTAACACAACGGGGCCTTTGGATCAGGTCCCTAGTGCATGAGAAAGGGGCAAGTGACTTGACAAAAATGACCAGAAACAGAAGTGAAATTGGTAGTCTCATTCATTGTCCGAGAGAATTGTAAACAAACAGCAAAAATATTTATGAGTTAAGAAAATTTCTTAACTTCTTTCCATGTAATGACATAAGGTGTTGCTTACAACCCACTGTAGGTAAGAAATTTCTAAGTGTACTAAATTATATTAATATAGTAATAGCCTATATACTTTTTAGCCTGACAGTGTCCCTTTAAAGTGACTAAATCAACTTTCAGTGTGAGCAATAGCTTTCTGAAGAGCTGATCAGGATCACTCTGAGTTTCTAGAAAATTCAGATGAGAAATAAACATAATTACTAAGTTTGTACAGTAGGATTCAGCCTTGTGAATGCAATTGTCAATACACAAGGAAGCCAGCAAAGCCTTTAGCTTGTTATTGTCGTACAGTGCAAAAAACACAATTAATTTGATGGTTCTCTCATTTCTCAGGTTCTCCAATGCGTGCCCAATTGTTTGACATTGGCTTTCATGCACAAGGGCCAAACGTGAGGCAAGAAACACTTACCAAGAATGTGAGGAGAAGCCTCGTCTTCTTGGATAAACACATGTCTAGCACCCGGGGGAATATCAAACATCTTAAGGTACCCTTTGGCATGTGTAGTAGCCATTGAAGAAAGCAAAGAAGAAAACAAAAAGTAATAGTGATGGTTAGTAAGGCACTATATTATTCAGCTTCGACTTGCAGAGGAGGGTATCCATTAACCTACAAGCAGCTTCAGATAGGTTTGTAACGGATTTGATTAGGCTGTCTTGCACTTTTTTCTCTTTTAGGGGGAAAAAAAAGACTGTTACAAACCTTAGCCACTTACTTTGTTATGTTGTTTTAAGACCATAACAATGAACAAATTCAGGCAAAAATTTGTGTTTCCTATGTTTCTCAGAATTAAAGCAGGCCTTTCTGATTGCTTTTCTTTGTCACCTTTCAGCCTTACGACCTAATGGACTGTGAGGTGTTCAGGTCTCGTGTATTTACTTAACTTTGTGAAACTTTAAAGGGGTTGTCTACTTGGCAGGGCAAAGTGCACCAAAGCGGTATGACTTGTAAATCAGTCTAAAATGTTGTGCTCAAACTGCCCCAGGTAGAGCCTGCTAGCAGGCTCTAAAAGGCGCCTAGTTCACATTAAGATAGCCCTGTTTCAAACGGGACTGCATCTCAAGATGAGAACCGAAAATGTGTAAGTTAAAGCATGTTAATCCCAGTGTAGACACACTCATACAGAAGTAAAGTGGTCTTCGGTCAATTTTAAAAATCACACCTTAAATTAAACTGGTGCAACTCCTTCCTTACTGGGATGCTACCTGCTACTTAGAATTAAAAATTCTTTTCAAAATGATCATTGATGTTCTAAGCTATAATTTCCAATTAACTCTCAACCCAAGTGAACTGTTTAGGACAGTGTTTCAGCAGAAAGAGTAATATTCTCAGCTTTCCACCAAGGGGGAAAAAAAACAATAGAAGTTATTGACATTTTTCTCTACCCATGATCAAGAAGTTACGTTGCAACAGGGTTCAAATGAGAACATGTTTATAAGAATTGAATGTGAACAAATTTTATCATATTTAAATGTCAGCCTGTCAATGTTTTAATACATAGCATTTTCATATTTCTTTGCTTACAATTTAACTGAGTTTGAACAACTTTAAATGGTACGCTTGTCTTGATGTACGTACATTTAACAAAGAATCTTTAGTCTTAACATACAGCATATTCCTAAAATGTATCCATGTTTATAAAATATGCCATATAAGTAAATCTCTTGCTCGCTCTGATATGCTGAGTTTCCAAATAAAGTATATAAATTTCCAGTCCTACTGCAGAATCATTGTAGACAGACGGGGAAAGAGTTGAGTTCTTATTTGCACTGAGCAAATAAAAGCTTAAAAATTCAGGTTTAACAATCCGGACTTTGGACTAAAGTTCCACCTATGCTCTTGGATCATGTATCTGGAGCATACCACAGATACTTGGAAAACTGGTGAAGAAAATAAAGAGCTATGAATATATAAATTAACATTATAGGCTGATGGATGACTGGTTTTTACTAATCTGCACAAGCAGCATATACCAATCCTTTTACTTATCAGTGATCAAGCATATGAAACATAAAGCTTTGCCTGTTCTTGCAATATGTGTAAGTGACTAGCTGGAAATGAGAACTGTAGCCAGAGTATTGCAGTTGTTATGGATGCCCACCTTTCTTCAACCAGACGAAACTTACCCAAAATATTTCTAGATTCCCTTGTTTCAGAGAGGGAAATATTGCGAGCTCCTTTGGGCAAACTGAATGCTCCTCTTGTCTTCCCTTAAATAGAATGTCTTTAATTAGTGTTCTGGGAACTGAGTCTTGCGGTTTCATTGACTATAATGTCAGCCAGGTGCATTTTACAAATGCAGAATATAAATTACATGGTTACAGTATGTGCTGAAGTTCAAAATGCATTTAAAATAAAATATTGTTAGAAATATCCAGCAAATTTTAATAGTCAATGAAAGTGAGCCTAAGTTTGAATGAAACAATCAGGTAGGTGATTTTAAGTTGGATACTTGCAGATTTCATTTTCCAGCAACTTGAATTCCCTTTGGCACCTCTTGCTTAAATGTTTCCCTGTTGGAAGAGTTTAATTAGTCTTTTAATGACTATATTGCCACAGTTACTGTAAAGCAATAGCTGTTATGCTAGCACTGAAACATCAGTTTGGAGTTGAATAATTGGCTGCCTTTTCCAAACAGCCTCTTAACAACATTGATCACCCACAAGACATTTGAGTTTGACACCTGGAAGACTATTTAGGCTTTCTCACACAATCATACCCATGCCACTGAAAAATAAGTTTTTAAATGAAAAAACTGGGAACATTTTGACCATCTCTATTTCTGATTATTAAGAATGTAACTGTCAGAAATCATGAACTACTGCTGATTCTAGAAATACAGAGGTTTACTTACATGGCTCCAACGTGCTGTCTTCCATCCCATTCTAATACATGTGTGTATTCAGATATTGTATGTATATTCCCTATGTCAATACCTTACACACACATTAATTTCCCACATAATCTGTCTTGGCTTCATCCCAGCCAACAAAAGAGGTGGAGAAAACAATCTCATTTTTAAATAGCCTGTGTTTTGTAAGGTGCTTTATAAACTCATCATTTGTTTAAAAAAAAATGTCTTCGCTCTACATTGGTCTGGAGAACAGATAGCAATGAGAATATTCCAACTAGATGGTGATAATTTATAAATATTCTGCAGTGGAATCCTTGTCCCATGTTACTGACATGTACACTACCTTATTTTCATCTAATTTTAATTGAGCTGTCTAGCCATTGACCAAATTCTGCAATCACTGACGCTGGTGCAAATCTGAGATAGTTTCACCAGCATCAGTTAACATTTACAGCTATGAAAGTTCAGACCCACGTACACTACTCCTACCCTTCCTTCAGTTTCCTCCCTACTCTTTCCCAAACCCCTCTGTGCTGCCGAACAGCCAACCCTTGCACAGTAGTGCTCCATGGCATACTTAGGATACAGATCCCCATGAGGCTTCCCTCTACTCTCTCTGACCACGAGGGGATGGGCAGGGCTTACCACTTACTTCATTTTACTAAATATAAACAGTTTGAAAACCCTTAAAATGGCAAACAATGTGTTGCATAATATACAGGAATAAAACTAATATTCTCTTCATTTCCTCATTACTCATACAACTTTTCCTTTTTTAATCTTTAATTTGGTAACTTTATGGTTGGAGCTTACAATTTCACTCCCATTTTTAACACCTGGTTACAAAAAGAACTGAACCACTTGGAACTGACTTGATGCATCTATGTACAGCTGAACATTTGTTAATATTGACTCATTTGTGCAGCAGTCATTACCATTTGCTATCTTTATGCTATGAAACATCCCAGTAAAGTGGTGGTCTCATTTAAATGCACGGAGACACATCTGTACTTAGTACAGCTCCCACTGGCTTTTGTACCAGGCATGAGTATTGGAGGATGGAATGTGTCTCTCAACCTTGACATCTTTTCTCTTCAGCTAATTGATCATTACCATACACACACTGCACTTCCTCTCAATCCGCTGCCTTTAAACATACCCCCAAAATTACAAAAAAGACAAAGGTGTCACTGAAAACTACTTGTACATTCCATTCACAAAAATAGGTATGGGAATTTTGGTTGTGTTCATTTTTTTTCCCCCTTGGCCAATGCATTGTAATTTGAGAGTTTACAACAGTCAGCTTGACACCAAACACACATGTATTGACAACCCTCTAGATTTGTACACATGCCATTAGAGAAGCTTATGAAGAAAATATAACCCCGCCCAGTTTTTTTAAATGGTTTTCTTTAGAAAGGTGAGAGGGAAATGTGTATAATACAGAGTGTTCTGGGGGAAACAAGTGCAAAAGTCACATTGAATAAAATAAATATTAATCATTAAATGGTGTTTTTCATCCCTGAATAAATGTTCAGACTTAACATGCTAAACCATGTGTCACATTAAGGTCCCATCCTCTAATACTGAAATCAGTTGGGCCTGATTCTCATATACACTAAGATGGTAAAGAGGTGCTAAAGCAGGGATGATTATACCTATACCCCCCTTTATGCTGCCAGAGCAGCGTAAAGAGATGTTAGTGTAACTGAAAAGCAGGCCCAACTGGTGGCAATGATGCAGGATCTGGCCCTAAATCTGCTAACCAAGGACTTGATCTTTTTTCCATGTTTCACTATTAGCCTTACATGTTATTTTTGTTTAGCAAAGATCATATTTTTACCACTAAATATGCTCTACACAGGGATATTAGATTAGATATTCTAGTTTAGCCAACTTGTCTTAAGAGGGCCTTCAAAAACCAAAAATAATTAATATTTAGTATTTTTAAAATGTATGTATTTTTCTGTCAAAGAACTTACTATTTTTGTATACAGTCTTGCAACTTTAAGTGGGCAAGGATACATTTTTCTAACCAGTCTATATTAATGAACACTCAAGACAAGATGGAATATATCTGGGTGCATGAAAGTGCTCAGCTTACCGGGCTTTTTGGGAGTTCGCGTAAAGGTCCCTTTGACCGTTCGGCAATGAGAGTTATCTCCACCGCAGACCCCACATTTATCTTCAACTTTGTTGGAACCAATTTCCTTGTCACAGCCTACTTTCTGCAGAGAGGAGAGTAAGAGGAGCTTTGTTTTTTTTCCATTATAAATATCATGGTGGAAAGGAAAGCTCACCCAACAACTGATGTAATTAAATATAAAAATACTTGAAAAGATTGAGATTGAATAACACAATGAACTGATTCCTGTATTAAACCCATTACTAAGATTACACATAGCCCTGGTCTACACTGAGGGGGAAATCGATTTAAGATATGCAACTTCAGCTATGATAATAGCGTAGCTGAAGTCGACATATCTTAGATCGACTTACCTCGCGTCCTCACAACGCTCCCCTGTCGACTCCGCTTCCGCCTCGTGGCAGTGGTGGAGTTCTGGAGTTGACAGCAGAGCGTTCAGGGATCAATTTATCACATCTACGCTAGACACGATAGATCGATCATTAACCGCTGATCTGGCGGGTAGTGAAGACCCGCTCTTAGGGATTGTAAAAAAAGGAACAGGCAACAGAGAAATTCAGAATTAATTTTCACTTAGACTCATAGAAAGAGAGCTGGAAGGGACCTCAAGAGGTCATCAAGTCCAGTCCCTACACCATGGTGAGACCAAGTAAACCTTGATAGGTGTTTGTTCAACACGCTCTTAAAAACCTTCAATGATGGGATTCCATAACCTCCCTTGGAAGCCTATTCTAGAGCTTAACTGCCCTGAGAGTTAGAAAGTTTTTCCTAACAGCTAACCTAAATCTCCCTTGCTGCAGATTAAACTCATTACTTCTTGTCCTACCTTCAGTGGACATGGTAATTAATTGGTCCCTGTCCTCTTCATAAAAGTCTTTAACATATTTGAAGAGGACAGTGATCAATTAAGCTGTTATTACACAGAAAAATGTATCAAAAAAGCAGTAGAAGCAACTGGCTTAAAAAGAATTATTTAGACAATCAGAGTATTTGTAAGAAATAAACCTGTAGTATAACTATGATTTTAATTAAAATTGGGGGACACGTATCATACACTGTTTGTTGAATACTACAGTTTTTGGCCAGCTCTAATTATGATTATCCAACAACGCTGTTCAATCAGCAAAACAGCCAGAAGTAAATGTCACTCACCACACACTCTCCACGCACACAAATGCTGTATGGATCTTTATAAGAACAGCGAGTCCCGTCATGTGCCAGTTGTTTCATATAAGCAATATCTCCAATTTCTTTGGACCGGCAGTATAAGTGGCATCTTTTGTTGGCTGAATAACAGGGAAATAGTGTTAACTGTGTGTTTTCAACAACTCAAACGTGCTTTAGAAAACAACCAAACCCCACAAAGTTTTAAATGAGTAACAGGAATGCTGTATGGTATAAATAAAAAGGAGGCTTAGACAGCTGTGAAACCTTGTGCCTGAATTCAGATGCCTGGTGCTCAACTCTCCAACTGAGGTACACCGATTGTTATTATTAGCTTTCATATGCGTAATGTTCCCAGTCCTGTGAGAGGCTATGTACCCTCAATTCTCATGGAAACCAACTCCCTTTGAAAGGACTGCACAGAACTGGCCCTGAAACGATTCCAAAAGCAGCTATCTGCTCTGATCCCAACTGAAGGCCAGGGTCAGAAGAAGATATTGCTGAGTGGCAGAATAATCAAGGCCAGGATTTTCAAAAGAGCACTTAACTCCCTTAAGTTCCTTTGAACCCCCCCAGCCCAAACCATATTTCTATATCATGCCCTCTGATTTCATATTAAAAATACTATAAAACTGTATTCTAGGAGATAAAACATGGTCTGGTCTGACAATCCAATTTTTATATTTGCATCTGCCATCGTTCATTATAGTTAACTAAATGGGTAAAGATTAACTGGTGTTAATAACAGACGAGGTCTGCTAGGCTCCGTTTGAGGGAGTATAGAAAAGTGGGGAAAATACTGAAGAGACGTTAAAGCAATGACAATAGGACAGCACATTTGTTAATTTTAGCTGCAGTGGACAAGAGCAGCAGCAATGATTAGACAACCTGTCACTGTCCTGTAGATGTGAGGGAGGGAAGCACATCAGTGCTAGGAAGAGCCCTCCAGCAACTGAGTAGAGCCCTGTCACACCCTAACCCTAACCGGGCTTGTGCTGAGTGCAATCAATTCCCACTGGCTCACACAGCAGAATCAAATCCATACCAAGGGGAAAGGTGGGGGTAGGCTAGGGGAGTTACAGCACCTATCACCACTTCACTCTGGACCATCATTTTTCCTCTTTTTATTCTCACCTCCTTGCATTTTAACACTTCTTATTTCTGGAAGTGGCAGCGTCCTACCACCACCTTCAACTCCCGATGTGCTGTCCAGCAGAACGAGATCCCTGCAGGCGATGGGGTTTAAACACAAAAGTGTAACTGCACTTACCATCAGGGTGCTCATACGGCAGCCAGTGGTGTTTGCTCTTCTGATATTCGAAATGGGAATTACGCTGCTGACACTGCTGTGCTCGGAAGTCCTCAAAGTGCTTTGGACATTCTTCTGTACTGCAAAGCTGATACTCAAAATTGACACTGGCGCAATCTTGACCACCATTGACTGGCCTAAGAGGAAAAAAGGTTTAAAGAGCTTTTAAAAGCCTTGAACATCAGGAGTGGAGCTTTTCTGATGGAATGCACTAGTGAAAAACAGCTACAGCAAGAGCAGAGGAGCTTCCCACAACAAAGGGTTAATCTTACTTTTCAGGGCCAAACTGTCAAAGGCAGCTGGAATGGGTGAGCTTGTAAAAACACTGAGAGAACAAATAAACTGCAAAGCTCTGTATTTGCACTGAAAGCAATGTGTGTGTGCTGGTCAGGTAACTAGACATGCACACAGACCATGTGTGTGCTCAAGCAGGAATTTTTTCAGATGCAATGGTGTGAATGCACCAGTAATGGTTGATTTATAATCAGATAATGCACTGAAACACCGAGAAAATTCTTGCATTAGGTGTCATGTAATAGGTCTTGCAGGCTGTAGATACCATACTCCACCTTCTCTCCACTCTTTTACATCTCCTAATATCATGTAGATATTTTCAGCAGAGATTTGTTTCTGGAATGTCTAGAGCCCTCCAAAGATGATCCCAGCCCCCTGCGGAGAGTCCGGTTGCCGGGGGGTTAGAGTCAATGGAATAAAAAGTCTACTTCTTTGGATGGGGGATGTTGTAGCTTTATAGCCCCTCTGTGGTGCCCGTACAAATCACTGGAATAGCACAGGCGCCCCTGCGCACCCTCTGTACAAAGCTCCAGGTAATCTCAGACCCACTAGCCACAACCCTGTCACTCCTTATGCCCTCCCCACAATGCTCAATCTACTGTCTTGTGTGCAGAACTGGCATGAAGCCCAGCTCCCCTGAGTTCAGGTGTGTGGTGTCCCTGTGTGCCCAATCTGCAGGTGTCCACCACCCCATGTGGTGCACTTCTGCTGCACTGCAGAACGGTGGCAGCCCCTTTGCCCAGGTGTGAATGTCATTCATGCTGCATCCTACTCCTATAAAAACTCCAGACCAATAGGAAATGCCAGTTCATTAGAGACTTCCAGGCTTACATTGGATTGTTGCACTGGCGTGTTCTGAAACGAACGCCAGTACCACAGGTCCGTGAGCAGGAGCCAAACTTTGTCCAGGATCCCCAGTTGCCATCCTGTTTCAGCTGGTTAGCATTCTTCCACATACAGTGACCTTTATAGCACCACTGAGGAGAACCAGGCGAGAAATAAAAAAGTGGAATTACAGTAACATTACAAACAATGTTCAGGGCTAGATTTTACTGTAACAATCGCCCATAGTAAAGGGTGGCTTGTAGATGCACTGTCCTAGGCACAGACTAGGCCTCAGACTCACAATTCTCTGGTGGAGGAACAGGGTTGAGGGGGAGGGGAGTAGCAGACCTGTGGAGGCTGCTCACCCTTTGTGCTGTGATGCACAATACAGGTAGGCAGTGCAGGGCAGTGTGTGTGCGCTGTATGCCTGCTTCCTCCAGCACGTAAAGCTGGAGAAAATACAGCCCTTAATTAACCTGATTGGACACTCTGTTTCTTTTTGGCTCCATCCCAGCCTGCCTCCATTCAGCACCAGCATTTTAATTTTTGTGTGTGCAAGATACAGTGCCAAAGAGCAGCGCAGGACCTTTTGCTCATACTGTACTGTTTCTAATGTCCATTTACGCTCAGATAGAGGGTTAGTCATCCGACAGTGCACTTTTTGCTGTTGGCTATGGCATATTTGGATGGCATAAGCAGCTTCTCTGTATCTCAAAGTACACAGAATTTGCTAAACAAACATTTATATTCATGTTAGCTGCTAATTAAACATGAGAGTTAAAAGCAGGGACACACCACTGGAGATATTAAAAGAAAAACAGTTAATGCAGGCACATTAGTAGTCCGCTAGCCACAGGATGTCTGGACCGCAAGCACCAAGCATTTAAGAGTAACTACTGCAATGCTAGAGCAAGGGCAAAGTCTGCTACAGTGGCTTCTCACTGCTAATTTCTGGGCAGTTTTCAGATGAAACGACGCCAAAAATGTAACACAAAGCCCACAAGATGGCACTGATGCAAGGTTAGCTCTAAGGCTGGGCTTTGATCTGCTGGCTTCCAACACCATTTCATAAAGTACACCACACTCTGACTTGCTCCTAAGATGAGCCTTGAACCGTGCACATTGTATAGTTCCTCCTCCTTCATGACCTTGGCCTCATTCCTCCCACTGAGGTCAAGAACTTCTGGGATTAAGCCCCCAAACGAGATCTATCCTGACATTTTAAAATAAACATAATATACTCACTTTCCCTGGGGCACATTCTGTGCCATCGAGTGGAGGCCCTTTCTTAGTTTTACAGAAGTATGGATTATCTGGATGGCTACACCACAGCTGCTTACATGGGTCAAAGGTTCGAAACTGAAATGCATTAACAAGACCAAGACATTTATAAAATGAAATTAACAATCATGTTATTGATACCGCTCATAGTAGCAACCATCATCAACCATCATCATTAACCATCATCACATTTCGCTAAACTATTTCACTGGTTAAAACTAAGTTGACTACAATACTACCACTATTTAAACACACCACACTGATGTTCCTCTATGAGAATAACTATCAGTTTTTGGTAAACTATGTATTATAGGCTCCTATATTTTCATGAAACCCTGGACTGGTCCTAAATGAGTCTGGATACACCTTTTACTGGCACTTCACACCTTTACGCTGTTTCAATACACTCTGCCTCTTGTATCCCTCAAACAACAAAATTGTGGCTACTGAAAAGCGTTGAAAGCAACTAGATAAAATGATTTTAAATCTTTAGCACAACCAGTGTGGACATACCGCTGTGCACATTTTGTAACCAACACCAAAATCAAAGCGGCATTGTTCATCCATGGAATAATTGATTCCTGGCAGTTCAGGAAGTTTGGGCCAATCGTGTTCAAATGGGTCATCAAGAAGACAGTCATAGGAGCTGTGGGAAGAGAAACACAGAAAGCCCATGAGAATACTCAGTGATATTTTCCGACCAACATAGTTATTTCTGCTTGTTCTCATCCATTAGAATGTGTGTTCACTGCAAAACAGGACTCGAACTGAACAGGGGTAATAATATTGTGATGGTTCTTGGGGTACCCAGGACTGGGAGTCTCCTTGTTACCTTGTTTTCAGCGTGAGGGAGTCTTGCTTGGCCTTGGCTGGGAGTTAGCTCCCTAACACTACCAGCCTTTCAAGCACTCTCCTCTGGGCTATGTCTTTGCCTTGCAGGTTAACAAGAGGTGCATCCCAGTCCTCAAGTCCCTTTGCAACATTCCCCTGTGATATCCAGCCCCTGACACTGTCTATTCACAGAAATCCCAAATCCTTTGCCCTGAAGGGAGCAGCGTATCCCAGTTTACCATATCCAACTGCTGCTGCAAAGCCACACAGCACTTCTGAGCACTTAAAACAAAACAAAAGTAGGTTTATTTAAGAAAAAGACTTAAGGTTTAATTAGAAATCAGAGAAAGTGGTGGAAACAAATGGTTACAACAGAAAACAAAACCATAAAATGCAAACCTGGTCTACATGAATAAATACCTTTCTTACTTCCTAAAGAAGGTTTTCCTCCCAGAAACGGTCAGTTCCCCAAGAACCAGGATTCAAACTTTCATGAAAACATCCCTGCTCCAGAATGGGTGTTCTCAGTGAATGGCTACAGCGAGCTTTGCCCACCTCTGTATTATACTAAAATCAGCCTTTAGTTTCTATTCACTGACAGGGCCAACCCCAGTCTTGTTGTAAAGTTCCTTTTTTTAATCTCCAAGTGGTTCTGATTGTTTGAAGTGGCCTCCAATGGTTTCTCATCAAAAGTCCTAGTAATGTGCAAGGGTAAACAATTGAGCCGTGGACTGTATCACCAGCTAAACAGGTTGGGGTGACAACTCTCTCCTGCCTGAATGGGCCATCACCACAACACATTATCCCCTGGTGACTAATTTTTTACTCCCAAGGACAAAGCATACTGCAGTATAAATACATTGTTCCTTAAACGTTACCCGTACCTACATCTCACGACGATTATGAATCTTGACAAGTTACACACTTTCTGTAGATACCTACACGTTACTCTTTATAAATATCTGTAAGCTATATTTGGTTTAGTGAGTTTGTCATGTCTCAGGTGAGATGTGTTTGCAAAGAACAGAGCAGTTTGTGAAGCCCTTATCCAGTTCTCTGTCAGGCAACACTCCCATTCAAATCAGCGAGTCAGTACTGAATGGAAATTGTGAGAGGTCTCAGGTATGTAACAGTAGGAGGATAAGGAAAAAATGTTAAAATGGCAATAAAATCACTCTCCATCCTGCTGTGCTTTTATATATACAGATTTAAAGATTTTCCTCTTTCTCCAGCTATTTTGGAATTCCCCTTTTCTGCTTTCAGGGCTCCATCCTGCCATCATTTCAAATACACAAACTCCCACTGAGTCAAAGGGAGTTTTGTTTTTGCTAGAATTTCAGAGTTTGCAAAATCTAGGCACTTGATCCAAAGTCCACTAAAGTCACTGGAAAGATCCCCACTGATTTCAATGGATCTGGATCAGGCCCTTTATGAGGAACTGCTGCTGCTGACTTAGCGCTTCTTTATAAGAGTTAAGATGGAAGCAATGTGGCTGCCAGAAAGGAGATTGGGAAAGTGACTTTTTTTGTAAGAGATTTTTTGTACCTTGAAATGCAACTGTTGTTTTGGTTGTCGGTGTTCTGTTAAAGTGCAGCGTATTCATTTGCAGTGGTACATTTTAAGATTGAATTCCTATTTAAATGTACAAATCATGAGCATGAATCCATCTCAACTCCACTTACTTATACACAACTGTAGGCCTGTCACTCCTCTCCCCAACACAGAAAGGGTCTAAAGGGCAGAAAAGGCACTGAAGCTCTGGCAAGAGTCAGCAGACGGGATGCAGCACGATCCCTAGACAGCCATGCAGCCATTAGCCATGTGCTCCTAGCCCCCACTATGCCATTCAAGGGAGATCAATACCCCACAGGGGGAAGATGGCATTGCAATAAGGATATCAGCCACACAGAGTTGCTCCATCCTTCCAGCAGCCTGACATCTCTCCAAAACCTCAGAAGTACCAATTCCACTTGTGCTTGTGGAAAGGAGCTTTTGCAGCTCACAGGGGTCAGGGGATCGTGTTGCTCCCTGGTGGTCTGTGCTGGAATTTCCCTCTCTCTCTCCTCTGCTGAGTACAGTGGAAGGAAGCATGTGAGCTGACGGCACAAAGTGTTATTTCATGTATAACTACACTAGACATCAACAGGTCCTTACTGTATGTATCTTTTGAGTTCTTGGCCACTGCACCGGGACCAATGGTAACGATGAAATGCAGCCTGCACCAAAGGAGCCATGACACTCCCCATAGCTGTCTCATCTCCACATCTGTTCCCTTGCCCATCATGTTCCATTCCCAGCCTGAAACAAAGAGCAGCAACAAAATCTGCGTTATTCATACCAAAAAAGGATAGGGGGATGGGGTTTCAACAATTCACACTTTGCATAGCGGATTTAGTTTTCACGTCCTACAAATACTATTAAATGGGACTCTGTACTAATGACAAAATACCCATGGATGGACATTAAAGAGTTCCTGAAAGATTGTTTCTTTAATGCATCTCTTCATTGATGTTATTTTTAATTAACTGAACAGAAACCAAAAGGGTTTATCTACACTTGAAAGTTAATTTAGATTAAGGCAGGCTGTGAATTTAAAGCAAAATAAATATTCCTCAGTAACCCATGTGTGGACACACTTATTCTGGAATAAGAGTACATTATTCCAGTTTAGTTAAGCCACAATGGAATAGCTATTTCCGAATAACTCCATGCACAGACAAACCTTAAATTTAGGATGATCCAAGCTTATCTTCTTGATATTAAAACAAACAGGCAAATAGAAATAAATCTCCATTTATCACAAATAGAGGACCACTTGTTCACAAATTCATGTGTCCACTTTTGCACACTCATTTACCATATGAGTGAGGAACCTGGTCTACTAATTTTAAAAATCAGACCCTCACTGACATTAATTCATCCAGCTGGCTAAAGGAGATATTTTGTTGGATGAACCATTCCAGACTTAATTCCCCAAAACATGCCACATCTGATAAATATACAAGAGCATTTAGTGAAGCAACAGGTAGAAGTCCGTGTCGCTTGACAAACCACTGTCACTGCTGAATGCAATACATCCAGACAGTATTCCAATGCCTTCCATTTTTGACTTGGATATAAAAATCCACCACATGGAATTTTACAAGATAAGATTTTGCCCTGCATTTAATTCTTCATTGATTAAAGCTCCTGTGAATGCCAAAGGAATAAGAAATGCAAGGAGATTTGCCATGCACATAGCCCCCATGAGAATAAAACCATTTTGTGCAAGCAGAAGAATAAGCCCCAGGCTTTATGTTGCTCAGGTTGTAATAGTAAGACTTACACATGACCAGTTTCATGGGCAACTACAAAAGCTGAAGAAAACCCATCCTCATGGTTGAGAGTGCAGCTTCGTACAGGGTGACACATGCCAGTGACAGGAGCGTATCCTGTTGAGAGCAATACAGTTTGGGTTTGTTTCCTTCATTTTTTTTCATTAGATAACCATAAGATTTACTGTTTTTGCCTATAAAAACCCACCATGAAGGAGTAGTTAGCAATATGCTTCCCTGCTGCAAAATGAGGCTAGGTCAGCTGCAAACATCCATCTCTATCTGAGTGGGAGAGGAGGTTGATGCGATGGTCTTGGATTCCTTCATAGTTATTGCCTTGATGTCCAATTTCTCCACTCACTGCAGCTTTTCTCATTAAAATGACTACCACACAGATTAAAGTGGTGTGACAAACTAAAAGCCATGCCTGGTTTATTAGGAATCTACATTGTCCTCTAGACACTTACATGTTTACCACCAAAATTCATGAAATGATGTTCCAGTCTAACGTGGAGGAAAAGTTTTCAGCAAAAGCTTTTTTTGTCATGGTGATATTAGTATTTTCAATTTTAATCTAGGTCCCTTTTCTTGTTGTCTGTCTTTTTGTCAGCAACATCTGAAGTCTTTCAGAAGGGAGAAAATCTCCACCTTCATCTATTAGGATAGACGTACACACTTACACCAAATTTTTCAAAAGCACCTATTAGTTTTGGGTCTTCCAGTTTTGGGGAGTCTGACTTGAGACACCTTAGTCTTGGTTGAGAGAAATGGTAAGCACTCACCTCCAGCTAAGAAGGGCAGATGATGGGCTTTATTTTCAAAGGAGTTGAACGTGTCTCAAGTTGGGCATTGTTCATGAACAGCTATGGGTACTGGAAGTGTATTTCAACTCATATGGGGCTGTGGTAGCCGATAACGTGAATTTTACAAAGGAATGTACAATTAACACCACAGTGGTCAATTACATAAACCACATGAAGTTGTTCTTGCCCCATGACTGGTTAACATATGTAACTAATACCTTGTCTACAAGAGAAAGTTGCACTGTTAACTTGAGGAGTGACTTTAAACAGATTTAGTTGAACTGATGCAAACGCCACCATGGAAAATCTTATTTCTATTTAAGTGTGGTTTGTTACCGTTTAGCTTACGATGGCACTGATGTTAAACTGGAATGAGTGTCTTACAGGGTTTGCACTGGTTTACCTAAATTAGTTCAAAACCCAATTTAAGTTAAACCAGTGAAATTTCTCATACATGCAAGGCCTAAGCAACAGGAATCATATTTCTCATTGGTATTCAACTGTAAAATTCACAATTCACACTATTTACAATGCAATGCACAACTTAAAACTTGCTCCGTCAATTATGTGCATCAACCAACCGGGGAACAGAAAAAAACACCAGGTGACTTATCTACTGTAGCTAATTGAAGCAGTGCAAACTGTGTATCTGATTTCAAAATTCACAATATTACCATTTAAACAGTCTGCAAAGCAAGAATGAGAGCTTGCTGGGAATTGGCCAGTGGAACATTTTTCTGCCAGACAATGGCAATCTGGTGAAATGGACACATTCTGTGGAGACGGTTCCATTTCAATGACGTTGCGACAAAACCCAGGCCTGGTTCTGATGTTACCCTGCCTGAAAGTGCCTGATTTCCAGCCAGCTTGTCTGCCTGACTCCTCAGCAGCCTGCTGAGGCTCCTGGCTCCTTGGGGAGGCAGGAACCTGGAAACTCCAGGGCAGCCTGACCCAGAGCCAAGTCTCCATTCCCTTGTGCGGAGCATTTCAAAAAGGGTGGTTTTCATTCCAAATCCAAATGAAGCCGAATTTTTTGAAACCTCAAAATCCTCCATGATATGGAATTGTCTGTCTTTTCACAACTCTTTCAAGAGTTATTCACTGCAGAAATTAATAAAATAGATCAAACAAGCAGCCTGCTTGAGAATTTCACGATCTGTCAGCAGACAATTTGTCGAAAGGAAAAGTTTACTGCTAGCTACTTTGTGGCTTCTAAGCAACCCAGCCGCACAGCTGTTGTGAGGAAATGCCCCATGCCAGGAAGAGCACTAGAAATACCGTACCCTGCCATGCTGCAGATGGCTTCTTTCCTTTACTGGATTACAGCTCCACAGGCCAGTGCTACAGGCAGACCATGCCCGCACCTTTTCCACACCCTTTTTTAGTTTTCAGCTCCCCAGTGGACAGCAGAAAAGAAGCAGAACATATGCTCCTCAGACCACAGGCAGCACAGGGACTGCTACTGTGAGTGGTCCTTGAACAGCATTCAAGGGGGACAAGGAACTTCTTGCTTTTTCCATGCAGCCACCCCAGGACTACTTGAATAAAGTATTCTGCTAAAAACCCTTTACCCAGCTCTAGTGCTGACTACAGTGCAAGAGGTATCAATGAATGCTTGGACTGGATTGAAAGTTTGAGAAAAGATTCTGTATTATCAGCGCACATGGACTAAGGAAAGAAGAGACAAATTCATCACAGTTACACAGAGTGGCACATTTTTCAGGTTTTCTCATCAGGGCTTGTAGTTACTGGCAGTCACATGGATTAAATCCTATACTGCTATTTTACTGCCAGTTACCTCGACTGTTAGCTCCTAGAGGAATAATGAAAACCAGCACAGGCATTAACCCATTGACAGGTAGTCTATAAAAAGGCTTCTACAGTAAATGACATGACAAGAAAAAACAAAGCTAAATGCAAAGTGCATTAAGATTTCCTGCTTTTTCACATCAAGTAAGTGGATTGCTATTTACTAGAAACTGCAAACTCGTTGGAAAGTAACTTTACCATGATCCAGTTTGACAAGGGCTATCGTTCCTCATTTTTTAGGACACAGAATGTTCAGATGAAATCAGGAAGTAATTTCTCCCCATGGTACAGTAGTGCATACTCAGCAATCTGAGGGTTTTATAGCTTCCTCTGAAGAATCTAGCCTTGGCCATTGCTGAAGACTAGATGAACAACTGACTGGCTCCACAACAGTGTACACTCACACTTCTGTACATGCTTTTCTGAACAAGGATTGACTTAGGCACATGCTCAAGTTAAACACTTGCTTAAGCACTTTGCTGAATCATAACCTATGCTCCTTATTTTTTTTTAAAGATCAATTAACACAACTTTCAAATCTTTTCCCTTCCTTTCATGCATTATTAAAAAACAAAGAATTCTGCTACAGACTGGTTGCTTTACCTTGCATACCAGCAGGCCCAAAATCTTGCCTGGTTAAAAAAATGGCATGATCATGGTGCTCAGAATGATTGAGATCCGACTTCTGTTGCTGGTAGGCCCAGCGACAAACATTCTCCAGGCTTCTTGAGGGGTTTCCCCTTTCAATCAAGCTGACGGACTAGAAGAGAGTCATAAATTAGAATCAAGAGCTTAGTGGTGTGTTCCCTGAACTTGGCGTCAGGACATTTAAAACAATTCTTTTCTCATAAGGTTTGCCTACCAGGTTCTGTAGTGTCAAAGCACTCCTTGGAGCTTTTAGTGCACTATCGCAAGGTCCAGACACCGGGTCAGTATGCAGCAAGCTAGTGCGCTGCAGATTCACAGCCTGGCTTGTCACATACCATTTGGACAAGCCCTCAAGGAGCTCCTCTCTGAGCATTGAGCAATCACTCTTTTCACTTCTCCCCAGCTCATGCCAGCCTTTTGCCCTATCAAGTTGCTCCACAACTCATGTACACTATTCCACGTGGGCTCGATTCACCACCGTCTGTGCAGTCATTTGCCCCTGAGCAAAGTGAGTGCGAAAAGCCACCAGATCAGAACAATGGCATTTGACAAGGACTCTGCACAAATGTCAAAGACTACACAAAAGCCGAGATCCTGGGGAATCAGGGCAGCCAGAGAGAATCATTAGTAAGGTGTTTCCTCCCAGCTGCTAGCACCCTTGGTTTGATTGCAGGCAATCAGGCCAGTTTGTTGGCTTGCACGTAAGGGACTTTCCAGAAAACAATACACGTGTTTATATTCTTTATAAAAATAATGGTCTTTTTGTATAAAATGTAAGGTGGAGGGCAAACACATAGCACATGATACAGCTACTACAACAGGGCAATTTTAATCACAAAGCTGGGAGATGCTTACATTTTAAGTGTCTGGAAGAGAATGTGCCATTTGGTCAAGACAAACCAGAGTACTGTGACATGCTTGGTCTACAGTAATCTACAAAGAAAGCCTGAAATGATAACATATGGGACACATCTTCAGCTGGGGCAAACCAATGTAGCTCCGGTGGACCTGGGCTGATGTACGCCAGATGAAGATCTGGTCCCTATGTGTCCTGTCTGGCTTCTGCTACACTATATACACAAGCTCTATATATTCAGAGTAATAATACTGAACCTTTAAGGAAACACTGAAATGGCCTTTTTATCTACTTAAGTTTAACGTCCCATTGAAATGGAAGGATGTGAACTTTACCAAACATGGAACAGACCCGGATGCTTCTTTTTGGTCTTTGAATAATGTAATAAGCATTTGTTGCATAGTCCTCTAGGTTGCTTTTTAAAGGAAAAAATGTAAAATATATTAAGATTACCCAGGGAAGACCATGGAGGAGCTCAGCATGATCCGGGGGAAGGAGGGGGGGAAAAACTGTTCTTGTGAAAAGGAAATAACTTCCTAATTATCGGCATGGCGGGGATATGCTGGCATGTTGCAACTGGCAAAAACGACATCATTTGCTTTGACAGAAATTGGCTTGATTCATTAAGGTCTTCTGCTGGCAGAAACTCAGTGTAATGGCGTGGCATCTACAACTCGCAAGTGCCCCTTCTGGTCAAGTGTGTGTCTTTAAATAGTCCCAGCTCTGGTGTTGGGCCGTACCCTGAGGGCTTCCTCCCTGGAGGCAATGGTTTTCCCCTCTTGGTCTGTTCTGGCCACAGCTCTGCAGCTGGGCCTCTTAAAAGTTCAGTTCCCCTTCTGGGGGTTTATTACTGTCCGATTATAGGCCACTTCCCCTGTGGCCTATGAGAGGCAGGGGACTCAGGCCTGCACACTACTCCAGGTCCCAGCCAAGGGACCCTAAGAATAGCAGTCATGCACCACCATGTCCCATTAACTAAACTGCTTTCAGTCCCCTGGGCCACTTCCCCAAAGCCCCAGCCTTCACTGATGCTTCACCCTTGGGTCAGGGCTCTTCTGTGTTCAGGCCCAGCAGTCATCCAGGAGCCCTTTCTCACTCCCCCAAGTCTCTGCCAGCACTGAGCTGTCCAAGGTGCTGCAGCTCCCTCTGCCCAGCCAGGAACACCAGAGGCACCCCTCTGGCTCCAGTAAGGGACTGCCTCTGGCTCTGTAGTTCCTTTTTATATGGCCCTCCTGGGTCCTCACTGGTTACTCCCTATAGCCTCTCTGATTGGCTAGTTCTTTGCAGCCTCCTCCTGATTGGCCGCCTCATCTCTCTAGGCTGCTCCACTGCTCCTTTTCTGGGATGGGTGTGGCAGGTCCCTGAGGCCTCCAGCAGGGGGCCTCTAGTCGTAGTTCACCTCATCACACTCAGGCAGCAGACTCTGATGAAACAAAGTCTGCCCAGAGGGGGTCTGCAATGGTACAAGGCATCTGCTCTTGTGCCCATCCCTAAAATAGGTGGCACTGGCAAGGGAAGGACATAGACAGAACACATATTAGGAGAATCTCCCATGCAGCTGGGCTCCCAAGAAGACTGTTCTCTCCTGGGGGCATATCTCCTCAGTCATAGCTGCCACCCAAGTATTAAGGAGAATGCAGACTAAAACCCCCACCACCATGTAGGCCAAATCAAGCCCAGCATATGTATTGTGAAGCAGAGTTTAAACAAAGCGGATTGGTATCATTGGAGAAGGATATACTGCATAAGGAGCATTTCATTGGCTTACATCCTCCCAGCTTGGTAGAGAGAAAATTTACCCTCATCTTCCAGCTGTTGGCATTTGGTGAGAAATGAGTCAGGAAGGGGCACCAAGGACAGTTGTGTCAGCATCACAACAGGTGCTCTTGTCCGCAGCCTTAGAGAAGAGCATTCACCAGATTTAGGCTGAGACCAACAGGTGAAGTAGCTCTCAGAAACTGCCCTGCTACTGCCTGCGGTGCTGGACTCTCGTCTCCACTGCTGCCACTCCAGCAGCACCCACCAGCACCAAATTAACTGACAATGAAATATAATTGTGAAGATTAAGATGCAGAACTCACTGAAATGCCTTTTTACCTTTGCATATCCCAGCATTATCATTCGTACCAGTACCACATTTATGTGGACACCAAGGGATTCATCGTGGTAAATTTCATTCACCTAAGAATGAGGGGAAAATAAAAGATAGATAAAACAAATCATATAGAGAGAATATTAAAGTGCTTATATATTCTATAACTCTCACGCTTATAGAGTTATATTTGCTCATAAGGAAGTAGAGTTAAAGTCTTAAAATGATTCCATGCACATTATAACTGCAGTTCTAACAAACCTTCTCATAGAGAACTTGATCAAAGCCAACTGATGTCAATAGGACGACTACAGTTGACTTTAATGGACTTTGGATCAGGCCCGTAGTGAAACTGTTCTTTAAAAAAAAAAATGACTTTACTAAGTTCTGAACCTGAAAACACTTAATCACATGCTTAACTTTACTCATGTGAGGAGTCTCATTGAAGTAAATTATCAGTGAGGTCAAATGCTTTGGATTACTACGTGAGTTGGGAAAAAGCTTGTGTGTTTTCGTTTATTTAAAAAAAATGCACTTTATTAAAATTCTACACTCCACGGGCCAAAGCCCACAAACCTCACTCAAGCAAATCTTGTCAACGTCTGCGTGAGGTTTTCCCTCAGTAAATACTTCAGGATTCAGCTTACTATGTGCTTCCTCCTGGAGAAAGACATGAAAAACTAGGCAGCAACCCTACACACACTTATGTATGTGCTTAATTTGAAGGGTCTGAGGAGTCCTGCTGACTGCAAACTAAGCTTAAACTCAATGGGAGAAGGACTTCCAAATCCCCTAAGTGGCTTTGAAATTCTCAGCTGGAAGTTTTAAAGTCAACAGCATTGCCAAGGGAGAGGCATAAGTACTGTACCACAGCTGGCCTATCACTGATACCCTGAAATAGCCTCCATTTCACTAAGTCAACATGTTCCATTTAAAAATCCTTTAATAGTACAAAAACATACAACATCTACGCATTTTAGCTGGGGTTGGTTCTGCTTTGAGCAGGGGGTTGGATTAGTTGTCTCTTCTAACTCTAATCTTCTATGATTCTATGATTTTGGAAGATGAGCTACTATATCAAAACAACTGTAAATCTACGCAAACACCATAGGCACCAACTCTGTGGATGCCCCAGGGACCAGAGCAGCCCCAGAAAAAAACAGTGGGTACTCTGCACTCACCAGCCACCCACTGATCAGTTGTTCAGCAGCAAGTGCTCGGGGGAGGAGGTGGAGCAGGGACAGCAAGAGGCGGAGTGAGGGTGGGGCCTTGGGGGAAGGGGTGGATGGGGGTAGACCTCAGGGCAGAGTGGGGACGGAGCATCCACCTGAAAAAAATGAAAGTCAGCACCTGTGGCAAACACCCATCCAAAAGTGAATCTCATGATACCACAAGACTCCAGTTCCAAAAGGCAGTAGAAATTACACAGGGAAGAAGTAGTTGCATTGCTCTTAAGCACCCTTTGCAAAGGAATTTATGAATCTGCACAAAATGCCAAATTCTGCTCTTGGAGGACTCTAGTGGAAGCTGCACTCAAGGGCAGGATTTTGCCCAAATCATTTCTTTAGAAGAAATTAACACTCCTGTTCAAGGTTAAAGGTAAAAGAGGACAAAAATTTGGGGATGTGTCATGAAAGGGATCAAGAATTATATTGGGGTGAAAATCATCTTTTTTCCTGAACCAAGGGTATGTCTGGAAACGTAGGGGGAGGTGGTCAAAGGAAGTCTTCTCCCACAGGTATAAATTATGGGTTAGAACATCTGCAGATCATAAATGAGTTACTCATCCTCCTCATATGAAATAAATAATATGTTATGGACTAACTTGACGCAAAATAAATAGCAGTGCTCAGAAGGAGATTGGTATATTTGTACATAATGAAAGAGGTTTTTATAGTCAGGCTAAAAAGAGACATTCCTTGCACAGGGGAAAAGAGTGCCATTCAGCGTTGTCCAGTCTGTGGGATGTGGCTCAAAAATACAGTATGTGGTTCTAAAAAGCAAGACCTTTTAGGACCAGCTGAGAATGAATTGTTGGCAATCTACATAACTCACACCACCTGTCTTATGAAGCAGTTATTGAGGAGTTCAGAGATTTATTTCTCATATTCTCTCTCCTGACAAGGTGCAATATTGTAACTCCCCACAATGGATTTTTGTAGTGGAACAAAGAAAGTGTCCTAGTTTCACAATCACTGATAAATGCACCAGCTGATGAACACTCAAGGAATCAAGAAACAAAAAGTGACTCATGCCCTTATGCCAGGAGGTAGCAGGCCTCCTCTTGCTGACTCTAGTACTGGTGAAAAGTTCTGATTGACCTGGAGATGCAAGACCTGTATTTATCTACAATATAGATTCAGCACAGCCTGCGATAGTGCAAGATCTCCTCCCTGTGTCCCTCTAATGTACATTAAACTAACCTGAAGACACACCTGGAAGGCTGAGAGATTAGTCTGAGTGCCTGACCTTTCTGTCGAGTCTGTCAACAAGAGTAATAACTAGTGCCAAGCACGGCAGTGGTTTAAGTCATGTAAAACCAGTTCTCTAGGAAGTGGAGTTTTCTTACAGGCCACCAAATACCCATGAGAGACCAATCTCTTTCTAACATTACTGTTGGGGGTGAGAGATAACCTAGACCCCTACAGATCAGAGGCTGCTTTGTCCCATCACTAATTCTTGGATGCATCATCCATTTCCCTAGAGCTTGGGAAATGCTAAATCCTTTAAAATATATGCAGTGCTGTTGTGGCTGTGTTGGTCCCAGGATATTAGAGACACAAGCTGGGTGAGGTAATCTCTTTTATTGGACCAACTTCTGTTGGTGAGAGAGACAAGCCTTCGAGCTTATCACAGAGCTCTTCTTCAGGTCTGAGAAACGTACTCATTTTAAAATGGAGCACTTTAACCCGTGGAGGATCCTTCTGACATGTTCCTAAAGAAATGTCATACACAGGTCACTTCGCATGGATTTTCCTGGTTTCCTCACACAGTTATTTTCCCCGAAAGTTCAGATTTTGTAAAAAGCTGTTGGTTTGTTTTTAATACAAAACATCTTTCCTACAGTGTCCAATACTCTGGGATATATGCTGAATTTAGATTAATCCCCTTTGTTTATTATGTTGTTAGGGCCAAATTCTCTTCCTTTACTCCTGTGGAGCGGTATCTTAGTCCACAAGCTGTCTCATTCAAATCACTGGGTAAAGTATTACTCCACATATGCCATAATGGCAGAATCTGGCCCTTAGAAGCTTGGCAAAAAAAGACCCAGGTTGAACCTTAACATGTGCGTTCAGCAAGTGGCAACAGCTCTCTTCCCAAAAGCAGAGCAAGGAGGGAGCTGTGATTTGCCACATGAGTTGCAGATTACTTCCACCTCTGCTTTTGTTCAAGATTGTAGTAGCAATACAAAGGGTGCTCCTGAAGCACTACTTGCTGCTTGGTACTGGGCCCAGTACTGGGATCAGACCCAGGCAGTGCCTGGATGTCCCACGCCTCTCCAAAGACAAGGAACAGGAACATCTCATGTATGACTTAGAAACCAGTGGGAGATTCCAAAAAGGTCACTGGACTGGTAGGCCCCAGTGATCCCCGACCACCCACTTGAATGTATTCCCACCAAAAGGTAGTAGTACCTTAGTGGAGAGTAGTGAGGGTGGCCTTGCGGCTGGGAAACACAGACCCCAAACTGATTTCGGAGTTGGATGACTCTCCATCCACTGACCCAGGAGGGGCTGCTCCCGACAGTCCTGGAGACCGGAGCTGAGTTGCAGAAGGATGCAGCGCAGCCAGCATTGCAGGCTCTCTCTTCAACCATACTGATGGACATGCAGTTTGAGGCAATGGAGGTTGACATGGTACCAAGCGCTGCACTGATGTTGCTGATGGCCTGTCTGCTGGTACTGAGAGCGTCGTCTCCTGCACTGCGGTTGACACTGGCACTGAAAGGCTTAGCAGATCTCTTGCTGCCACAAGCACCTCTGGTGTGCTCAGTACCGAGATGGTCTCGGGACCATATGGTGCCACAGATGTAGAAGATGCTCCCTCAGGCTCTGGACTCGCTGACATCTGCCGTGGTGCCGGGGTCAATGGGTACTTAAGTCTCAGCCGCAGGCTACTTTTATCCCCAGGGCTAAATGACTTTGGTGTGGCAACTCTCACCCCTGGGTGGTCTGCTTAGCGGTCTTATGCCTCTTCTTCGGCACTGGGGAGGGTGAGCGGTGTAAGAACTCAGAAGCAGCTTGGAGATGACATGTTCCACTTGCAGTGGTGACATTAACCCAGTGGACATAGAAGGTAAGCAACAGGGAACTGAATACAAGATCCTGTCTTTGATCAGTGCCATCAATTCCTGTTCTAACCTTGGTACAATAAATTGGGATAATTGTTAATCTGTTGATTAGATTTTAACATCCAAAAATACTTAATAAATTTCAATTGGTATTCTATTGTTATAAGTGTGATTCACTGCGATTAATTTTTTTGAGTTAAGTGTGATTAGTTGACAGCCCCTGTATATATTTATCTGGAATCCACTTTGAGATGCCCATTTGCCTCTGTATGAGCTGAACTTTGCTAAATTAAAGCTGACTTTTTTCATAGTTATCATGGTACAAACACTCTGACAGCTTGGAAATATACGACCAGCCCAGTGGTCCCCAAATTTTTTAAGGTCACACCTCCTCTTACCTCTGTCCTTGCCCCGAGAACCGTGGCTCCTGGGGGAGGGGAAAGTTGATAGGGTAAGGGGCCCATGGCTGTGGGCAGGGCTGGATCAGAGCTGGGAGAAGAGCAGGACTGGATCGTGCTCCCTTCTTGCTCCCCGTGGCGGCCCCTGAACAGGGGACGCCTCAAAGTTTGGGAACCTTGGGACTAGCCAGGCTTCATGAGAATATTACAGAGAACTTCTGGTGTTGCTTGACATGAATGCGTCTTAGTCTGGGCTGTGCCGAGCAAGCACGTTCAATTAAAAAATGGCAGATAAGCTCCACAAATGCCTAGTTTACCACCTCTGTACTCTAAGAATAATTTATGGTCATAATGTCAAGAACGCAACATATGACTTAAAAGTGCTGCCTTACCAGGATTTTTCCTACCATGCGACTAAGGAGCTCACATTCTCAGGAAAGGCATCTCAATGAGAGAAAGGGTTAAAGTGCTGGATTGTCATGGGAACTTTATACTAGCTGTTGAGGAGGGAAGCAGACTCTTGACAGAGAAATGCTTAACAAAATTAGGGAAATCCAGGTACCAGTGGGAAAGGGCATGGTCTCCACGGCCTTGTGTTTGTGTAGTCATTTAGGCAGTGTAAAGAGAGAGTAAAACACACAGTGTTTTACATGCACTTTGCACAGTTTAATGACAGGTGCAAGGCAGCAGGAAAGATCAGCCCCACTGGATTTTGTTATCAGCTACTACCCTGAGTAATGCAGACTACTCCCTAAAATAATCCATATAGAGCCCTTGAATCTCTGGAGTTGGAAGAGTGAAGGGTTCAGCCACCTGAGTATCTCTTGAATGCTCAGTGGTGCCTTGCCCTTAACATGGATTACAGCAGCATCAGGGCTGCCCAAACTCTCGTTGCAATGACCCCCCAGGGACTGTCTGCGAGCTGAGTACAGCAGGAGGAGAGTGAGTTCTGGTTTTGCCCCTTCTTATTCCTGGCAACCCCCCTAAACTGGGGGCTAGGAAGTGGGCCTGAGCAGAGACACTTCAAGAACTCTACACCACAAGGGAGTTCCCCTTACACCAGGGTCCATTTCCAGTCCCTTTACACTGCTGGAGCAATGAAGGAGCCAGGGTGGCAGAGAGAACCAAGCCCACAGTACATCTCCATCACTGACCACCTCGTTGCTCACTAGCTCTTTTGGCTTACAGGTCCCAGCGTGTACCCCCAGTTTCTCTGGCACTGAATTCACAAGTCTAATCTTCTTACATCTCACCTCAACAGTTTGGGCCACCTCCAAATTATCAAAGAGGTGGGTAACACTTCCCACTCCGACTTGCACATTCTTCCCAGGTGAAGCAAGGCTATACTGATAAGACAGGTAAGGCTCCCAAAGAACACAGGCCTATCAGTGGTATCTAAGGGCTGGTCTACACTACGGGGGAAAATCGATTTTAGATAAGCAACTTCAGTTACGTGAATAACGTAGCTGAAGTCGAATATCTAAAACCGATTTACTCACCCGTCCTCACTGCGCGGGATCGATGTCCGCGGCTCGCCATGTCGATTCTGGAACTCCGTTGGGGTTGGTGGAGTTCCGGAATCGATATAAGCGCGCTCAGGGATCGATATATCGCGTCTAGATGAGACGCAATATATCGATCCCTGAGCAATCGATTTTAACCCGCCGATACAGCGGGTAGTCTAGACGCGGCCACACTCCTCTTCTGTCTTCACTATACCTGTTAGGGGGCGTGTATCTGTCTTTAACCCTCTGTTCCCCAGAACGAAGATGTGGCCTAGCACCTAGAATGCTAGATTGGGGCTCAGGACAGCTGGGATCTATTCCTGGCTCTGCTGCTGGCCTGCTGGGTGACCTTGAGCAAATCACTTCCCCCCTCTGTGCCTCAGTTTCCCCATCTGTAAAAAGAAGGGAATGATACTGGCCTTTGCAAAGTGCTCTAAGATTAAGAGTAAGATATTATTAACTACCAGCCCTTCATCCCTTTCTGCTGTGCACTCAGACTCAGAGTAAGATGATTATTGGGAAAGTAATCAGGGGTTGCATTCTTGCCCTTTCTGAAGGGGACTGACTATACGGAAGAAATTTAAAAAAGTAACTGTGTTGAAGCATTCCGACTTCTGTGCACTTACAACCAATGCCACTCTGGTTCAACCACCTGTTTCCTTTGGCAGCTTTTGTCTGATGGCTTGGGAAAACCCAGTATTAATAACTTTCAGTTTGTGAACTGTAAAGACTATTGGCATTTCCCCCATATCCTCAGATTCCTTTCAGATAAGATGCTGACGATCTCACACAGAAAGGCATGGTTACTAATTAATAGGGTTAACTAAAGGATAGCTGGTGATTCATAAATTGATTGATACCATCATTTAGCCACCTCAGTACAGCTCATGGCATTATGATATTTTTAAGAGGTTTTGACCTAATGTTCCTCTCTTCACCATCCCTACTTGACAATTATTAATCACTGAATTAATACAAAAGGCCAAAGTTGACTCTCAGTTACACCCACACAATGCCACTGGCTTCCATGAGTATGAGTGGATGAAACTGATGGCAGAACTGGGCCCACAGATATTTAACCCAAGAGTTTCCACAGTTGTGACAGATCATGCATTGTACATGGATGAAAAGCCAGTGTGAGATGACTCTGGGACTCTCATTCCCTTTACCAGGCTGGTCTAGTACTTGTATAGGACAACATTGTCCATTTTTAAAAAGCTAGCTCTGAACCTGGGAAAGCTGCACAATATAACCAAGTACATTAGCAATAGCAACCCCCGTGCATCATCAGAGGGGATGAAGATATGATTACGATGATCGGGATTAAACTTCTGCTTCTATAAGACATTCCACTTGGTTGTAAGTCTGCCCATGTGTCAAGTTCAGAGTACAATACCCCACAGTGCTGATCAAGATGTGGAACTGTGAAAAGCAAAGCAGAGATTTTTTCTCCTAAAATATTACACAATATCTATCCATCTCGTGCTCACAAAAAGCCTGGCTGAGAGACAATACTTCAAGGACTTTTAGTTACCGAACATAAATGCCTTCCTTTTCAAATTACATAGGAGTACTTGTGGCACCTTAGAAACTAACAAATTTATTTGAGCATAGGCTTTCGTGGGGTACAGCCCACTTTATCAGATGCATAGAATGGAACATATAGTAAGGAGATATATACACACACATATTGAGAACATGAAAAGGTGGGAGTTGTCCTACCAACTCTAAGAGGCTAATTAATTAACAGAAAAAACTTTTGTAGTGATAATCAAGGTGGCCCATTACAGACAACTTGATAAGAAGGTGTGAGGATACTTAACACAGGGAAATAGATTCAGTATGTGTAATGGCTCAGCCATTCCCAGTCTCTATTCAAACCCAGATTGATGGTATCGAATTTGCATATTAATTCAAGTTCAACAGTTTCTCCTTGGAGTCTGCTTTTGAAGCTTTTCTGTTGCAAAATTGCCACCTTTAAGTCTGTTACTGAGGCCTGGTCTACACTACGCATTTAAACCGAATTTAGCAGCGTTAAACCGATTTAACCCTGCACCCATCCACACAACGAGGCCCTTTATATCGATATAAAGGGCTCTTTAAACTGATTTCTGTACTTCTCCCCGACAAGAGGAGTAGCGTTGAAATCGGTATTTGCATGTCGGATTAGGTGTTTAGTGTGGCCCAAATTGACCGCGTATTGGCCTTCTGGCTGGTTCGTTCCTATTTTTATTATCGCCACAGTTGCCCATTGTGACCACTCTGGAAAGCAATCTGAACTCAGATGCACTGGCCAAGTAGACAGGAAAACCCTGCAAACTTTTGAATTGCATTTCCTGTTGCCCAGCGTGGAGCTCTGATCAGCACAGGTGGCGATGCAGCTCCCAAATACAAAAAGAGCTCCAGCATGGGCTGTACAGGAGATACTAGATTCTTGATCGCCTGTATGCGGGAGACAAATCTGTTCCATCTGAGCTTCCGTTACAGAGACGAAATGACAAAGCATTTGAAAAAAAATCTCCGGCTTCATTATACAGAGTCCACAGCAAGCGCTGTGTGACAACCGTAAGAAAGCCAAAGAATCAAATGACGCTCATGGAGGAGGAGGGTACTGAGGACTCCAGCTATCCCAGTCCCCGCAGTCTCCGGAAGCATTTGCCATTTCTGGTCTGAGCTCCCAATGCCTGAAGGTCCAAAAACATCTTCCACGGGTGTTTCAGGGTATATGTCAGTCAGTTTACACCCTTACCCTCCGCCCCTCTGAAAGAAAAGGGAAAAAAAACTTTTCTCGCTTTTTCATGTCACACTATGTCTACTGCATGCTGCTGTAGCATGGGGTGCCTGCAGCCCTGAACACCAGGCATCCCCTTCCCGTGGCAAGACGGTACAATCATGACTGCTATCCATCGTCATCATTCAGCCTGTAGTGCTCCTGGCTGGACTCCGTTGAGGTCGGTCTAGGGGGCACGGTAAAATGACATGGATTTGTCCGGTCATTTCCTGGCAGATGGTACAGAACGGCTGTAACCATCTTCATCATAGCAACTGGAGGCTGAGCTCCTATTCAGCAACCCCCCCCCCCTTCCTTCATGTCTAAAGAAAAAATTCTGCTACTGCATGCGACTATCTTAGCAGCTGGAGGGCTTCCTCCCCCCTCATTTACTCACTAAAAAGTCATGTGTTTCTTATTCCTGCATCTTTATCTACCTCATTCACACCAAACGGAGGACCACTGCCATGTAACCCCAGGAGGGGTGTGGGAGGAGGGAAGCACAGAGGATTGTTGCAGGCGGCACCCTCCATAGATGGCATGCGGGCTCATCAGATTCTGAGGGGATGTCTGGGTCTGACCCGGAGTGGCTGTGCTCTCTGTCACTAGTACACTTGCCCCATATTCTAGCGGACCTGACTCTATTTTCAGACAAAACCTAAAGAAGGGAATGACAGGGAGTATTCCCATTTTTGTTCCGATGCGCCCCGGCTACCTCAGTGAAGGCCAGCCATAGCACCCATGACAGCAGCAGACGGTACAGAACGATTGATAACCGTCCCATCTCGTTCGGCCAATTTACAATGGCATGGCAGACGTGCCAATAGCGGATGGTAAACGTCTCTGGCTACCTTGCAAAGGCCACAAGAATGCTGCTGTGTAGCCACTGCTGTACCGCCTCTGCAGCAGCATCCCTGTACACATACTGGTGACAGCGACCTAAACGGCAAAATGGGCTGCATGTTGCCATGTATGGTGTCTTGCCAGAGGCAATCCAGGGAAGGCGCGCAAAAGATGTCTGCCGTTGCTTTCACGGAGGAAGGGAGTGATGACGATATTTACTCAGAATCACCCGCGACACTGTTTTCTGCATTGGGATCTCAACCTAGAATTCCAATGGGCGGGGAGACTGCGGGAAACCTATGAAGATAGTTACCCACAGTGCAATGCTTCTGGAAATCGAAGCTTGCCTTGGTACATGGACGCACACCACGTTCCGAATTAATGTGCTTAGTGTTGGGCCGCGTGCACTCGACTTTGCACACTCTGTTTTTACAAAAACCGGCTTATTTTAAAATCGGAATAATCCATATTTGCAGACTACCCTGAGTGACAGAGAGGCCTGAATGTTCTCCTACGGTTTTTGAATGTTATGATTCCTTATGTCAGACTTGGGGCCATTTATTTTTTGTTGTAGAGACTTGCTACTATACATGGCCAAACCGGACAGCAGGGCACTGCTGACACATGATGGCATAATGTCATATTGGTAATGTGCAGGTGACGAGCCCCTGATGGTGTGGCTGATGTGCTTAAGTCATATATGGATGTCACTTGAATAGATATGTGGACAGAGCTGGCATCGAGCTTTGTTGCAAGGATAGGTTCCTGGGTTAGTGTTTTTGTTCTGTAGCGTATGGTTGCTGGTGAGTATTTGCTTCAGGTTGCGGGGCTGTCTGTAAGTGAGAACAGGTCTGTCTCCCAAGGTCTGTGAGAGTGACGAATCATCTTTCAGGATAGGTTGTAGATCTCTGATGATGTGCTGGGGAGGTTTTTAGTTGGGGGCTGAAGGTGATGGCTAGTGGTGTTCTGTTATTTTCTTTGTTGGGCCTGTCTTGTAGTAGGTGACTTCTGGGTACTCCTCTGGCTCTGTCAATCTGTTTCTTCACTTCAGCAGGTGGGTATTGTCATTTTAAGAACACTTGATAGAGATCCTGTAGGTGTTTGTCTCTGCCTGAGGGATTGGAGCAAATGTGGTTGTATCTTAGAGCTTGGCTGTAGACAATGAATCGTGTGGTGTGTCCTGGATGGAAGCTGGAAACATGTAGGTAAGTATAGTGGTCAGTAGGTTTCCAGTTTAGGGTGGTATTTATGTGACAATTGCTTATTACCACAGTGGTGTCCAGGAAATGGACCACTTGTGTGGATTGGTCTAGGCTGAGGTTGATGGTGGGATGGAAGTTGTTGAAATCATGGTGGAATTCCTCCAGGGCTTCTTTTCCATGGGTCCAGATGATGGAGATGTCATCAATGTAGCGCAAGTAGAGTAGGAGAGTTAGGGGACGAGAGCTAAGGAAGTGTTGTTGTAAGTCAGCCATAAAAATATTGGCATACTGTGGGGCAATGTGGGTATCCATAGCAGTGCCACTGACTTCAATGTCAAATATCAGAGGGGTAGCCGTGTCACTCTGGATCTGTAAAAGCAGTAAAGAGTTCTGTGGCACCTTATAGACTAACAGACGGATGCATCCGACGAAGTGGGTATTCACTCACGAAAGCTCATGCTCCAAAACGTCTGTTTGTCTATAAGGTACCACAGGATTCTTTGCTGACTTCAATGTGTTATACTTTTAGGGCTTTAACCAAAGGCTATTGAAGGCCATAAAAAAGCTCCCATTGAGATTTGACTTCAATGAGGTTTGGATCAGGCCAGCATATGCTGATACACGTATGTGCTTAACTTTAAGACACAAGTAAATCCCACTGAAATCAATTATGCATGTGCATAAGTGTTTGCAGAAATGGGCTTTAGTTTGGTAAAAATTTTGCAGTCTTAACTAAATTATGAGGAAAAAAACTCCAAGTTTACCTGGGCAATTAAAAATTACAGAAAGCTACACAAGTGTCCTTGTATGCATTATTTTGAACACTAGAGTCTACTGTAAGTGAAGTTTTTATTGCAATTTCCAGTTTCACCAGCAAGTTGATTAAAAGATTCTTGTAACACCATTAAAAGCAGCAAAGAGTCCTGTGACACCTTATAGACTAACAGACGTATTGAAGCATGAGCTTTAATGGTGGACACACCCACTTACATCGGATGCATATATATAGTGAAATTAGGGGGCAGGATATATATGCACAGCAAGAAGCAGAGCTAGGATAACAAGGTTATTCAACAGGGAGTGAGGCCTCTTCTAGCAGTATGAGGGTGTGAAAACCAAGGGAGAGAAACTGTTTTTGTAGCTGGGACGCATTCACAGTTCTTTGTTTAATCCTGAGTGCAGATGTTGTCAAATTTGCAGTATGAACTGATACTCAGCAGTTTCTCTTTGAAGTCGTGTCTGAAGTTTTTATTGCTGAAGGATGGCTACTTTAGCATCCTGCTATTGTGTGCGCCGGGGTTGAAGTGCTCTCCTACAGGTTTTGTATATTGCCATTCCTAATATCTGATTTGTGTCCATTTATCCTTTTCCGTAGGGACTGTCCAGTATGGCCGATGTACATAGCAGAGGGGCATTGCTGGCCTATGATGGCGTATATTACATTGGTGGACGTGCAGGTGAATGAACCGGTGATGGTGTGGCTGATCTGGTTAGGTCCTAACCAGATCAGCCACAAACTGGACAGTCCCTACGGAAAACGATAAATGGACATAAATCAGATATTAGGAATGGCAATATACAAAAACCTGTAGGAGAACACTTCAACCTCCCTGGCCACACAATAGCAGATCTAAAGGACCTAGCAAAATCTTGACTTCAAAGACAAGACTATTTAAAAACTATTTCTATGTTATAATACAGTAGAGAGTCACAATATTTTGTATTATTTATGTAAAACTTTATGCCAATGGTAAACATTTTAGTTTAGATGTATTCTGTATTAAAAGTATATTACCAGCAGATGGAGCTATCTACATTACAGAAAACATGAAACTTAAAACTGTTTTGGGATATTAAAATCTGTTTACAAAAAGTTAAATATATTTGGTTTAGAACTAAAAGTCAATGTTCTGAAGGCATCTCAAATTAATATTTATTATGGAAAACAACAGAACAGAGATCATTTTCTGAAGTTCATTTGTGCCAACAATGCACTGCTATGATTGTTGCTGTAAACAAAAAGAATAAAGTGAAGAGATTCCTTAAAACACTTTATATTTAATAATTAACTTCACAATATCATCTAACTAGCAGCTGAAATTAAGATGCAGAGGAGTTGCCAAGGTCTAAAAATGCAACATATCAACATTTCAAGAATCCACATCTGGTAACATAACCAGAATAAAACTCAATCACCCATCAGGCAAGTTCACATTAAGGGCACCTAAACCACTTGATGGTAAAAAGGAACCCAGGCAAGCATTGTAGGTTCTGCTAACATAAGGAAACTTTGTTACTCTCAGGAGACCCAAATCCTAATTTGGTCATACATTTGGCAAACTCTTCCTAGTTCTTAAGATGCATTTCTCTGCATCACAAAATACCCACATATTTCAGCATGACTGGGAGTTGCTCCTCAGGAGAAGTTTGGGATTGGAATTTCAAAACGGTTTCAGCTCCGGTACATTGGCAGTGAGGGAAAGCTTGGATTGTACCTGCCTGCCTGATGTCTGGCTTCACCCATTCACTACCACTAGACCTGACTTTCACAAGCAGCGAATGTATACAAAATTCCATATAAAGGAATGAGTGCTGAACGGAATACTACCCTTTAACTCAGGAGCAAGTAGGCAAGAGAACATATCAAGGGCACTTGTCCTCCATGCTGGGATGCTGATCCAAAGAGGGAAAGGTAGAACTGAAAGTATTTATTGGGCAGGGGCTGGAAGTATTGGGCAGTAACTAAGGGAGAGGTGCTTTAGGTTGGGGGACCCCCTCCTGCAAGGATATCAAGCACTGAAAGAACACAGGCTACCATCCTGGTTCTGATTTAGTTACATGGGCTCCTGCGACATGTTGCTATTCTGCAGAACACAAGGTAATCCAGGTTTTCCCAGCCACTGGCCTGTAGGTACAAACTTAGAAAGACGATTGTCCAATCTTACAAATAAAAGAGCAGAAGAGTTGCGAGCATACATGACTGTCTCAACACAAACCAAGCAGATGACAGAAAATTTCAAATACATCTGATAACAGGAATATTATTTATTCTTTAAAACCTATGTACTGAAGTGAGGGAAACTGTCCAATGAGGTGTCAAAAGGATTAATTATCCTTTTAAAGCCTGGTTTTAATTACTTTTATATTATCTGATTTTTTTTTTAAAATACATTAAATTCAAGGTTGTCCCTTTTCCACTGTAACACTACAAGCTGTGGTGAAACCTGACAGTGAAGAAAGGAATCATCAGTAAGGGCAAAATAATAATTCAAAGAGACCTAAGGCGGGATTTTCAAATGCACTCAGTGTTGATCAGTTCCCAATGACTTAGGAACAGAGCTGGACCCACACTGACAATCCCAACTCTAGAAATGAGAAGAAGTATTTGCGCAGGAGATACAATTAAACTGAGCACAGAAAAAAGTCCTTGCTAATATATCTATGGAACAGTAACCAAAAGTTATTTAGGAGGAAGGAGATACTCAGAATGCAGCCAAGCTGATAAGGACCCAGAGTTGATAATTACCACCAAAATGGGGAAACTGGCCCAAACGAAAGCCCATGTGATTTTGGTCAGAGTACACAGAAGGTCACACCATGGACAAAGGAGTCAGCAGTGCAAAAAATGTGCAAAATAATATAAATCCGGGCAAGTCAAAATCTACTCAAAGGTTGCTCCCTACAACTTGAAACCCTGCACGTATATCATTCTGATCTGAGTTACTTTAATACAGTGATACTTATCTTAAGTAACCAAGCACAGAGTAGCAAGTATCAGTTGCCTAATAGAGAAGGCCTCTAATTACATATCAAACAACATTGTATTGAAAAACTTAAGCTACTTGAAGGGCTTACTTAAGATAACTGCATTTGTTGGTTGGTGGAAGTGATCATTAACGAAGGTTTCCCTGTTCTGTATTTCATTAACAACAAAACAAACTCTTACTCTTTTCAACATCTAAAGTGTACCCCATGCCCTAAAGATCTCTTTCCCCTTGTTAACAGGGTTCTCCTCTGTGGTGTGGTGGGAGAGATCAGCAATGTAAACTGAGCTTCCTCCTTCATAACATTTCTGAGACACATACTATAATCAAGGAAGAATTAATTATGAAGCATCTGGAGCACTGACCAAATCACAAAGTCTTGTCAAAGAGCAATAAAGAAAGTAAAGTTAGTGAAACGGCTAATATGGACCATATTTCTCCTCGTTCAAAAAGCCACTTCCTAGGGTATGTGCAAGATCGTAAGGTCTGTAAAGTTAAATCAGTTACCAGTGTGCTTGGCAGAGTATCTGTTAAAGGCTGTCAAACAATACATCCTTCAGCATAGCGCCTAGTCTTGCTTTCCATGTCAGTCATAGAATCATAGATCATTAGAGTTGGAAGGGACCTCAGGAGATCATCTAGTCCAACTCCCTGCTCAAAGCAGGACCAATCCCCAAATGGCCCCTTCAAGGACTGAACTCACAACCCTGGGTTTAGCAGGCCAATGCTCAAATCACTGAGCTATCCCTCCCCCCATATATGGAAATATACCTACCTCATAGAACTGGAAGGGACCCTGAAAGGTCATCAAGTCCAGCCCCCTGCGTTCTCTAGCAGGACCAATTACTGATTTTGCCTCAGATTCCTAAGTAGCCCCCCTCAAGGACTGAACTCACAACCCTGGGTTTAGTAGGCCAATGCTCAAACCACTGAGCTGTTTCTCCTCCTAAAAACCACCACTGCTCAAAGCAGGACCAATCTCCAGACAAAGTTTTGCCCCAAATGGCCCCCCTCAAGGGCTCAACTCCCAACCGTGGGTTTAGCAGACCAATGCTCAAACCCCTGAGCTATCCCTCCTTCAGTCTCATGTTTATATGCAGCAATCACCCATTCAGGTGCTGTGCAGTGACTCGAACCAGTGGGCCCTGGATCAGACCCTAACTCCATGAGTGCCCTAGGAGGGAAGAGCATCCTCTTGCTTTCTCTCCCTGCTCCACAAAGCAAGGCAGTACAACACCATCAACTCTCTGGGACAGGGACAGGGAGGGTGGCCAATTCACTCCTGCACCAGACAGCACACTATGGGCCCAGGAAGGTGTGGTCTGAAGGTTAAAAGGTGTGACCCTCATCCCCAGCCAGTAAGTCTGTAAATTGCCGTCTGCAATGGACAGTGGCTAGGGTGAACAATGCAGCATTTCAAAGGAGCAGGAAGAAACACTTCATCATGTAGCTACGACTGCCCACACTGAGCGTCCAGACCCTATATAATTCTGCTCTACTCACTCCCACACGCTAATTATGGCTCCTATCGTGGTGGAGGGGGATTTTGCCAGTCAAAGGCAGCAAAGACAATGGTGTGTCCAGTTAACTTTTAAACACTTAACGAGCACCACACATGCAATATAGGCCTGATTCTTCTCTCTCGCTGTTTACATATACTGTATGTAATCCCATTGGCTTCTGTGGACTTGTACCAGCGTAAGAGAGAGGAGAATCTGGCTTAAAGGCCTTCAATACAAATTTTGTACTGATTTTTTGATGAGTATATCATTATATAAGAAATAAGAATATTAAGAATTATTTACTATGAGAGAATATTAATACATTCAGTGGGAGATCTGGGTGTTCAACGCCTCTAAAATCCAGGCTGTATAATACTTGCCATTGCTAACATAGTGAGTCGATGGCAAAGCCTGGATTAGAACCTAGAGACCAAGTTCTCTGCATCAACTTTACACGAGCAGATAATTTGGCCCCAGAGCTTTTGGTTCTCAGACCCTTGGTCATTATTGGTCATGGGGCCCACTACAGAGAAGTCTGTTGATTCCCCTCCTTCAGAGGGAAGACTCCCAACCATTTTATAAGCAAGCTGCGGTCAGGCCTTACTCAGATAAACATTTTTGAACTCTAATCACATCACCAATTCTTTCCCTCACTTGCACTACCCATTTTTCAGGAGGGAGGGTCATTGGAAAGGTGGTTAGAGGAGCGGATTTCACTGTTTCTTTGATCTCTTCTCAATTCTATTCATATCTGAGTATTAAAGTGATAGGGTAAGGCAGGTGCAGCTCCACTAAATCAATGAGGTTGTGCTTGTTTATTTCAATAGGGAAGATGCATTTTTCATAAGGCTAGAATGGTTCATGATCATAACCCGCAACCTGTTAAACAGAACACTCATTTGTTTAACGTGTTTTATTGGGGTTTCCTTTAAAGATGCATTGCTGGAAAGGACTTGTAGAGACAGGTATAGTCATCATGACCTATGGTAAATAAGCTAAATGAATCCTTACAATATTTATGGTAGTCCTATGAATGCACTTAATCGTGCTAGTTGTCAAAACCTGGATTCCTCTTTGGACAGGTCAAAAGGACACAGGATGGAGGATTTTCATAATTATTAATCTTATTCAATTTTTAAAAATGGCTATTTTCCTCATAGATAAATTGACAGTAAAACCAGAGGGAAGTCCTGAGGTCCTTCGCTAGCTCTTACTCAGACAAAGCCCAACTGAAATCAGCGGGAACTTTTCTGAGGCTCTGCATTGGCACAGGGCACTTTCTGCGTGAACTGATTTGTGGAATTAGAGCTTAATTCGTTATTTTGTGCATAGCAGACAGATGCACGCAGGATCGATTTTCAGCAAGGGCCAAAGCTCAGAAATTCGTGGAGACTTGGTGGAAGAGGCAAATGCTGGTAGAAAAGTTTGTGATAAAAAACAGATTAAAAGAAACGTCCACTGAAAAAGGAACCAACTTTTTTTCTTTTTAAAAAGGCAATAGATTCTGATCATAAGCAAATACAAATGACCGTGTATAGGTCTGTGCAGCACCCTGCACAGTAAACCCCTGGTTCACAACTGGGATTCCTAGGTGCTACTTCAATACAAAGAATAAATAAAGGAACACTGATAAATATTTTAAGGCTCATATTACATTTCAGAGGAAACAATGAGGACCTGTAATAGATACTCACTATGTTCATTAGGGTGAGGAGGTAGTTTTGAACATGTTCTTTGCCGTGGAATCGGACTACAGAATCATCCACTCCTAGAAGCACTTCAATGTTGTAGTCATTGTCTCCCGCATGCCTGCGTCGTCTCAGCGTTTCATTTAGCTGCTGCTCTATGTTGCTGTACATGGAATCCAGACCATCCAATCCACTGAGAAGAGACGCTACAGCGAAACAATAAGATTTTAAGTATCAGGGGGTAGCCGTGTTAGTCTGTATCCACAAAAACAACAAGGAGTCTGGTGGCACCTTAGAGACTAACATTTATTTGGGCATAAGCTTTTGTGGGTAAAAAACAATTTTTCAGATGCAACCCACGAAAGCTTATGCTCAAATAAATAAGTTTTTAAAATCTTTGCTTCATAAGCACCCTCCTATAAATGGGGTGTACGCAGATGTCATTCCTCTGGTTCAAATAAGTCCTGAGGAGAATGCAATTTCCAGCTCAGGTGGATGTACTCACGTTAATGTTCATCCAGTTATTGTGATAAAAACAGAGGTGTCACTGCTGCAGCTCGAGCAGCAGAGGAGCCAGCTGCCCTATGTATGATCCCATCTGATACCCTAGGTATGTAGTGGGGACAGGCTGTCACCCCGAGTACATGTGCTGCCATGGCTACACTGCTATTTTTAGTGCAGTAGCTTAGTCACAGCTATGGGTAGGTCTACACATGCTGGAAATTACACCTCTAATTGCAGTGTATCTTAGGTCCCAGGGGAGATGGATCAGTGGGCTGTGAGTTAGTGAAGTGATCAAAGGTACATGATAAATTCATCTGTCACGTTGCTCTGCAATTCATCACATGGATCTCTCCTCTTCCCACCACCACAGTATCTGAGCGTGTGGTGTAAGTGAGAGGAAATTCAGGCCAATTTTTTTTTTTTTTTAAAACCTCTGTAACCTGGAATCATTTTTCTGAAACATGAAAGCAACTCAGCACACATGATGGTGCTGGATCATGTAATGGTTTTGTTGGCACTAGTCTGGGGTGGTTTGCACAACTCACTTGTGGCTTCCTCACGTGCGAGTAATTTGGTCACGCTGAAAAAAAAAATTAATCACTCCATTGTGTATTCCCTTACACATACCTTCCCCCTCCCCCCCGCATGTGAGGCAGAACCTTAACCCTGCACTGGAGCAGCACTGAATATCCCCTGTCCTGAATTTCAGAACTGTCAAATTAGAGGACAGGGGAAAGAAGGAAGCATTTTTCTGACAGGCTTTTCTCTTTTTAAACAGCAGCTCTTTGAAACTGCCCCGAAGAACAGCGCATTGAAAGCGTTTCTGGAAGAGGTGGGTTAGTGGGCAGAGATTCAGGTGAAGCAGACAAAAATGCATGAGAGAGTCCGCCAGAAGGGCAGAAACATCACAGATGGTATTATGTGCACAGGCACCCACACACACAGGAACAGATTTTCAAAGTGCTCAGCACTCAGTGGCACCCACAGCACAGAGCTCTTTGGACAATCCGATCCAGCAAGAGTAAAAAAATGCAAGGGATATGAAGACAGTAAGAGTTCAAGACCTCTACAAACACTGGCCACACAATATAGTATAAAATGACTGATGACTGGGAGATTTCTGAAGTTAATAAACATTAAGACTCCTATTCTTTGTAGAGATTGTATATTTGCCAAAGTTTAATGTTTTTAACTCTATTGTATAACTTGTATGTTAGTCTTCTCAAAAAGAACAAAAGCTTCTATTTGATTTCTGAAGGAGGCATTGGTCTGAGCCAAGGTTTACAGAATCCTGTCGATTGAGGTTTTACAGAAGGCATATTTTATAGTGCATCAGGCTTGCAGGTGCTTCAGCTAATGTCTGAAATCACCATAAAGCTATTTCTGCCCCCTATTTATAGTAAAAAGAAACAACAATTGATTTTAGAAAGTTAAGGAAAGAACATGTCTTGGCTGACAACGTAAAATATCAAGTTTTAGCCATATGGCTCCACCAAAATCAACCCCAGCAAATTCCTAAGTAATAAACAGACCTATAGCAACTTAGTTGATATCTCATAGTCCAAGTCATGGGCCAAATCTTGCAGTTCTTACTCAGGATTAGATTGTTTCTGGTTCTGGCACAGTGTTTCTCCTGCCCCCATCCCTGCACATATGCACTCCAGACAAGCAGAGTCCCTATGTTCCGGAGATGGCAGGGAAGGACTGCTTTTTCTGAGAGTCCCCCGGGCTGCAACCACCTTTGAGTGGGTGGAGAGAAGGGAACAGTCATGTCCTCTCAACTCTGGCCTGCATGTACAAGGGGAAGCAGAAGAGAGCAGGCTTCACTGTCCCAAAAGATGGTACAGCTTTATGACCTATCTGTGTGCAAGGGACAGGAGAAGAGATTGTACTTCTCTCCCCCATTACACAAACAAGCTGGCCTTTCACATACTATTGAGGCAAGCCTTCCAATTAAGTCAGTGGGAGTTTTGCCTGAGTAAGGACTATGGGATTCAGGCCATTATTGCTAAATGTGCTGGACAAGTATACTGCAGTTCATCTTGAGCAGTCATTAGCTGAGAATTCTCTCCCTCCTAAGCATCACAGTGGTTAAAATAACACATAAATAACTTCCCACACCAAACAGCAAGGTTTCCCCTGAGTTGTTTTCAGAAGCTGTAAACCATCACTGCGGGTGAGAGACCAGACCTGCAAACAGCTTTACAATTCAACCTCAACCCTTTCATTCTCAAGAATGCAAACACTGTGATAGCACACAAGTGGGAAATTCATACACAAGCTCCAGTTCTAGAAATTGCTTCTGCTGGCAAAGCTACCCGTGAAATATCCAATGGAAATATACTCATAATGTCATATCATTGCGCCAGTGGCATGAATGGAATAGTCTGAATAATCATTTCAGAAAGAAAGAACTTTCTGGTCAGTACAGCACCTTGGTTTGGCTGCTGCTTCCCTCCTTAAATAGGTGGTTTTGTGGTCAGGAGGAGGAGAATCCCTTTTTTGTGCATATGTAAGCAAAAGGGCTGCTCCCCTCACCCCCGCTTTCTGTACAGTGAATATACAGTATGTGCCATTATTCTCCCCATGGAGAATTTTCTTAGTTATGCAACCTCCTACAAAGCAAGAACAAACATCCCTCAGTCTAGACAGACATCATCTTTGACAAGAATTGCAAAAACGATTGGTGCTTTTGGGTTCCCAACTTGAGACACTTAAAGGGCCTGATTCTCACAAAATGCTGAGCCTCCCACCCTTTAAAACAAACCACTGCACAGATCTGATCAACCACTGTGTGACACCAGTGTAACTCCACTGACACGGTGATCAGTCGAGTTCTATGTGCTTAAAAACCCTCAAACCCCCAAACCTTTTTTGTGTCATTACTCTCAGATTCACAAAAATGGAAAATTTTAAAAATCTAAATTTACGTTTTACAATGTATGGGTTCAAATCTGCAACTCTTCCACCAACAGCACCATTGATTTCATTGGCATTACTTGCATGAGTATGGAATACCAAAAGGGTTGTAAAATGTAGATTTATGTTGTTTCTTTGCTTTGTACATTTAACTCAGTAAAATTAAACTGACCAGTGTTGCTTTCTTTTTTGCAGCCAGTTTCAGTTTCTGGTTCTCCAAACATTGCCATATTACTATACATTTACATCATACTTTATATGCATCTACAGACACGCTCCTTGTCCAAAGACATTACAGTTGCCACAGCTCCTATCATGCCTGCTTCTTCACCTGCAATAAGAGCTCTGTCTCTTTACTCCACTGGGCTGTATATTTTGAGCAGATTCTCTCCTCCACAACTTTGTGCAGCTCAGAGGGTGCAAAGTGGTGGAATTTGGCCTTTAACTAGCCAGCTAAGAATTCATCTGCCATTGAGGAGCTCTCAGATAGAATAAAGCAGCATAACCAACTCCAGTGCTAACTATCCTCCACCTTTATCCTGGCATAACGTCATCTGGAGGCAGGAGCATGTGCGTCAGGGTGGGGCAGAGCACACCCGAGCTTCATCTATTTTGAACTGACATACAGTCTCTTGGATTTCATAGCTGGCTGGCATAGGTTAGAGAAGCCCCATGAATGTTCGAACCTAGCAGGGATTGGGGCAGCTTCAGAGAGTCGTAGTAGGCTCTCCTGACCCCTCTCCACTCCCTGCTTCCTCCGTGACAACTGCATGTTGGCACAGAAGAGAATCTTTTGTATAGGGTCTGATTTGTAGTTTAATAATGTAAGCAATGGGCTACCAAATTATGTGCTTTAAATGCAGAAATACTAAGTATTAATTTACTCATTCATATGTGTTTGCACAGGGCCTTGCAGATGTAAGAGCCAACGTACTCAGTGCATTACAGATGCACAAGCAGGAGCGCTATATCAGTACTAAGAATGCTTAAGTTCAATACAACAATTACTAGGGAATGTGTGTCCCAGTGATTTCTATGCACCCCATATTTTGGCAGTTTCCTCCGCAGTTACTTCTCTGATCCTAGCTTACGACAGGAGGTGGAGGTTCAGTGGTGCAAAGTGACTAGAAGATGAGAGGGGAAAATGATCCAAAAGGAATTAACCTGCTCTGGCAGAGAAAGGCCAAAATGTTAGTTTGATAAAGGCTCAATTCCCAAAAGCTGATCACCTGAAGTAAAGAAACCTGTCCCCCGCTTCTTCCTCCTCACCCTCCTGCACTTGCAGAGTTAGGATCTAACAACAGTTTTAGCATCTAACGCTGGAACTTCTGCTAGTAGTAGAAATCACTTAGACCCAAGTAGCACATCTAGTGCCTAATATTAATGGCAATTCCCTGCTAGGGCAGCACACCATGCTCTCCCCCTTAAGAACTAGTGGAGAAGTTGCCAAGATTCTGGGCTTTTGTGGAAAACACAAAAACCTTTAATTTCTGCAAAATTCTCTCAAATTGCATTTTAAGTAAAGGTCCCAAGTATGAATATGAATAATCTCACTTCACAGCCACGGAGAGCAAGTGAGTATGAACCTAGGCATGAGGGACTGAGGAAGGTGAGGTCAGTTTTCTGGTTGCAGAAGAGAGGGAGGTTGGAGTTCTGCTGTATGGAAAGTCAGATTACTATGTGCCTGCGTGAAGGAAGATGTGGTTGGAGTGTGACTGAGTGTGGACAGATATATGATGAACCTATCCTGACCAGGGAATGTGATGGCTGAGCTGAGCGCTGGCCTGGACTCCAGCACTGAACAGCAATTATGAAAACACCTCGTGTGTTACATATTTGGCATCTTTCCTGCCCAAAGATAATTTCAGGACAGTAGGCAGCCACAAATTTCAGACTTTCCAGTAGTGGGCCGAACTTGTAGGTCAGTTGTTAACCCAGGGTTTTTTTTTCTGGGCATCAGATTATTTTCTTAAATTTGTGAATGGATTATAAAGTATTCTTCTGTAACATGAAAAAAAAAAAAAAGAAGATTAATCCTCTCTCTGAAAACACAACTACCTTTTTTGTCATCAGAATTGAAGGATGTTCCACATCCATTATTTCATAAGAGTAAGGATAATGGGAATCTCCATTTGGAACAGAGGTAAATCATTTATTAACCAGGATTTTAATATATAAAATGTTACAGTGGATGGCATTATTCTGTACAAACTGAGAAATTCCATAACAACAGTTCAAAGAAAAGATCCAGGCCAATTCATGATGTCACTTCTAAAGCTGCACTAAGTAACTGTTGTATTTTTCTACTTGTTACCATTACACAATTCTGAGTTTCCATGATCGCTTTCTGCCCATTCTGATTCTGTGATACTTCAGATTTTCTCAATTTTCAATAACTATGTTATTGAAGGGTGAGGGGCATGAGATGCATGACATTTCCATTAAAGTTACCCTCTGCTTTCTTTGCAGTCTTAATGTTAGAATGTTTAATGCTGGCTTAGGACCTATCCAAGGACATTCTTTTTTTGTCAGCAGTCGGAGTGTCTGAGTCTATTCTTTGGGAAAGGCAAAAAAGAGCACTTACTGAAGGCAGAAAATTAAGTTGCAAGCTGGTCCTGCAATCAAATGCTAGGAGGAAGGTGGGGCGGGGGAGGGATGACTCACTTAGGAAAGGTAGATGTCAGTGCCAGTGGTTATAATATTACATCCCGTAGATAATATGTTAACAAGTCTTGCAGACACCAGAATGCCTTGGGCATTTGGCAAGATACAAGGTCAATGGCCAAGTGCATTCATCACGTTGAACAGTGAAGGTACCTAGAGTAACGGCACATTATTTTTATAAAATATTTTTCTGTGACATACACTAGATACATACACAATGGGAGCTAGCATGGAAAAAGAACATTTAAAATATACCGTACGGAACAATTCTGCAAGGCAAGACATTGGACTAGAGTACCTAAGAGAGTCTTTTAATCTCCAATTGCTATGATCATAAGTAAATTGGGTTCCTTCTTTTACATAATATCAATTTTCAAATGAGACTCTATTTTCAAAGGTGCTCAGCACCCACTTTTTCCAGCTAACTCCAATGGAAGCTGCAGCGAGGAGCGACGCTCATAATCTTTGAATATCAGGTCAAAATGGATATGACAAAAGGCAGGAATATGATTTACTGATGATTATAGAAATCAGATGGAAAAGTCCCTCCAGAACAGCTAGTCTATGGGGTCGGATCAGTTAGCTACAGACCTCATATCAGTTATCAACCCCACACATTCTATCTACCCCACATAGCACCTATTCCTTGCACTGACCACCACAGAATCGCTGCACTGACTAGAGAAAAACAGAAACATAAGCAACTGAGGTGATTTTAATAACTGCAAAAAAAAAAAAAAAAAAAAACCCCAGGAAAAAGCGAGATACCCAACTACTCCACATTTTATCTATGCTACACATAGGGTCAGCTTTCCAAAAGTGCTCAGCACCCACACTTTAACCCAGATTCTCACATTGAGGTACCACAAACTGGCAAGATTTTAGAAGATCAGAGAGAACAATGGGAGCTGTTGCGTGCTAAGCACCTTTGAAAATGTGGTCCATGACAAAGGTAAAAATTGTAGTGGGTTGCGTAGATATAACAAAAGTCAACATATTCACTGAAATAAATCTGTGAAAATGCACAGAGTTTTCTCTTATGAGGCTTATATGGACCCTTGAGTCTTAAAATTATTTGGGCCTTATTCTGATCCCACAGAAGTTAACACTCCCTTTTAATAAACTTCCTATTGACTTCAGGGAGAGCAAAATTTTGATGTTGGTGTCCAACTAGCAGCAATCAAAATTTGCAAAATAATAATCTTAAAAAAGCCACTCCAGCTGGCTATATGAAAGGTGTTACTAGAGGCATGTTCTGTTTTCTTATTAGTGAATTGCAATGGAACCTGTGCCTATAAACCTCTTAGGTGCTTTCCAAAATCTTCTCTAGGAGTTAAGCGCTCTCTTGTTGTGCCTCCCTGGAGATTTGCATGACTCTGCGCAATACTGTAGAAATACCGTAACGAATTTCGAACAGCATCTCCACTGTTGGCTGAGTAATCAGAATATGTTACTTTACTGATAACTGGTGTGAAAGTAGAATGAATTATGTTGTAAGAATAGAAAGGATTAAAGAAATGTTGTCTGTACCTTTAAGCAAAATTGTTGGAATGTTGCAATCCAGGTGTCAGGAATACAGATATTAACATAGAACAATTGCACCGTTTAAGGGCAATTGGTGAAGTATTAGCCTTAGATCGATAACACGTAAGGAAGTGGGATATGCATGCTGTGGCCCCAGGTGATTTTTACTGTTTTTTTGTTTTTCTTGTCCCTTTGTCTAATTCCCGCACTTTTATCTGATAAATAAGACTGTTTAGGCCTTGCATGGGTGCTCACATATCTGGGTGTATTAGGAGAGCGCTGTGCTAATAAACAGAGTGGTCTGACAAACTGTGAGTCCTGAGTCTAACTTTGACACTGGTAAAGTGTTGATAATGCCATAGTATCTCTCACAGTTCTTAATTGCTTTCCCCATCCCACTGTTTCCTCTGGGAAACTGAAAGCCAATTTTTTGCTGAATTTTTATTTTCTAAATGGCATGTGATTACACATTGGCTGCTGTTCTTCATTACTCAGCTGCTGCAACAAAGAGCGGAGGTTGGTTTTGTTGTTTGTTTTATAAACAAAGGAAAAGCTCTTGTTTTGAAGCTCCATCACCCAGGATGGATATCAAAAAATGAGGTGTAACACATCATGAGATCTTACTACACCATTAAAGGCATGAAGGTGCAGTTCAAACCAAAGGGCCACCTACAGGGGGTCCCCACATGATATGTAACCATACACAAATCCTACCTATAAAACAGAGATTGCTTAATACTGAAACAAGGGTGGCTGATAGAGGGAAGCTGCACACTCTCTCCTACCCAATGAGTGCACAGACAGGCTTCGGGAGGATCACTGTAGGCCTCAGACCATTTCTCCAATTTGTCCAGATCATTTTTGAATTTTTACCCTGTCCTCCAAAGCAGTTGCAATCCTCCCAGTTTGGTATCATCTGCAAACTTAATAAGCGTACTTTCTATGCCAGCATCTAAGTGTTGATGAGATATTGAACAGAGCCGGTCCCAAAACAGACCCTGCGGAACCCCACTTGTTATACCGTTCCAGCAGGATTGGAGCCATTAATAACTACTCTCTGAGTACGGTTATCTAGCCAGTTATGCACCCCACCTTATAGTAGCCCCATCTAAATTGTATTTGCCTGTTTATCGATAAGGAATCATGCGAGACAGTATCAAATGCCTTACTAAAGCTTCATGGGCTGAAGCTTTTATGAGCCTAATTAGAAATGCTCCCTTTTCACCACCTTTTATTAAAAGAATATTATGATAACTGTTGTGGCCTATCAACACGGAGAGAATCTCTTGTAGTGGAATATTTTTATATATATTAAAGCTATTTGCTTGTGTCCTTTGAACACACAGTTCAGTATGGGCAGAGAGCAATTTTAAGGTTCAATGATATTTTGTGTAAACCTCAAAATAAAGATAAATCACATCCATTTCATAAAAATGTGAACTTGTTGTATGCCAAAAGTTAACTGAGCCAAGGTAATGTAGTGTGTTTACAGAAAGGAACCTTCACCCCTACTACCTCCTCCAGAAAAAAACAAGCAAATAGTTAAGAGTAAGGTAAGTAAATATAAGCAGCTTTGTCACATACACAAACATGGAAATCCGTTCCAAAAAATATTTAAAACTACATCAAACATAGGTTTCACTTACTGGTCTAATAACACAGTTTAAACATGATTAACTGAAAGCCAGTGGTTTTTTTTTTTC
>NC_133773.1:12879012-12932395 GCF_003597395.2 Chelonoidis abingdonii | reverse complement strand
AAGAGAGAGAATTATTCTACCTGCTAGCGGTAGGCAATGGTTGCGTACAACTCGGATGTACAGTTAGGCGGTTCTCTCTGGATGTGGGCAGTGTCTGCAGAACTGTCTACCACCAGAGAGGAGGAAGCAGATACTGCCTTCAGTGCTGTAGCGTCCCGTCTACCAGCAGCATTCAGTACACATAGGGTGACATAGAAAGTAGTCAGGAATGATTCTTACCCTTTTTTTTCACGTTGTGGAGGGGGGGAAAATAAACTGAGGAGCTGTTCCCTGAACCACGCCAGACACTGTGTTTGACCCTACAGACATTGGAGCTCTGCCAATAAGCAAATAATTTTCTAGACTGGCTGTGGACTGTGGGATAGCTGGAGTCCCAGTACCACCTCCCTCCCTTCATGAGCGTCCATTTGAGTCTCTGGCTTCCCATTACGCTTGTCACGCAGTCGCTGTGTATCTGCAGTTTTTTATTCAAAGCGCTTTGGCGTTTCGTGTTCTGTTAACGGAGCTGGATACAACAGAATTGTTCTCCCATACAGCGATCAGACCTAGTATCTCCGTACGGTCCATCGCTGAAGCTCTTTTTGGATTTGAGACTCGCATCGCCAGCCGTGCTGATCAGAGCTCGCACGCTGGCAAGCAGGAAATGCATTCAATAAGTTCGCGGGGCTTTTCCTGTTTATCCTGCACGCTGCACCGAGTTCAGACTGCTGTCCAGAGCGGTCACTGCAGCACTCTGGGATGTCCGCCCGAGGCGCAATACGTCGATTTCCGTCCACACAACCCTAATCCAAGTTAACACTGATCGATTTTAGCGCTACTCCTCTCGTTTGGGAGGAGTTCCGAAATCGATTTAAGGAGGTGGTAAAATCGATATTAATGACGACGTCATGTGAACGGATACAGCGTTAAATCGGTATATCGGCCATTAAACCGATTTAAAGTCGCAGTGTAGACCTGGCCTTAGAGTGGACTAAGGAGGATGTAGTAACTGTGGCTCTGAAATGCTTATTGATGTTGATTCACAACACGAGAGGCTATTATTTTAGCATAACTTTGTGGTGGTTTTCCCTTTAAAAAAACAAACAGAAAAAACCCATCACATGCCTGCCTGTATGGGACTGAATAAATCACTCACTCTCTGTGCCTCACTTCCTCATCTCTAAAACTGGGATAATAATCCTTCCTTTCTCCTAGTCTTTGCCTACCTTGTCTACTGAGACAAAGCCCTTCAGGGAGAAGTCTTGTAGGATGGAACCTAGAACAATGGAGCTCAAACTCAGACTCTAGAGATAATACACACATAACAGTTCAATTCTGATTCCAGAGGTAATGACATTAAACAATATTCAGCACACATGCTGAAGGAGGAGTCAACAGGAGGATGGAAGGAGACATCATTAATGTGTCTACTGTTATAAGAATTGATGGATGGGATGCGGAGTCACTTGGGTCTTGTTACAGGCATTAGACAAGGAAAAAGTATGGGTCTATGTGGCACAGAGCACACAGCTCCATACTCATTCCACTCCTACAGAAGGTGCCATGGGTAATGGGCTTACTGAGATGGTGGAGAAGGGAGAACCGCAGACCAAAGTGGTAAGGTTTGAATCCACATTTGTTAGTTTAATCTTTCCAAATTTAGAGACTACAAAGAGGGAACAGAGAGTCTACAGTACAATTTAGTTTTCTTTATCATTTACATAAAGGAATGATTACACATTAGACCAAAGGTGATAGGTCTGATATAGGAACTGTTATAAGATCTGGGACAACACAAAAGGTAAGCAGACAGTGGGGAAAACGTGTTGGGTAGAATAAGGGTACATCCACACTAACCGCTGGAACGGCGGGTAGCGATAGATCTATCAGGGATTGATTTATCGTATCTCATCTAGACACGATAAATTGATCCCCGAACGTGCTCACGTCGACTCCGGAACTCCACCAGGACGATCCTGCGCCATGAGGACAGGAGGTAAGTCGAAATAAGATATGCCGACTTCAGCTACGCTATTCTCATAGCTGAAGTTGTGCATCTTACATCGACCCCCTCACTCCCAGTGTAGACTAGCCCTAAAGAAGGAACCGAAAAATGGAAGTGAGCCAGCCCCTCCCAATATACAGCAGGAGTACCTGAGTTTGCTAGGTAAGTTTGACTTCATCTAGTCTGAGAAATAAAAATGATGTCTAACAGGCCTGGACACACAACTCTACTTTGGCAGTATAATAAGCATGGATTGGGAATTCAGAAGAAAGAGGAATTTTATTGAAGGTAACTCCAGATAAATTTAGGATCATACTATGTATCTAGGGTTGCCAACTTTCTAACTGCACAAAACCAAACAACCTTGCCCCGTCCCTGCTGAGTCCCAGCCCCTTCCCTACTCTCTCTGAGGCCCCTCCACTCACTCCAGCCCCCCTCCCTCTGTCATTCACCTTCACTCACTTTCACTGACACGGGGCAGGGGTATGGGTGGGGGTGATGGCTCCAGATGGGGGTGCAGACTGGGTGGTTTGGAGTGCAGGAGGGGGCTCTGGGCTAGGACAGGGAGGTTGGGATGCAGGCTCTGGCTGGGGTGTGGGCTCTGGGGTGGAGCTAGGGATGAGGAGTTTGGAGTGCAAGAGAGAGCACCAGGATGGGGCAAGGGGTTGAGGTGTGGGAGGGGGGTCAGGGATGGGGGCTCTGGAAGGGGGCTCAGGCCTGGTAGGGAGTTGGATGAGGGAGAGGGCTCCAACCTGGGGCAGGGGCTTGGGCTGCGGGTGCTAGGTCTGGGAGGGAGTTAAAGTGTGGGAGGAGTTTCCAACCTGGAGCACGGGGTCAGGGTGCAGGCTCCAGCCGGGTGATGCTTACCTCAGGTGGCTCCCGGTTGGTGGTACAGCAGGGCTAAGGAAGGCTCCCTGCCTGCCCTGGCTCTGCACTGCTCCCAGAAATGACTGGCATGTCCAGCCCCTAGACCAAGGCGAGGCCAGGCAGCTCAGTACCATGCGTGATATTGGTGACACCGCAGCACGTGGAGCTTCCCTGAGAGCCACCACGCCTAGGGCCAGACGTGCTGGCTGCTTCCAGGGACCTGCACAGATCCAGGGCAGGCAGGGAGCCTGCTTTAACTCTGCCTGGTCAGCGGTGCTGACTGGAACCACCAGGGTCCCTTTTCCACCTGGCATTCTGGTCGAAAACCAGATGCCTGGCAACCCTCTGTGTATCTTTCATCTTATCTGGAGGATTAGTTAGTTAATTACTGCTTAGAACCCTATCTCTGTGAGCCCTGCTCCTGTAGACCTGCTGCAATTGTCAGAGTTCAGAATATACTTATAGGTGTGATTAAAAGAGGATTTGAAGTGCTGTTTGTAGAAATAAAAGGCCAGTGTGCTAATCCAATGGGCCATCTAAACACAAATATTATGTTACTTTACAACAGTGAGGTTTTACTCTGAAAAGTGACAACAATATGTGAAAATGGACCCTTCTTCCCTAAGAGATTTGCTCCCTGTGTATGTTCAGAATCATCACTGCAGACTTTAGTGACTAGTAAAAGTTTACTATCTCATACTCCAAAACAGCTCTGGAGAGCCAATACAGCTCAGAAAAAAACAAGGATACTATTCTTCTGTACCATCAGCAGAACTGTTTGCTCAATTTCATTATATAGCCAGTTGGTTACACCTGTTCAAACCCAATGAATAAAATATTGCTCCAGGTATAACTGAAGGCATAATCTGGCATACTGAACCTTTATTCCCAGTGATGATGGGTGAAAAGGAAAGACCACAGCTTGATTTTCAGGTCTCATGTTGCAGGCCTGGTAGTTAGAAAAAAAATTAACTTGTGGAACTTAATATATTTTATAATTAAATCAGTAAGAAACTACTAACAAAGAACCCCTCAAAGCTACTTCCACAGAGTAGCTTTTCAGAACAGAATTGCACTTGCAATTCATCAGAAGCAATTCTGGTCATTTAGGATGGCTCTCTTTGGAATCAAGTCTAATTTTCGTCAAAAGAAATGTCAGGAATTACTCGAGAAACTAATGTGCTTAAATTCGCAAATTTATTGAGACCTGTTCTAGGGCCAGGTAGACACTTGGGCCAAATTATCCAAAGTGGATGGCTAAAGTTATGCCCCATAATCTATATTTATGCACCCGAACGGCTGATATGTATTTTCCCACACATCTCCCACTGGTGAGTTCAGCGCCTCTGAAAAATCAGTGCAGTCATTATGGTGCTTAAATATAGACTTAGGGGCTTAACTTTAACCAGCCATGGTTGATCAGTTCAGCCTTGGTGTTTGTGGTTAAAGTTTGAATGTTCCTTTTCCTTCCAATAAGCAGACTGGCAATACAGAAAGCCAAAGAAAAACTTCACCCACACCCAGAAGTCTGCCTGTTACAGATAGGTCATGTGTGAGCACTTGTCCTTTATGTGCAAAGATGCTTGTTAGTTTCTCCTATGGTACTGCTACAGTCAGACAATTCATAATAAAAGCAATTTTAGATTTTCTCTATAACGTAGCAATGTCCATGTCCTATAGTGATTCCCTAGATAGTGCGTGAAAGATTGTTGGAACTGTGAATGCCATAGGGAACAGCAGTAGATGAATCAATGCTAAAACTGGAAGCTTCATATAAGATTTGTGGGTGAGGAGTATTATAAGGCACAATACCACTGTAAATAATTGCATATAAAAGTCATTAAATAAATCTGCAGCCGTTACAATCCAAACACAGTGTGGGTCTGGTTAATGTAGACCTAGCGGGAGGAGTATGTGTGGGACATACTAGTGTTAAAGACTGGAGTTGTTTTTAGAAAAGAATGAAGCACAGAGTATGTGCCAGATCTACAACAAAGAATGCCTATGAGATCATTTCTCGAAGGCTTGCTTCCATACCCCTGACATGATATAAATGGGTTTGTTATTTATGCCTGCTGGAAACTCCTTTGTTACATTTTATAGCTTTAAGTAAAAACAGCTGGCACCACTGCAATCTGAAATACAACAAATAATCGAAAAAGGTGCTTTTCAGGTTCTCTCTCTCTCTCTCTCTCTCACACACACCCACCCACCCACAAGCCCTCTCTACAGGCAGCATTACAGAATAAAATAAGTATCTCAGGCCACGTCTCATACGGGATAATATCGAATTAGCTAAAATCGGTTTATGAAACTGATATTATAAATCAATTTTATGTGGCCACGCTAGCACAGTAATTTGGCGTTGTGCGTCCATGGTCCGAGGCTAACCGATTTCTGAACGTTGCATTGTGGGTAGCTCTTCCGTAGCTATCCATAGTTCCCGCAGTCCTCTCCCACCTTGGAATTCTGGGTTGAATCATTATTGTCGGCGGTGGTTCTGGGTAATGTCGTCAGTCATTCCTTCTTCCGGGAAAACATCAGCTGACAATCCTTTCGCGCCGTTTTTCCCTGGATTGCCCTGGCACACGCGCCATAGCACGGCAACCATGGAGCCCGTTCAGCTTTTTTTTTTCCGGCACCGTATGTGTACTGGATGCCGCGACGAAGAGAGGCGATACTCCAGCGCTACACAGCAGCATTCACTTGCTTTTGCATGATAGCAGAGATAGTGACCAGTTGTTTCTGTACTGTCTACTGCCAGAGTAAACTGGCAATGAAATGACGGTTATCTCTCCCCCTCTGTACTGTCCGCTGTTATCATGAGTGCCCCTGGCTGAAATCGGCTGCGGGCGCAACGCAAAAGCAAAATTGGGATTGACCTCCGATCAATCCCTCCTTATGTTTCTAAAAATAGAGTCAGTCCTGCCTAGAATAAGGGGCAAGTGTATTAGACGACCAGTGTATCAGAGAGCACAGCTGCTCCGTGTCAGTATTCACAGGGGGTCCCCTGCAACAACCCCACCTGTTGCTTCCTTCTCTCCCCAACCTTCCTGGCTAGCCCGTGGCAGTGTCCTGCCATTTGTGTCATGAAGTAATAAAGAATGCAGGAATAAGAAACACTGATTCGTGACATAAAATGAGGGGGAGGCAGCCTCCTGGCGCATGATAGTCCAGGCAGGCATAAGCGGTGTGGGGGAGAGGAGCCCAGCATGCTGCTGCTATGACGTCCAGGCAGTACAGAATCTTTTCTTTACACAGGAAAGGGAGGGGCTGATTGAAGCTCAGCCCCCAGTTGCTATGATGAAGACGGTTATTAGCTGTTCTGTCCTATCTACTGGGAGTGACCAGGAATCATTCCTGTTCTTACCACAGGCGCCCCCATATTCAGTTAAAAAGCATTGGAGCACTCAGGGTTCATGAGGACAGTTACCAGTCCTATTGCACCATCTACCACCGGGGAGGGGAAGAAACAGATACTGCTCTCATTGCAGCAGCATCGCATCTACCAGCAGCATTCAGTACACATAGGGTGACACTGAAAGAAGTCAAGAAATTATTTCTTTCCCTTTTCTTCACGTGGGGGGGGGAGAAACTGAGGAGCTATTCCCCGAACCACACCAGACACTGTGTTTGAACTACAGACATTGAGAGCTCAGCCAAGAATGCAAATACTTTTCAGAGACTGCTGTGGACTGTGGGATAGCTGGAGTCCTCAGTACCCCCTCCCTCCTCCATGAGCATCCATTTGATTCTTTGGCTTTCGTTACACTTGTCATGCCAGCCTGTGTAGCCTGGAGTTTTTTTCAAATGCTTTGCATTTCGTCTTCTGTAACGGAGCTCTGATACAACAGATTGCTCCCATACAGCGATCAGATCCAGTATCTCCTGTACGGTCCATGCTGGAGCTCTTTTTGTATTTGGGGCTGCATCGCCACCCGTGCTGATCAGAGCTCCACGCTGGGCAAACAGGAAATCTAATTCAAAAGTTCGCGGGGCTTTTCCTGTTTACCTGCCTGCTGCATCCGAGTTCAGATTGCTGCCAGAGCGGTCAGTGGTGCACTGTGGGATACCGCCCGGAGGCCAATAACGTCGATTTCCGTCCACACTAACCGTAATCCGATATGTTAATATCGAATTTAGCGCTACTCTCTCTCGTCGGAGGAGTACAGAAATCGATTTAAAGAGCCCTTTATATCGATATAAAGGGCGTTGTAGTGTGGACGGGTACAGCGTTAAATCGATTTAACACTCTTTAAATCGATTTAAATGCGTAGTGTAGACCAGGCCTCAGATACCTGAAGTTTAGTTAATGGCAGTAAGAAGCATGACAAACGAGCAGTGGGGTTTAACAATCTTGTTTGCTAGTATATCATCCTTTATTCAAAGGGTACAGACCTCTCCTCTGACAGACAGGTGGCGACTCCAAAATCACAAGAGTACAGTAAGCAAACTCTCCTGAGCTCAGAGTGCAGAAAAAAGGGGAAATAGACAGCAAAAGTGAAACCATCCATTTCCTGACTGACAGAAATGTGGGTATGATACACATGACGTGCCTGTGCATCCAAGTTCAAAGCTCCTACTTAAGAGATCATGTCAGCTGATAATGAAAGAATCTCCCTGTCCACAGCAAGATCCTTGCAGCCCCCCATAAAAAAGCAGCTCTCTAATCAGACGCATGCAGGAATTGTTCCACAAAGAACAGCTCTCTTCTTGCTTTCAGACACCAAGCTCCTCTACCAAAAGGCAGCTTTGCCCACAGAGACATCCATCACAATTGGGCTCTTTGGCTTATTGGCAAGCTCCTCTTGGTCTCATCCACTGGAAGAGAGACCTTCCCCCAAGTCAGGAGGTTGAGCCTCCTTTTGAACTGCAGGAATTAAGATGTAAGTGAAAGATGTATTCACTGCAAAGATGAACATAATTTGCTACTTTTTCCTATTTACAATATAGAAGCTATAAATAAGATAAGGAATACAGTTGCTTTTCATTTATTTTACAAGACGATTCTTTTCTGGAATAGGTAAAAGGACACCAGGATGGAAAGCAGCACGCAGCATCACATTTTGACTAACAACAGCACTGATTTTCCCGTGACAGAACAGCGCCCACAAGAATCAGGCTATTACTTAGAAGCAGCTTGGAGATGACATGCTCAACTTGCAGTGGTGACATTAACACAGATGCAGAAGGTAAGCAAGAGGGGACTGAATACAAGATCCTGTCTTTGATCAGTGCCATCAATTCCTGTTCTAAGCTTGGTACAGTAAATTGGGATAAAACTGTTAATCTGTTGATTAGATTTTTTTTAATGACCCTGAATAATAAATGTAATGGATTTATCATCTTAATGCAATGAACTGGATTTATTGCCTGTAGTAACTAGTAAATTGGAGCACTCATAATTTATGCAGCAGAGGACCACATTAACAGCTGGCCAGGTCCAGACTGCTACACTTTATGTGCACAAAGTGAACGAGATTACTTACATTTTCTTTGTAGTTTTTCAAGTGATAGAATTATACAATATTCATCATATTGTGTTGTGGAATCTGAGAGGAAATCACACAAATCCAAGCATTGTGTCTGTTACTCGCAGACCTAAAGCACAGAATTTTCCAAGGTATTGTCTGCAATGTCTTTGTTCTACAAATCTATACAGTGTTCTACATGTCCTACCATTCTCTCCGCAGGTTACACACTAATGTAGTAAAGGTCAGAGTGGCAGTTAGGAACATTGACTCTAAAGGCTTGTAGGCTGCGCATTAGAGATATATAAAGTTTTGTTTTTTTTACTTTATGCAACATTATAACTTTATCATTTAGAAATTAATGAATTACAGTGATGTTACATGTTGGCTTATTACTGGAAGTGGAGCTAAGTAGTTGCACACACCACTGCACATGCAAAACAAGCCGTTGATGACACAGTCCATCTTTGTGTTTGCAGAACACCTCGCCCTTAGCTTGGCTGGCAACCCCAGGTGGAACTATAATACAAGTTGAAAAATAATAATAAAACCCCATGTGATGCACACAGATCAGGTGAGTGCATGGCTAAAAGTACATCTACATGCACAATTACCAGATGTGTACAAATATGCATAAAAGCACAAGTCAGTGACTTTTTGTGGGCCTTGGTCTGTGTTGTAACTTGTAGCAAACTCTCTGCTGGAATGTGTGTGGGATGCACGAATAAGTTTTCTCAGTACAAAGTGGTGAACTCCTAATACAAAAGTGTTGGACTATTCAAAGCATAGTGTAGAGTGCATGACTTTAGAAGTGAGACACTCTCATAAATGATGACAGCAGTACTCATGGCTTCACGCATCAGTGAAGCCACTTAAACATTTTTTGTTTCAAAAGATCATATTTGAACAAAGACATAAGGGTGCTTAGATTTCCATATTTTAATAATACAGGAGGTTTCAAAAAAGGACAGTGTGTCTCATAATGTGGACTCCCTTTAACACTGCTACACACACTTAAGAATATTCAAAAGTGTTCATGATTTTGGGTGCTCTCCATTTTGCACTCTTATCTTGAGATACCCACGGTCAGGGACTCTGGGTTCTCAAGTTGGTCACTCAAAATCTCAGGCACAGAACAGCAGTCTCTACTTCTGAAAGTTTGGCTGCATGACAATAATTTTTGTCTTCAACAACGTGCAAATAGTATCACAGCCAGTACAAATCACTGTGCTTTATATTTAGAGTTACTCTGAAAAGTAACTCTGTAAAAAGAGCATTAGAGGGTTCCATATTTATTGTGTCACAGTAATTCCAAATCAAAAAAATTGTAAGTTATGTTTCTTTTTTTCTTACAGTCAGCTTTCCAACCTCAGCCAGGGTTCTGAGAGTTAAGCTGAGTCCTCTTCTTCTCCTCATACACTTCCCTATTAAATGAAAGATTTTATGGGCCAAATTATGACCTCAGTTACCGCTTCACTGGAATTGCACAGCAAACTGATTTGGCAATGGGGAACAAATCTTTTGGGGACAGATAAGAATAGATTGACCTTACTCACAACAAAGGGATTTAGAGTAGTGGATATGCTGACAGACTATTACTACTGACTGCTGAAATGCTGCTATCATAGGAGCGACCAAGACAACGCAGAGTGGAGTTAGATTCATTCTGTAACATCATTTTAAAATGGCTTTAAATCACTGTTTGGAGGACTTACTCTTATGTACCCTATACAATTTCTGATAGCTATTAAAAAATGCAGATAAACATGACCTCAAACATCTTAAAAGAAAAATGTGTACAATAAATTTGCTATTTACCTTAAATTGGTTGGAAAACCTGCTATTCCTTTCTTGCACCGATCTCGGGCACAAAGAGCCCAACTTATGTAAAGTTTTATAACAAATGAATGCCTCCTGCTATTATCTGGCTCACCATCCTGATATCAGAGTTTCTTTCATGGTCACTAAAGAACATTTGTTTGTTTTTAAGCACCTGTTTCCTGACAGATGATGGATTTCTCAGCTCAATCCAAGTCAGTCTTTCGGTCAGTGTTTTTCATGTATTAAACTTCTATTTGCTAGCTGGTTTGTTTTAAGGAAAGTATTGGCAAGGCATCCCTACAATATACAAGTTGTTTCCACTTCCTCAAAAACTACACTTCTTTCATTAGCTGTGGGCCACAGACAATTCTCCACACAAATTAATTGTAGCATCTCTGAAGCAGTGACAGTTGGCTGTTTTCCATTCTATTGTTTAAAACTATCTCCAACAAGTCAAAATGTCCTTTGTTTATGATGTCATGAGATCTAAACTTCACTGCCTCCACACCCTCCACCTAAATGGATATCCATAGCTGCATATTTTGTGCACCTGGAAAAGACAATGAACACTCAGTTGTCTGTTACAGCTATCCCCTTATTCCATTTTGTTTCTTACAGCTGTCCCCATACTCCATTTTGTTCTCCTCCTGTGGCCGCCCCTCCCTGGCTGTTAAGTTGTTTACCAGGGCCACTGCCCTTCTCAAAGGGAGGGCCCCTTAAGTTGTTTACCAAGAGCCATTGCCCTTCTCAAAGGGATGGCCACTTGTGCTACGTGCTAAGTGGGACCACTGCCCTGTTCAAAGGGTTGGTCCTGTTATCACCTTGTTAAACCTGGGCTTGGTGTAGGGTAGGCAATGTCCAGAGCTGCAAGACCTAATGTGTTTTTGAGATCCTGGGCATGAGTCACCATAGGCCTCATCTGCTTTGGAGTCACCTATTGCACAGGATCTGCGCCCATGAGCATGTTCTGTGCCACCTGCAGATTTTTCCTGCCTCACTCTCACCCCTGTATCAAAGAGAGCCAATCAAAAGATACTCGGTGGGAAACTGCTAAGTTTGCCTTTAAACCAGGCATAATTTTCGTTATCAGACCCCAGAGAAGTCCTTGCCGCTTTGTGCCACCTGATCTGATCAGCTAGGGGGTACTTTTGGGGGGGCCTCTCTCGCGTCTCGTTGTGTTTGTTGAGCGTACCCCCGTTTTTAAACATCCCTCCCACGAGGAGACGAATTGTTCTGCCTCGAAAGATCTCCTATTACCAAGACGGCGTACTAGTCTCTTGATGATCTTGCTACTACTGCTCTTGCTGCTCCTTGGGGGCTCGTAAGAATCACCTCTGTGAACATATTCTTTACTTTTATTATTATTATTTAGCTGCTGCCTGTCTCCCCAGCACAGACTCAAGCTAACACCTTGGTCTGGTGTAAAACTTCCTAAACTCGCGGCAACTTTGCGCTAACAAATAAGTTTGTGCACGCTGCTAAAGCCTGCTCCTCGTGGCTTGCCTCGGGGCTCTCTGCTTCAGCTGTACCACTGCTGCAGCATCACCATCCTTGGCTTCCTTGGGAGCTGGATACTGGGCTGCAGCTTGCAGACTCCCCTCATCGCGCCCCGCCACTGCTGCTAAGGAGCAACCCTAGTTAGAATCAGGTTCTTAGTCTAGATAAGTTGTAATTTTCTTGGCATAGCTGGTGGTTAATTAGGTTTAGAATTGTTTGTATTGTGCTCTGTAAGTTAGGTTAAAAAAGTTGTTTGGCACCTCGTGTGTCTGTTACTCTAATGTGTAGGCCTGGTTAAGTTAAGATCATAGATAAGGATTTGCGTGTTCTGTGTTATAATTGTGGTTAAGTCTGTCTTTCCCGCTGCCCCCACCCCCCTCCGGCCTCCCAGTCACTGTTAAACTTGCAGCCTGTCCTGCTCTCTGTCTCTCCTGAGTTTAGAACCTCCTCTGCTCTCCTGCTACACATGCTCCTCTTCCCCATCCCACTCTCAATTCCCCTACCATCGCTCTCTCTCTCTTCCCTTTCTTTTAAATTCCGCCGTTGGCCCCAACGATGTTCCCCTGGGACTCACGCTACTGTCCCAACCTCAATTGTAATTAGTAAAAGTCTAGCATAAACCTCCATTGGTTACCCTTTTTCTCTCTAACACCCATCACATTATTACATTTATAACCCTGTGAACAGCTTACCTAGAAATTTGGATATCTAACACATTTTTCCCCATAACTGAGTTAGTTGGTTAATGCGCTGTACCACCTCTACAGTAAATAATTGTTAGATACCTGTTACATTTATATTTCAGTGTTAATCGGTTACCAACTGTATTGTACCCCACTGTGTTGTACCCCACTATTGAAACCCCCTATACTATTTACTAAAAGAAACCCCTCCCCAATTGTCTACCTTAACAAACCCCATACCCCTAACTTAATTGAATTTTCCCTGTTTTTTGCATTTTCTTAACAAAGTTTATTTTGCACCCCACCAGTGCAGTAGTTGTCCGCCAAGATCCTCTACCTGCTGGGAGGGTCATCAGTTACCGGATATACCCAGAACAAGGTGGTGTGCAGCCATAATATTGGAAGGACATGAGTCCTCTTTTAGGCTCACCATTAGTTTCGAAGTTTGTGAGCTAGCTGAGTTTCTGGGCCTCAAATGGTTGTACTCTCAGATATGGCAGGAGTGGTGAAGCAATACAAGAAAATTCTCCACCAGACAATAATTGAAATTCTAAGCAGCATAGAGAAGTGGATAATTCTAGGTGGCAAGAGAAAGGGGAAAGCTAAAGTTAGGAATATAAGACTTTGTTAATCTTAAACTATCAAAGTGTTAAAAAAAATAATATCTTGGCATGGATGTTCCTGATATTTTTTCCTTATGCATCATTTTCTCCCATTTGTGTGGTTCTTCCACCCTCACTGTTTTGCTGCACTCTTCAGTTATTCACTTCGCTCAAATGAGGTGACTGATATGTTTACGTACAGTTGCTTAAAGTGCCGTGAAAGGAGTTTGTTTCTGAACATGTGGAACCTGTTACTATAATATTAAATGTATAACAGTGGTATGTAATGGAGGGACTGTCTTTATCTGTGCTACTAATCACAGTCATTATCTTTAAAGAGAGGCTCATTGTCTACCCTCAACAGCAATTTTTTCCTAATCATCTCTTTATCTGCCCTACGCCTCTAAGATGCTGCAAAGCCAATTAAACTGTCCAGACATAACAGCAAGATAGAATGTAACCACACTGGACTTTTAAACGTTTGGAACAGGGAGATTTACTTGGCCGAAAGCAGAATAGTAAATAAGACAAAAAGCTGTTCAGGTCTTGTTTTGCAAGAACTTGTGGTTTGATAAGCACCTTTCACCACTTTTGTATTCTATAGTTTTGATATTTAGCTTTCCCTCTAGAAATAAACATCTTAAAAAGCTCTACTTTGGGCTGGATCCACAAATGGTGTACATTTATTGCAAAGGGATACCACAGAGCTAAAGCAGCCTTGGATCTGGCCTTTCATGGTCAAAATCTACCACCATCAGTTCAGGAAAGGTTGGGGACCTTTTACAGCTTAGTTTGTATGACACCCTTCCACATTTGGAGAATCAGAATAAATGTACTTTTGTTGTGGCAGCATCAGCCTATGCATTTCTGCCACAGATTGAGCCAAAATCCTACACTTTGCTATCTAGTTGCAGAGAGGAGTTGTGGAAAGCTGATAGCATGACTAGGTTTTTCCATTAACGTAATTGTGAATAGTGACCACACACAAAAAAGAATCCCAAGAGGAAAAAAGAAGTCAAAATTGTGAAGAAGTGAAGCAAGGAAAAATATATAGGAAAAATCTACATTTCTAAGAATTACAAAGCACAAGGACGTTTAACTTGACAACATACTGGAAACTCAGAAAAGTACTTGTGTTGTGAGAGGAAACAAATATGCCTGAACATACTCGATAATTTATACTGTTTAAAGTCAACTGCAAATACAACCTGCGCCCAGATATCCTCAGAAAATACAATTAAAGCAAATCAGAAAATGCCAAGCTTTAAACATGCACATAATTAATATTGATCATTATATATTTCCACATATCTTACAAGGCTTCCTCTGATGACCGTTTTCAAGTATTGTGGTTAAACAAAGAAAGGGCCAGATCTTTCACCAGTGAAATCAATGAGAGCACTCCCATTGACTTCTCCAAGCACAGGTTCAGACCCACATTTTATCCCAGATCCTCAAAGGTATTCAGGCTCCTAATTTCCATTGAAATCAGTAGAGCCTAAACACCTTTGAAGATCTGGGCCTTTCATCTTAATCATATCCTAAACAGAGATGTGTTTTAGAGCCAACCTCACAAGGAGCATAAGGATAAAAGAGGACATTCCACCCAGAGCCCAGTTCACACATAATGGTGAGGCTCATGGCTCTAATCGCAGTGAAAAAAACTCAGCTGCCTCTTTTGCAAGAACACTATGACACAGAGGAAGAGTTCTGACAGATCAATGACTGATTCAGCTGCCCAGATGGTCAGGCTATATGGAGGAATTAAAAACAGCGAACTCAAAGAACTTGAAAGAAACTTTGATGCTCAGTGCTAGTGAGACATCACTGCTGCCGTGCACTGAGAACAAGAAGAAATATTCTGTAGCCCCAGATGTAACAGAAATTCGCTAAGGAACATGTCTTGCTGCATAGAGACGCTGTAGTTATCAAATTTTCCCTTTACATGGACACAAGCTTCTAGGAAGCAGCAGAAAAATTAGAGAGATTAAAAATGAAAGAATGTAGCAAGTTATGGCACTCCATCTGCCTTAAATGTAGAAATAACATGCCCAAGACTCTAGTTACTGGTATCCATGATTTTGGCTGAAATGCTTCCTGTCATGTAGTCAGAAAGAGAAAAAAAATCTCCATCCAGGAGTGAGTGCTAAGAGCTTTGCATACATGGAAGAAAAGAATCTACATTCCTCTTTCTCCAAATAATTTTTGTTGTTCCAGATTTGTGCATTCATCTATCAAACAGGTACAATATGGGCAGTGGCTGGGTACGCTTCCTCACAATGACCTATTAACGTGCTTCAGCCCTGTGCTGAGGGCTCACTCTCTAGGGGTAAGGGAGGAACTTAATCCCCATGACCCTCTTTTCTGACCTTGCTGTAACAGATTACAATTATAACAAGTTTTCTGGCCAGAACCTGCCCAGTATCCAGCCATACACAGTTGAAGTTATATGTCATTCCAGCTACATTATTCAATAAAGAGTCTCTGGCTCTGCAAGCAAAGCCTATGTGTGTGCTGAAGACAATTGCCATGGATCAAATCAGAGGTGCACATTACCTCTGTATATTTTATTTCTTATGTACCTTCGGCAGCAATGTTTGTATTATCTTGAATAATATCACTACAGAAAGTTAGTATTTACAACAGTGAGGTAGCTTCAGTAATTAGCCTTTTTACTGGCAATACATATGGTAGTGATAATTGTTCATAATGATGGTCCAGCATACCCTTCCTGACATCTAGCAAGCTGGGCATACCACTAGTTCAGTCATATCTAATCCTAACTAGTAGTGAATTTCTGCTTAACCTATATTGTTCACCAGTAACTGGCTACATGTAGATTTCACAGTCTAATCTGACCTCTCCCCATTTTTCCTCCTAAGTATGGGATTTAATGTAACCAGTGCAGCCCCATTTCTTAGGAAAATTCTGTTTCTAAAAACAAAAAAACAACAACAAAAACACCACACACAAAACCTTCATCAATAAGAAAAAACAAAGGGAAACTTTCAACTGAATTGGGTGACTGATAGAAAACATTTAACAAAGAAAAAGCAAAGTTATCAGAAATCATGGTAGGGTGACCAGATGTCCCAATAAAATCATGACTGTCCCAATATTTAACCCTTTGTCCCACGTCCCAATCAATGTATGATTGGGATGCCATTTGTCCCGCTATTCAGGTAAGGAGGCGAGTGGGAGGGAGGCGCTGACTCTGTGAGTACTCCAGGGTTGGAGCACGCCAGGGGAAAAATTGCAGCCAAGCTCCCCGCTCCTTCTCCCTCCCTCCCCCAAGAGCACCATGTCCCTGCTCCTCCTCCCTCCCAGTGCTTCCCGCTGCCTAACAGCTGTTTGGCGGCAGTTATCACTTTCCAGGAGGGAGTGGGGAGGAGCGGGGATGCGGCGTGCTCAGGGGAGGAATGGAGAAGAGGCAGAGCAGGGGCAGGGACTTGGGGGAGGGGGTGGAATGGGGGCGGATGCTTGGATGGGAAGACGCGGGGGGGTGGGCAAGCACCCACCTGGCAGAGGGGAAGTCAGTGCCGTAGGAGTGAGTGGTGGGCAGGGGGGTGAAGAGGCGAGTGGTGGATGGGGAGGGTAAAGAGGCGAGTGAGCGGCGGATGGGAGGGGTGAGGAGGCAAGCGGTGGGTGGGGGACTGAGGAGGGACACAGCAAGCTAGCAGGGAGCTGAGGGATGAGGAAGGGCACGGTGTGTGTGTGGAGGGGGAGTGAAGCGGGGACAGGGCAGGACCCGGGGCAGAGTGGGGGCGGAGCCTGGGAGGAGTGGGGGTGGACTGTAGGTGGAGCTGACAGTACCCCAATGTGTCTCGATATTTTAGTGTTGTGATCTGATCACCCTAAATCATGGTAATGTACTATAATATTGTAGCTTAACAACGGTTCCCAAAAAGTCATTCTTGAATCTTTTTTTTTTAAAAATGGGAGGACCCTGACCTAATCACTAATACACCTTTGCAAATTTTCAGACTTTCAAAAACTTAGCAACTGCTTCATTCCAACCAGTGAGAGTGAACAATCAGATGAACATAAGAAAGTATCTAATTAAGAAAGTTTCTTCTCTGAACAAGTTAAAATAAGGATCCATTTGATCATTCCACTTGAAATATTCAATAGCACATCAGTCTAAAAAAAAGAAAAGAGAAGGGAAAAAAAAAACCTTGTAAGACCCTCCCAAAGTAAGTCATGGAATTATGACATGGAAAGTACATCAAAGGGTTTTATTAAAATTCATCATGTCCAATATTTTTTAACTTTCTCCATGTATTTCACTTAATGACGTAATTTTTGAGAAAAAGTTGGGTGTAAAGTTACTTTGTTGGAAAAGTGCAGGTCATATGTCTGGATTTCATGCCTTGGTGAACTTTACCTCACTGAATCGGATTTACTACTCCATTACCAATCAAAACTCCATCCTAAAGAACCCTTTTCCAGAATAGATTTCATGTAAACTGGTATTTTCACTTCATGACTCCAAGCATGTTTTCCTACCATGGCCATGAGGGCAGCCTAAAACCAAGAAAGGTGAATATAATGGGCAGACTCAGCTGTCAGATGGCTTAGGCAGAGATAAACATTTAAAGGAGACAGGAGAAAGGAATTCACAGTATTCGGTTACATAAAAGAAATAACTGAGTGTGTAAAACTAGAAAAAAAAAACTGTGGGGAAATATTTATGTCGCCCATATTACCAAATCAAAGAGAACTTCAAACACCCTTCCTATGATGCCATGACTCACAGATTACTCTGGTGCTCAACAATGCCTCATTTCCTTCCAATGTTCCATTACTGAGTTCATCATTAGTGTAGTTGAAAGCGTAATTGTCCTTAATTGTTCAGTTGTCACTAAGTGGATTCCACCCTTCTAACATTCCAAAGCTCAACAGAAGTATTTTGGAGATGGGCCTTTCAATGAGCCCATGCACCTGCAGAGATACTGACCTAGCTCAAGATATGGGTTCCTCAGTTTCTAACAACTGCCTGCCAGTCAGCATCAGGAGCCAGTGCTTAGATAAAAGTCTGCATGCATGACAGGCTGTTGAAGGTTACAAAGCTGTTTGCTTGGAACGTGTATCCCAACATATGGCCAACTATAGTATTTTTGGCAACAAAGCTAAAAATTTACTGAATAGCTGAAAATCAGTTTCTTGGCTGTTTAATCTGGGATGTGGTGATTTCTGCTTAACAGTCCCCAGCAAATGAAGGGCTAGATGAACTTTTAGGTCTGTGGCCTTACTCCAAAAATCTACTGAAGTCAGTATAAAGTCACTTGCTGACTTTGGACTTGTCTTCATGTGCAGTGCTGAAGCGACGCAGCTGCACTGATGTAGAGCTTTAGTGAAGATGCTGTTGCACCGACAGAAAAGCTTCCCTCGGCATAGTCAATCCACTCCCTCGAGAGGAGGTAGCTATGTTGACGGGAGAAGCCCTCCTGTTGACATAGTACTGCCTACATGGGGGTTTAGGTCAGTATAATTACATTGCTCAGGGAGGTGGATTTTTCACACCCATGAGCGATACAGTTATACCGATGTAGGTCTGCAGTGTAGACCTGGCCTTTGGATCACGGCGTATATGGATGTATGTTGTAAGGTATAAATGCTGTGTTCAGGGGTGCTGGAACCATTTTTATAGTGGGGATGCTGAGAGCCATTTAACTAGACTGTAAACCCTGTATATGATGGAAACTACGTCAAGCCAGCACTCCCAGAACCCCTAGTTCCAACACCTATATGCAATCCAAGAAGCTCTCATTTGCTACTAAATCCTGCATGTTTCACTATTACTCCGTTTTCAAGAAAGAAACAAGAGAGAGGGAGAGAGACCGTGTCTATAATATGCAAAAAAAAAAAAAAAAAAAAAAAATCTAGTCTACACCCCAGCAATGGAGAGCAATGGTAATCTATATACACACACATGCACTCTTTTGGTTCTGCAGATGGTTTACATTTGTCCTTGGGTACCTTATGGATTCTAAACCACTTTGTTCTTTAAGTGTCAGTAGCACCAACCAGAAAGTGCATACACAGTCTGACTTCCTTCTACACTACTAGACATGGGAATATCCTGCTGACATGACAGACAGACAAGAGCTGACTCTAAAAAACTTGCATGGAATCATTTTCTATGGGAGAAACCAGTTCTGCTAAAATTGAAACACTCTGACATAGTGTCTTTTTGCTGAAATTTTGTTTCATAGAAAAAAAGGGGGAAAGTCCTGTTTTGCTCTTTTTAGAACGAAGTGGGCTTTTTGTTTTTGCTTTGATCTATCCAAAACAAAACATTTTCTAAAGGTTCTTTTGTTTCACGTTTTGTTTTGAATTGAACCAAAAACGAATTCCACAATCTCAAAATCCTTTTTGAAATGAAATTTCCATCCTCTGCACAGCATTAATATATATAAAATGAGAGAATATTTTTTCATATTTATGTTGTTATGGTCACATTATATACACACGGAGATGCATGTTAATAAAACAAAATAACCAGTTGGGAAACAGAACAAATGCAGATAGTAGTCTTGGTTAAAACATTAAAGCATAGGTGTAATGTATTAGCTGACAAGAAACCAGTTCTATAGATAACAGATTCATAGAAAACTTTTTAGAAAGCAGATTTGTAAACAAATTAGTTCTCTATAAGTCTTAGTACTTTCTAGAGTGAGGATAATCCACTAAAGGCCCCAAACCTCATGACTCACAATGGGTACAAAAGGAATTATTTAAAATATGGGTTCATTACAAAATGGTATATTTTCTCCTCCATGATAGACTTTTACACAAGAAAAGCACTTTTCTGCCAACTTACCAAATTCTTCCGAGTGGGTCAACCTTGACTGAGCCTTGCACAGATGTGTTATGAATATAAATCACAGTGTTTCACACAGGATATTTTGATCGAAGCAAGCCCCCACTGCCCATACCAAATGCACAGTAATAAATTCTCCCATTTCAATGTCTGTGTTTTCCTGGCCTGAAAGATGGTATTTAGGTTTGCTTGAGAAAACAGTACATATGCACAGAGCCTATTTTCTGATATGCCTATATTATAGTCTGTGTGTTGTACCTCTAGAGGAGATACAGAAAGCAGTCTGTCAACTGCAAAGAAATCTGTTAAGAACAATTATTTTAATACTCCATACAAAGATACATCAAATGAATTTTCTTCTCCTTTACTCTTTCAATTATTTTCCAATTAATAAGTTAATTTTAAACTCATTCAAAATTGCATATTTCTAACTAACTGTTATATTCAACCTAATAGCGGGAAATCTCACCACAGCATGTGAATATCTGCTGTCAGATTGGAATTTTGCTCATCTGTGGCACAACATTTTTAAAACTTCACTTGTCCTGCATGGCACTTAAATAGCGCACGCTCTCTATGAAGCTGTTCCTCGAAGCCAAGGAATTTCCCTATTCGAGGATAACTGGCAACTTTCCCTGTTTGGCCAGGAAGGTCCCATTCTTGAGACTCCCTCTTTATTTCCTGAACAGTATTTTATAATGAGACCTCTAGTCTGGTGGAAAGCTGTCAGACTGAAAAAAAGAATATCCTGGGATGGGAGGAGACTTAGGAGGAATTTTCCATGGAACACACAGTGGACACATTTATAAATACAACAGAGAGGTACAGCCCTCGCACCCCGCAACGAAAAAGGAAGATTAAATGCCAGAGGGAAACCACCCATAAAACATACATTGGGGGGGAAAAGCTGGCAAGCATATTATAGAAACATGAGTTTTCAGTTTTTTAATGTACATTTTAAAAAAGTACCTCAGGTACCAAATATACAGTAGCATTTTTTAAGCAAAGGCAGCTGGGTAAGAGAATCCTTTAATGCGTGTGATTTGTAAAACTTACAAATATGTTTTTCTAAAAGATATGCTGTAGGAATTATTTTGGAGATGTTCCAAGGCCTCTGTTATACAGGAGGTTAGACTAGATCATCACAATGGTCCCTTCTGGCCTTGAAATCTACGAATATGATGTTAAAAATTTACAAATTACCTCAAACTCAAAAAACTACAGGCTCAGTTTAGTCATCATTTTAGCAAACACCACTTAACCATCTGTTTTTTTGTTACATTGATATACGAAGTATTAGACATATTGAAGAGTGTCAAGTACCAGAGGGGTAGCCGTGTTAGTCTGGATCTGTAAAAGCAGCAGAGGATCCTGTGGCACCTTATAGACTAACAGACGTTTTGGAGCCTGAGCTTTCGTGGGTGAATATCCACTTCGTCAGATGCATGAAGAGTGTGTTATATTATTAATTAATTAATTAATTGTTGATGAAAGCAGGTGACTATCAGTCACCAGTCACCTTACAGTAAAATTATGGAGGGAGAAAATTATTTATTAGTTGGCTTCTATTTATTTATATTACAGTAGCACCTATCGCAATCGGGGACCAAGGCTTATTTCTGTATTGGGCGCCTTGGGGACCCTGACTCCACAGAACTTTCATCTTTTTCATTAACCAAGAGTGTAACAGGTAGAAGAAACACACAGATGGGAGAGGAAGGATGAGGTAACTGTGAAGTGACCAAGATTTGCAAAGCAAACAGTAGTCAGAGCTCGCTGCCTACCTAGCCATATTACTAACTGTAGAGTAAGTCCTGGCATCATGAGGCAGAGAGCAACAACCTGGCTTTCATTTTAGGTGTTTGTTTTTTAACATCGTTGCCCACTAGCTTTTTCAAATACAATGCAAGGAAAACCAAGGTACAAAGGCAGCCTTGTCTCAGGTGTCTAGAAGCAGTGAAACATTAGCCACATACAGAGGCTGATTTTGGAACCAGGTCTCCCAAACCAGCAGGGGCCTGGGAGTGCTGAGCGTGCAAAGTGCTTAATCTCTTAGGGGCACTGTCAAATAGCTTGAAAACTGGCTGTGATCATACATTAAGGGTAACGCAATGCATCGACACATCAGATTAAAGGGAGAAGGGATAGTGCAAGAATAAATGTTGGGACTTTTTTTAACATCTGTATGATCTGTACTTTCTGTGTATCCCTCATGCTTAAGTAAAGAGCAATAATGTGTTAGAATCTTGTGCAAAGTCGGTGTATGTATGTATGTGTGTGTGTGTTATGCCTCTTGAAGAGGTACTCCAGAATTAGGGAACGGCGCGTTTACAGTACTGAGAAGTTGGAGGGGGTCAGCATTGGTTCTAGGAGCTGGGCAGGGGACTGCATGGCATAAGCTCTGAGGAAGGGCTGCTAGACACAGGATCTGCACCCTGAGAATATGTCCACGGACCCTAAGACAAGGACAGTGTCTGTGCTTTGTTCAGACTCTGGAAGCTTAAGAGACATGCAATTCAGTGGCTGGGTCCCCCTGTGGTACTTTGGGGAGCAGGCTGCAAGGGAAGCCCAACCAGATCCGTGACAAGGGCAAAGAGCATGTTAATAAAATTCAAAGGTAACCATACACTGGAAGCAGTTGAAAAGATGAGTGAGGACTGAGAAATAAACAGACATTAGGGAAATTTGAAAAGGAGGCAGAACATAAAAATGAAATTCATGCTAGAAAAATATAAGTTAATACATCTGGTGAAATATATCTGAAGCATTTATACTCTGTGTGAGGGAGAGTCCTGGGAAAAGTAATGGTGAAAGAAACCAAGAGGTGATAGTGGAAATGATCTAATTTATTTTCTTAGTTAGTCCACAACATAATGATCATAATTTTTTAAAAATTAGAAATCCAATTTCCTTCAAAATTTGTATATGGGTTTTGAACAGTCTCAATGCGAACAGCAATTGTATTACTGCTTCTATAGCTCCATATCTCATATTTAATGACAGATTGAAACAATCTCTAGTGCATCACTGCTAACCATAAGATATTACATTAAGAAATATCTCTGACGAGTCCAGAAATAGAATATTTCTCACTCAGGAATTCATGACGCACTTGCAAACTGCGCACAAAATTACGGAGTTAGAGGATGCTGAAGAATTCAACTTTGGTGACTTCTTTTAAAATCTTTTAAATCATCACTGAAGCTAGAGAGCTGAGCTCCTGTAGCATGGCCCCTTTCACCCTTTGCCAGTCTTGTCGGTTTAAATGGGAAGGTCTTTGGGACAGATTGTCTTTCATTTTGGGTTGCTACAACCCCCAGGACAATAAGGCCATAAATCCTGATTGAGGCCTGTAGGTGCTACTGCGATACAAACAATAATACTAATTAAAATCAATTTAGTGTTCCCAGCCTGTCCCTTCAAGCAGCCTACGGCAGGGCAGGCTCTACTGTTTTCGCCACCCCAAGCAGAGTGCTGCATTGCCACAGCGGATGGTGGGGGCAGTCCATGCGCCGTTAGGGCAGCATGCACATTTCCGTGGCAGCGGCAATTCAGCAGCAGCTTCTGTCTTCAGCTGGAAGAGAAGCTGCGCCACCGTGGACAGCTGAACATAGAAGCTGTCGCTGAATTGCCGCCGCTGTGGAAACACGTGTGCCGCCCTAACAGCACATGGACTGCCCCCGCCGTCCGCGACGGCAATTTGGAGTGCTGCTTGGGGGCAAGAACACATGGATTGCCACCCCTTGCAGACTGCCACCCCAAGCACCTGCTTGGAATGCTGAGGCCTGGAGCCGGCTCTGGCCCACAGATAAGGGACTAAGATATTTTTAATCCACTGTTTCTCCCTCCCAATTCTGGGCTGCTCCAGCAGTACTGAACCACCCTACAGCCCTGGGAGGCTGCAGAAGTTATGACAGCTGTGCTGCGCAGAATCCCTGCAGTATGAAGTGATGTAGCTCTTTCCCCTAGCACCTCGACACCAGCCCACAGACCTGGGTCTGCATGGCAGTCCCTGAAGACTGCCTGCATCTGTACTCCTTCCTAGTTGTGCTGCAGTAAATTCTTTCGTGGTTGGACCTGGGGATTTCAGAGGCCTTTTACACTGCTGTATCCTGCATAAAGGGCCCACAGTGAGAGTAAAAATCTCACTCCTACTTTCTGTATTGAACCTTTGTCCACATGACAAAAGCACTGCTCGTACTGTCATTTCAAACAACAGGAACACTTTGCTTCGGAGACGTTTAAGTGCTAATTGGGATCCTGTAGATCAGGAGAACGTGCACAGACACAGTTGTCTGTTTCACTATTTGGCTTTTGCCAGTTTTATCAGTTTGTCACTTTTTCAAAAGCATTGAGACGTAGCCAATAAAAAGCAAGGGATAGTATTAATCTGTTGCTAGCCAAGGGAAGGCAAACTTTTCTGCTATATTACAACAAAAGAAAATTGGCCACATTTTTAACCTCAATTAAAATCTAAATCAGATTAATGAATTGTAAAACATCTCCTTTTTCAATCCATTACAGAACAGCAGAGATACAAGCAACAATACTCAAATCGTGTAAAAATAAGTAAAGATGGCCCACAACTGGAATTTCAATTCTGTCTCAAAAGTCACCAAAATCCTCTAACAGTTTACTTTTGGAGACTTCTACCATTCAAAGTGATGTAAAGGTAATGAACTCAGACAATATTGCAATTTTGCTGCTCGGTTGTGTAATACCTCACAAGATTTCAGCACTGTCAACTTCAAATTCAGATCCTAGCCCTGATTCACCTGCAAATTATAAAACACTAGCCTAACCCTTAATTTCTGTCTGGATTTGAAAATCCACCCAATTTAGTCAGACTCTAAAAGCAAGCTGAAAAAAGTTGAGTAAACAAATAGTGACAGCCACTGGCCCATCCTGCTAGAAGAAAAGCCTATTTAATTTGACCAAATAATGTAAGAAATCAAAGGAGGCAGAAGTGAAAAATAAAAAAGGTTGCACTGCAGCAGAGAATACTTGGTGGAGGTGGGGGAAGCCCACATATTTAAGTGTTAGTCATCATATATAATAAGCCTCCCTCTGTCTCGCTCACATACACCCAATCTAAGCCAATTTTTGTTTTTAAAAATTCCACTGGCATAAATCTAAAGGAAAAGCTCCAACAATGAACTATTACTGAAGGCTGCTGAATTCTGATCCCTGCTTTTTTCCACAACTAAACTGTACGTTAGCATTCCAAGACCAACAAAAGTCTCCAAACCATGTTATCATCCCAGATAATAGCAAAAATATGTAAAACGCCATTTTTCTCCAACACCAAGTAAGAAGAAAAAGTCATTGTGCACCAACAAAACATGTTCAGTTCAAATAAGGTCTTGGATTGAATAAATAAGGAAGCAATAGACTCAGTAAAATGACTAAGCAGTAAGTTAATTATACGTTTGAACTGAAAAATAAACATCAAGAATCACATTCTGGCCTCATTTCTAACAGTGCACACACAAAGTAACTGTTAACTCCAATTAATCACATAGCAAGGTGCCGGTAATTACTTACCGGGTTGTACAAGATATCCTTTTTTTCCTTTTCTCAGCAACAATGTGATAAGCTTTTCATGTGTTTCCTCATTTAACTGCATTTAATGTAATGAAATAGTGGCTGGAATCTCCTGCCCACTTAATAGGAGTGTTACATTTTTTCAGAGATCAGCACTAACTTATTCTAGAGTGAAATCCTTCATGGTACAATACTTTTAAACAAACACACTATGTGGATTTATTTTATATCAGCGTTGGAAATATAAATAAGCAAAATCAAATCAAAGTGCACACAGCACATGCAGACCCAATATGAAACTATGATGATAAATGATTTTGGAGTGCACAGTGCATGGGATGTATTGTGGCATCACAAATTATAGTTATGTCAATAGTAACTTGTCACTGGCTTTTATATTTTTTCTTCAGAGGACAACATATTTTTATTATTATAGGAATTACAGCAGCACGCAGTAACTGCAATCTGGGTCAGGGTGGCACTGAATAAATGAAGTAAAAGATGAGACTGCACACGAACAGGTGACTAAAGCTTAGTTATACCAGGGCAACTTTAGCCCTGGTGTACAAAACTGTAGAATGCTCTCAACGTTTAAGGCATTATTTGAAAACACTTCAGCAAAGGAAACCAGTAAAAATGGATAGGTATTCAACACTAACAAAGCCCCAATAGAATCAAAACCCATCCTTAGAAATTCGTGAAATTGGCTCTAGATTTGTACTTACAGTGTCCATCACAGAGATTCCAAGCACATCAGCAAAGTACCGTTAGTCTAGTGCAACAAGGGGGAAATTAGGAGTCCGTAAAACTGCAGTCTAACCACTTTAGAGTATGATATGAGCACCTATGAGCATGTCTCAGATTTTATGAGCAAAGCAACAAAAATATTCAGAAAGTTGGAGAGGTTATGGAAACCCTATGGGATATTATGAGACAGCACCCGTGATATACCAGGGGAGGCTGTGGAACCCCTGCCCTGCAAACCCTTACAGTGCCTTGCTGAAGTAGTTCCCACCTGGATCACTCACACTCTTCCACCATGCAAGCCACACTGAGTGTCTGTCGGTAACTGCAGCTTGCCAGCCACATTTGGGTTACATTCTGTCTCTCACCAGCCTTGGTTATACTGCAAGAGGAGGATCCCAACACACCACCAGAAATGTATGTCCTGTACTGCCCAACCCTCTCTTAGACAGTACAAATATTTTAAGTCTGTTATTACTTTAAGGGAATAACATGCCAGCTTATTATCTCAAATAGTGTTCAAACACTTCAATTTAAACACACTGGTTGAGATAAAACAGTAAAGGAAATTTAACTACAAAGTGAGAGATTTTGAGTGAGTACAAGTAATGAGGCATACAAGTCAGAAATGATTACAAGAAAAATGAAGATAAAACATTTACCAATGCCTAACAAACTATATTGGCTTCAAGCAAAGTTTCTCACCACATGCTTCCAGCAGGTTATTGACCAAACTCTCAGGCAAGATCTCTCCCCGCCAGAGCCCAAGGACTGCTTCCTTTTTTCCTACAGATGCAGCAAAGGTGATAGGCAGAGAGAGAGCAGGGTCCCTTGGAATCTTTGTCCCTCATTTTTACAATTTCAGGCACCCTCTTGAAAAACATTTCCAGCTGGGCACTAGGAGACAAAGAATCTATGTGGAAGGATGTTCCCTGCTGGCTTTCTTCCTCTGTCTGAGCTTTCTTTGTTTGTTTCCCTCCCTGCTTGATGACTGGTTATTGCTTAAATGCAAATTAAGCAGAACACACATTCATTTATTTAGTTTCTTCTCTAGGAGGAGCCTGGGGTGTGCCCATGTCCCTGATCATCCTATAGTCCGAGATGACAGTGCATGGGCATCACAACCCCCAGCACATTCTGAACAGGTGATACAAGAGGCATTTCCTGGCACACTCTCCCCAGCATGCAGAGGGCATTATCCCATTACAAGATATAGTGTGAAAATGTCACAAGTGCCATAAAAACCCTTGAAAGTCACATTGAAAGTCAATAAGATTTAAGCTCCTAAGTCACTTAAGTGCTTTTGAAAATTCTCCACATACCTCCAGCCACTGCAATCATGCACCTCGTCTGCCTTCCCCTTAAAGTTGAGCCTTGAAAGAAGCTAAATTGACCTTTTCATCATATGGAAGGCCATGTGAATGTCTTTGCAAGGGCTACTGGTTGTCATACCAACTACCAGAAATACCAAAGCAACATACTAGATGATCATGGTGTCACAGGTATTCAGATTTATGGCCAAACCCTGCAGCCCTACTCAAGTGAAACTTTTACTGAAGTCAAAAGGGTTGTGCCTGTGTAGGGACATCAAGAGGTTGCCTGGTTCTACTCTCACCCTAAATTTGACACTGTTGTACTGCATTGCTTTCAACTGAATTATTCCCAATTTACCCCAGTGTAACTAACAGCAGCAACAGGCCCAGTACATCTCTGTTATATGAGTGAACTATACTTGATTTCATTGCATCCCAAAACACAAGATTAGATGAATCGCAACATTTCCCCACAAAAGTTCCCGAGTGATTAAAGAGCTTTTGTTTAGGACCGTCTTGTCCAACACTACTGTTCCAAGGAAAAGTGCAGAACTGAGTTTCCCTTCCTAGAGAAAGGAAAAAAAAAGTCTGGACATGGAATAGGCAAAAGTTGCTAAGAAGAAAATGATTAATATGTTCTCCTGGAGAGAGCTCTCTACCCTTTAGCAAAGAAATTGGCTCTCTGTGTAGGAACTTAGCTTTCCTCCCCAAAGAAAGCCATCAGTTGCCTCAGTGTCCCCTACAGTAGGGCTAGTGGAAAAAAACCCTCCACCTTCCACCCAAACAGAGCAGCTTAAAATAGGTCAATGAGCAAAGCAACTCACTCTGTGAGAGACAGAGCTGATCAGGTTTGCGCAACTTACTTCACGTGACAATTTATACAAATTTTGAATGGGCTAATTTGCATAGTTCTGGCAGAGACTTTGTTCATCCTCTTGGTTATCTTACTTCTAAATGAAGAAGAATAGCAGTTACCTATCTCGGGAGATAGGGATAACAGGCACTGGTCAAGAATAAGGGTTGTGAACTGTAACAAAATGTTAATGCTAGTTAGAAGAGGTGAGGCCAGACTACATGGGTTCCCATCTCCTAATTCACTGTACGTTTCCCTAGGTTAAAGGGGTATTCAGTGAAGGAGGCTCTTCTCTCTCTCTCTCTCACTTCACCTTGGATAGGGACATACCTCTCAAATGTACCTCTATTTGAGGACTGTCACTCATTCAAATCCCAAAGTCATCTATATTCCACAAAAAAATTGGTGTCCCTTTGCTTTCATTGTTGAAAACTGACATCAGGAATGGAGAACCAGGGAATTAGACATTATAAAAAAATTATTTAAATTAACAGAATGAATCTCACAGTATTTTGATTTTGCTGTATGCCCTCTTCTTTGGGTCTTTATCAGACACAGCGTCTGAGACTTGGGATGAGATGTGGGCAGGTGTGACAGGGCTGCCAAATACAGACTTGTCACAAAAGATGCAATGCTTGTCAGGTGTAGAAATATAGAAAGATGTAGCCACAATTATCCGCTGGTAAAAAGTGTTGTCTACCTGTAATCACAAGTTTTTAACATTTCTCCTGGTGAGTGGGATGGAAATGTTATCAACAACCAACCAGAGAATCTCATATTCAAACATTTTGAAATCCGAATCAGTGCCATTCAGTGTGGTCAAAGCCAGTGTGGAAGATTCTATTCTTTGGAGCTGAAGAAAAACTGCAGCCAATTATTCAGTCTATGATATGGAAAAATGATTAACAAAAAACAGCAAAAGGAAAAAACATACTAATTGTCATAGAGTAGCTTCCTCTGTCAGGAGAAATGGGGCCAGACCTGCCTGTGCTGTGATTAACTGCATCCCAGCGTGACGGGACCGGACTAATGGGGTCAGCTGTAAATACCTGAGTCTCATGACAAAAAGGCATATGGGAACATATCCAGGGCAAGCTGTGATAGGAACCACAGGGAGCTGCTTAAAATCCTATGAGAATCCCTAAAATAGAGCCTTTAAGAAACCAGAGATTCCCTGGGAAAAGCTGTTGGAGTTCTTGGAGAGGGAAGCCATGGGAAACCTGCTAGGAGGAAAAGTGTCTCCAGGAAGAAGGCTCCAAAAGCAATGCTCAGTTAAGGAAGCAAAGAAGAACTCCGTAGGCCCACAGAAGCAGGGACAAAGTGCAGGGAACTTTGGTAAACCATTGGCTGTGAAGGAGGACTCCAGGGAATGAAGTTTGAGAGTTAGCTCTCTGTAACAGAGCTGGCTGGGTGTAAAAGGTAGCCCGGAAGGGACAAGAGCTGATCCCAGGAGATGGGCTGAAAAATAGTCCAAGAGGGACAGACGCATGGTTTCTCTGGATGTTTTATTTGACGTTTAGTGGGACTTTTGTTATCCCAGAAGGGGACTGAACTTTAAACGGGTATGTCTACTCAGCCCATGGCAGCAAGTTTGGACAGACTCTCGAGACCAGGGCTCACTGACGTCAGTGCTCTAAAAATACCTGCAGAGACAGTACTTTGAAGTTGCAGCTTGAGCTCTGAAGCCTAGGGAGGAGGTTTAACCAGTGTGCCCTGGCCACAGGAATAAGTCTCCCAGAAGAGGACCACTACAGAACCAGATCAGCCAAGAAAAGGGACCTCTAGAAAGAATTCCTGCAGCACTGCATGCTGGCACAAGGGCACTCCAGTGGTACGTTGCCCCAGGACACTGTTTGGCAGAGCAGGAAATAAAAATTCTAGTGAAAAGTTCAAAGACCTTGTTTGGAATAGATTCTTTTTGGGGGGAGAGAGCAGGGACAGAGCTGTTGTGCGATTTAAATTAAAGGTCAAACTCTGCAAGATTTGGCTGATAGTGTGGTTCCCTTGATAGAGAAGGGTGATCCTCCATTAGTAGGAATTAATGCTAAACAGCTCTGAAGTAAATACTGAATTAAGAAATACTTAGTATGTTTGGTTTTAAAATAGACTATTGAATTTCCATGAAAAAATATTAATCATTGAAACAAACAAACAAAATCCAAAAAACAAACTTTGTATTTAATTATTTATGGCCCAGTCACTCTTTAAAAAAAACAAACACATTAACTTCAGTTAGAAATTCAGCAAGAAAGTCGGACTGGACTCTAACCACACAATTCTAAAATTCATCAATATTTCTATTAATCTAGTTACTTTTTTCCATTTCCAATGTAAAATTCCCTGTATTGCATAAGATGTCGAACAAGTCTTAAAAAAGCTAATGTAAGAGATGCTGTTGTGGAAGACAAACAACAACAGAACCAGGTAAAAGCTAAAATTACAGTAGCAGAGATTTAAAAACTTCAGCCAAATAGTAAGTGATGATCTAAGTCGGTATTGTAAGCAGAAATCTACTTCCACATCGAAGGCTATTTCTACACTACCAACGATCTCAGCAACACTTATGTCACTCAGAGGTGTGAATTAAGCCACCCTGCTGAGCAACATCACTTACACCGACCCAAGCGCCGGTGTGGACAGCATTATGTTGATGGGAGAGCTTTTGTCGCACCCCACGCCCCACCTGGGGCCTTCCCATTTGCTAGTGCCTGTCCAGCTGCAAATCCCAGAAGACCCCCAGCAGATCTCTCTCCAATAAGCCCTCATCAATTTGGGGGCAATGAATAATGTTATGGATGCAGCTAACACTCAGGCTTTACATATTCCCTGCAACACAAGGCCATGCTGGACATGACAAACTATTAAGGCTCCCCACTATCTTGAGGTCCAGTTCTGGAGGAGACTGTCCCCCTGGAGGTTATTATTCAGGGACATCGAGAGTTGATTCACTATGGCATGATCCATTACCTGCATTTTCCCCTGATCCTCAGCATCTCCTGGCTAATTGTTCAAAACCCTTTCATTCAGTGACGGGAAAAGAAGATCATTTTCTCATTGAAATTCTGCTGATGGCATCGCCAGGGACCAGTGAAGATTGCACCCAGACCCTAGACGGATCAGACCCAAGTAGGTTTAGACACCCGCATCAGAATTCTTACCAAGGAGACTATCAAACTGCCCCCACATACTATGACCATGTGGACAGCTTCAAAAAGAAGAATGCAGAGCCTCTCCCTATATCAGGACTATGATTGCCTCATAGAACTCCAGCCAGTTGAAAAGACACCATTTGGGCGGATCTATGTAATGTCAGAACCTGAACTCTCAGCATTGCGGGAATACCTCCAAGAAAACCTGGCCTGGGGTCCATCCACAGGTCAACCTCACCAGCCGGTGCCCTAGTTATTTTTGTTTGTTTGTTTTTTTAAAAAAAAGGGGGATAGCAGTCTCCATCTCTGCATTGATTACCAACCCCTAAGCTAGGGAACTATCCAGAACCATTATCCACTAGCCCTATTCCCCAAGTTATTGGACAGCGTGGGGCCACCTGCATATTCACTACATTGGATGTCCAGGGAGCTCACAATCTCATCCGTATCCGAGAGGGGGAGGAGAGGAAAACTGCCTTCTGAACCCACTATGGTCCTTTTGAATATTTAGTCATGCCATTCAAACTGACCAAAGCCACAGCAACATTCCAGCACTTCATTAACGACTTATTACAAAGCCTACTGGACCAGTTTGTAGTGGCACACTTGGACAATGTATTGATCATCTCAGTCGATCTGAACCAACACACACTGCTCATGTCCGCACAGTCCTAGAGAGACAACAACAACATGGTCTCTATGCTAAACTCTAAACATGAGCATTCAGTCGGACTCTGACTGAGTTCCTGGGTTCCATCCTGTCCTGAAAGGAATCAAGATGGACCTGCACAAGGTCCAGGCTATCTGTGACTGGGCAGCCCCCTGAAATCTGTGCAACCTATAATGTTTTTAGATTCTTTACGAGAGATTCATCTCACATTTTTTCAAAACAAACTGAGCCACTCACTGCCCTACTCTGGAAGAATGCTCAATTCCATTGATCACCAGAGGAACAGCACACACTTGAACAGCTAAAGCGTGTCTTCACTCTGCTCCAGTACTGGCCCACTGAGACATGACAAGTTTTCATTGTGGAGGCCGATGCCTCATGAATCCAAGCAAGTACTGCACTCCATTGCCTACTTCTCAAGGAAGCTTACCCCATCTGAGAGAAACTATGAAATTTTGGACAAAGTTCTTGACAATCAAGACTACCTTTGAAGAATAGTGACACTACTTGGAAGAGGCCGATCATCTGGTCCAAATGTTTACTCATCTCAAGAATCTTGACTACCTGCATAGGGCCAAGGCACTAAACCAACGACAGCTTCAGTTGCATCCTGTTCTTCTCCCAGTTCCACTTTATCTTGACCTACCCCCCTGGAACTAGAAATGGCAAAGCTGACACCTTGTCCCAAAGGTACGGCCCTGATCCACAGGGCCTCAGTCCAGAATCAGCTCACATTCTCAAGTCCCATATCTTTCTCAGTATGACTCACTGCCAGAACCTGCTCATACTAATCTGCTCTGCCTCCGGGATTCCGCCCAAATGAGATGGTCTTTATCAACCAAGAACCCACGTGACACCTGGGAGGGGATCATGTTCATAATGGACTGCATCTATGCTCCCCCCGGTCCTGTGAGATTGTCAGTTCTTCAACTGTGCCATTAATCCATCCTGGTCGGACACTTGGGGAAACATAAAACCTGACAATTAACATCCTAGTACTTATGGTGGCCCTGTATGCGCCCACAATAAAGACCTTTGTTGCTCCCTGCCTGGTGTGTGCCCACAACAAGCTGTCACTCCAGAAACCCTGCAGCCTCCTTCAACCCCTAGGCATCCCATCTCTGCCCTGGGAGGTGACCTCCTTGGATTTTGTGGTGGAAGTACCTGAATCCAGTGGTTTCACGGCCATCCTGACATTGGTGGATTGCTTTTCAAAGATGGCCCACTTCATTCCTTGCATGGGTTTATCCTATGCAGAGGAAACCACCTGGCTCTGGCTCACCAACATACTCCATCCTCATGGCCTCCTGGATCACCTCACCGCTGATAGGGACCCTAGTTCACTGCCTGCTTCTGGAATGAAGCTCTACGCCTGTCTCTGTGCACCTGCCCTCAGCCTCCCATCCTCAGTCAAATGGTCGAATGGAAAGAATCAATGAAATCCTAGCGCAATAGCTACGATGCTACACCAACCATCACCAGGACAACTGGTCTGCACTATTACCATATGCTGAGTTATTGTGTAGAAATGCAGACCATGCAGCCACAGGCCTCAGCCTCTTCTTTGTGAACTATGGATAGAACCACCGATTTCACCCATGACTACCAGCCTTGGACTAGTACAGCACATCCATCACACTCAAGAAGAGGTGAAGGAACACCTTGAGAAAGCAAGGGAGGACTACACAAGGCAAGCGGAATGTATAGGCAACAAGGCCTGGCATACGCCATGGAACGAAAGGAACGGCCTTCTACAGAACAGCGCCATACAAACTGACCCTCTCGGAAACTAGATCACCAGTTTTTGGCCCATATCAGATTAAAAGACAAATCAACCTGGTCACTTTGAGCTTTTGCTCCTTTGATTCATTAGGTCCGCCCTGTATTCCATGTCTCACTCCCAAACCCCTATGCTGAGAACACACTTCCCTCTGAAGCCCAATCTCCAGCCCCACTAGTGCAAATACAAGGTCAGAGGGAATATCTTGTCCATGAAGTCCTTGATTCTAAGGTCAAGCAGGGCAAACTGTGGAACCTGATTGACTGGGAATGTTACAACCCAGAGAAATGCACTTGGGAGTCAGTAGAAAATGTTCATGCTCCTGCTTTGGTTCAGGCCTTCCATAGGAGCCACCCTGAAAAACCTGCCCCCATGTCGCCAAGAGGGTGCCCCTAGGGGAGAGGGTCATGTCATGACCCACATGCCTGTAACCAGGGTCCACAGGAGGAGTCATGCTGCAACCCTCTATTTGGCTGCCTGCTGACAACTGCTAAACCAGGAAGCCCAGCCCTAGTTTGAGGCTCTGCCCTGACATCTATCAGCAGATTCTGAGGATCCAGTTGGACCACTGCCCCTACGTAAGCCAGCAACAGGAACAGAAAGCTATCTGAACTATTGGGATCCATCTTGCTCTGGACTGTGTATCTTGTGCTTCCTGCTCCTCTGGCTTGATTTCCCTGGCATCTTGACCTGGCTTGGCTCTGGACCTGTGTCCTCCTGGTATCCTGACCTGGCCTGATACTCTTTATTGACTTGTGGTTCTGATCTCCAGTCTGTCTCCAACTCCTGACCTTCTACGTTGACTCTTGACTGTGGAATCCAGCTCCGACCACTTGGTCTGGCTGCTCCCGACCCAGCCCAACACGTGCGGACTGCAAACCAGGAGGTTACTTTTATTGTTACTTTGGTTAATACAGAGAAGAGGGACTATGGAACCGATTCTGATTTCACTTTAGCATTGTTGTGAGTGACACTGCCCTCCGTGAAATTACTCCTAATTTACACTGCTGAGAAAGAAGAATCTGGTCCATACTGTTTAAAGTGCAGCTCTGTGCTGAAAAATAAAAATAGCTTTCATGTAGTTCTCTCTCAATGACTTCCAGACGTAGTCTGCATCTTTTTCACTTGTAAAACTGAGTTTATTCTGACTGCCAGCCCTGCAAACTCAACCTGCATTCTTTCTGGTTCAAGCAGCATTAAAACAATAAAGATTCTGAAATTTGAACTGGGCTAACAATTCTGTTGATGATGTGGAAACCAGAATAGAATCCAGATCACTCTCCCATTGCTGTGCTGGCCCTGAAGTGCTGACAGGAGCAAAAAGTAATGAAAACATATTTTAGCCACTAGAATAAGCAGGTAAGATTCCGAATATACACTAGAAATAGGTTCACTGAGTTAAGAAGTTTTCATTTGAAGATAATCACTTTTCAAGTTAAAACCACAATTTAAACTTGCAATGGAACAGTAAATTATCACCTAAAAAGGGAACAGATTTTTTGTTTCTAGAGGTAAATCCAGTTAACTCAGGGCAGAAGAGAAGCCAAACACTTTAGTAAAGAAAAATATTGATGAGGCTTCTTTTTTGTATTCTGCAAAATTGAGAAGCATTACTTGGAGAAACCTTGTATATATATTGAGATGAAAAAGCAGTTTAAATATTTATAGAATAAATAAGGACAGGCAAATGTCTGGAAGGGGGAGTCAGTGAAGACTCAGGTGGTTAACTCTTGATGCCATGTAACTAACAGAACAAATACTGAAAACCATTTAAATATGGCATTCAGACTCATAGCCCAAGAATACTTCACTTGATTTAAGACATGATCCTGCAAATCATTACCCATAGGAGAAGTCCCACTAATATCCCATATGGGGCAGTTCATCTGCAGAGGGACTATTTCCCGGTAATACAGGTATGCAGGATCTGGTATGGAGGCCTCAATCCTGCTCCCACTAGAGTTTCTCGGAGTGTGATCACTCAGTTTAATGGGAAGAATATCAGCCTCTTTGTTTGCAAAGTACCATGTAAATACAGGGTCCTAAGAAAGCAATTAATAATAAATACACCAACTATACTGTTAATTGTGCTGTGCTTTTCTAAAGTTAAACTGGCATTTATCAAATATCTGCTTGTTGGTTTCAGTGATCAATTCAGAAGCTTCAACCTGGTCCATTTTTTAATAAGAAGGCTCAGATTCAACGTGTCATACTTCTGAAATCAATGATGATTTCTTTAGCTAGTGAGTACCAGTCTTCTGCTTCAGCAGTGAAGGAGCTACAGCCTGAGACAGAGAACCAATAATGAGGTTTAGACAGGGCTCCCCATCTGAAGAATAATTTTGAACCAACCTGAGAGGAAAAGAGTCAAGAATACAAGTGGCTTGCTTTGTAAGTGTAACATGCTTACTTGGTGAAATAACAAAAACTCTGGAAAGCTAATTCAGACGAATTAAGATAAAGATGATCCATAACCTGAGGAGGAATGATGGCTTCATTTTACTTTTTAATTTTTTTAAATGAAAAAGTACTCACAAAAGGATAAAACTACAAGAACATTATAGATATGTGGCTAAAGAGTATGGTCAAAAACAGATATTTGACTTACAACGTATCTAGAATTTCCTTTACCACCACCAATTGTAATTTAGCTCCCCTCACCCGGGGGGGGGGGGGGAGGATAGGAGGAAAGAGCATGCCTCCACAATTCAGCACCAGTAAGAGGTTCCTAATAATGATGTAGATGTTTCCAAACAGAAAATTGATTGGAAGCCCAGATGTGTTTTACTGTCATATTTTTCCAAGAAGCTTGATACATTTCAGTTTTTTAAAAACAAATATAAATAATGATTCTGCTATGCCAGCAGAAATAAGAAGCATGTCTGACAAAATAGCGAACAGCATATCTACAGAGATAAGAGGTTTTCAAACTTTGTCTAATTAAGCCAGCACATAAGCAATCCTCCAAGAACATGTAATGGTACTATGAGGAGTTCCTTGGGAATTTAACTGCCATTCCACTATATATTAGTCTCCGTTAACTGATTTATTCCATCCCCTGCTCCCTATTAAAAAGCAATTGTCACAAAAAAATAAACAAAGATTAGTTCCAATAATTAATGTGTTGGGTACTATCAACTTGGAATCATTGAAGTGCTAGAAGCAGAGAAAGTTTATGTTACCATGATGCTTGTTGTGTAGTTTTGCCAGGGAAAACTTTGCAATACGATTAGGACATGGACAGAGGCTCTTAAATGAGTCAAGATGCATCTGAGTGGGAGCAACTGAGGACTAAAATTAAAAACCAGAGAAAACAGAAATGTAGACACTTGAGGGCGTGTGTGTGTGTGAGCGAGACAGACAGAACTGGATTGAGTTATGTGGGGCACCGAATATAAGGTCTTTTGAGGACAAACTGTCCATCATTATAACTACGAATGAATTCTCATGTCTGAGTAATTTTTTTTGAATGTTCATGAAACAGTGGCTTGGTAAAGTGAGTTTCAGCCTATATCCTATCTTTTACAAAGAAAACTAGACCTTACAACAAAAACTAGTAGAACCTCAGCTATAGTGTCAGTATAATATATTAACTGAAACATCTGCCATTCATGCTGCATTATCATCATTTCTCTTATTTATTCAATTACATTGTATTTTTCACACGTTTGCAAGGTGCCTCGTGCCTAAGGTTGAACTAAAGCAACAAATATGCCTTAAGAATAGTCTAAGTTGAATGTAGCAATTGGGTCTGCTGCAGATGCACTATACTGGCCGTTGGTGAATAAACTAAAGAAGATTTGAAACAACCACAGGACAGGTAAACAGAGAACAGAAAACACTATGTGGCAGAAAGGAAAAAAATGTAAGCAAAAGCTGCAAATATATTGCACCTGACACTATGTGTATCTTGTTCTTTCAACGAAAGATGATTAAACAAGTTTAAAGGAAGGCACCTGACATGTAAGTCAGGCTGCTGAGTTCTTTATCAACTGCAAAACCAGGAAGTATAAGAATAATCAAGCCAAAAGTGTGTTTCAATAGTCAAATAGAAGCACAACTTCAATTAAGGTTTTTAGAAGCGGAAGTGTCCAGAAAACCCTATATATTTTAGGAATATTGAAATAATGAAGTTTAAAAGATTTCAACACAGATTTAGGCAAAGACCTAACTCGATCTAAAACATAAAAACATAAAGAACTATTTATTTGGGCAAAGCAACAGCATCTCCATACTGAGGTCCTGCACAAATAGCATAACTACAGTGAGGAAAGAACTAGGACAATCCACCATATTGCAGCCCACATAAATTCAAGAGTAGGCAGTAGTCACATACTGCGACGTGCTGCACACCTTTACTCATAGAGTGGAGAATGAACATCATAGATGTGACAACTCTGATGATGGCGCTGGGTATGAAGGACCAAAGATCACAAACTCATTACATAATAGGAAACATGTTACCATAACATGAGCTTTTGTAGACTATGCTTGGCCAATTCCTTCAGTGCTGGAGAAAATCTTAAAGACATTAGGATTAGGACAAGATTACATCTAAGATTCAAAATTGTTCTGAAGAGGTAATGCAAATTTTTTGAGCGCAGAGAATGGCTTGTGTGCTTGTCAGGCTAACATGTAACAAACCCCTGTTTTACTTAAGGAAAGTAAACCCTCAATTGGGAACTAATCTTACAGAAAAAAGAGTTTCAAACCTAAGTACTGTCTCCTACTCTGGCTCCTTTTGCATCTAAGAAGCAAGAAGCAATCCTTAAAGCACAATATCACAAACAAACAACCCATCCTAAAGCAACCAGAAGAGACTTCTTTTCTAGCTGAACTCAATGAATCAGAGCTCAAACTGACAGACAAATAATATAAAGGAAGACAAAACATCATCCACATTATTATAAAGGTACATTTTGAAACAGTTTGAAAGAGATCTATTCATCATAGAACGTTTGCTGGAGTCATGGGAATCACAATCTAATATAAAGGAATCAAAACAGCCACAAAGACATGATAGCTCGTAAGAATTAATAAAAGGGAATTAAGTGTTACCTTCACAATGCTCCTCTACAAACTAAAAGCATGCTGTCAACGAGCAGCTTTGAACAGCTCCAGAACCCCACTGCAGGACTTAAAATGGCAACTCTTCCAGTTACTCTTATACATAAATACATAAATGCTGTTTCAGTATTTTACAACACATGAGTACATATACAGAGAGCAGTAAATACCTCATTTAAAATAAAAATATACTTAGCTGAATGTGCTTTAATAAATCTACTGACAAAGCACATACACTCTAGTGATTTGCTACCTCCTGTAACTAAAGATTAACATTTTCTGTCTGAGGAATAATAATTCCATTTGTATGTTTAGCTTGTTAATCAGAATCCATAATTCTTAAAATATAACCTATTAAATATTTTATACATATCTTGCTTCTGGTCTGCATGGATCAAATTTCTCAATAATCCTTCATTATAAGTGGCATTCTGAGCTGAGATTTAATCTTCTCTTCAGCTCATGTAGGTCAGCTGTACTCATTTTTATTGCTGTAAACACAAGCTAGAATTGCCAGATTTGTAAGATGTTACAGGCTATTTACATTAAAGAAATAAATCCCACTAAAATGCCAAGGTCTCCATGTTGTTATTGTTTCCGTGTCCTTGTTCTTGGGTCTTTGTCCCATATTTGGGAAGTTAGACACATGGGACTGATGTCCATTTCCATGGAATATCTGAAAACTGCATTTGATAAAAAGACAGTGTCATGGTTACAGGGCTAGCTACACCTCTGACCCTTTTCTGGTCTTTCTGAGTGCATCATCTGAGATATCAGACCTGATATCTTCACCTTTCCTGAAGTAGAATTCCCCCTTTCTCTCAAATCCCAATCTTAGAGCAGTGCTCTGCTTACCCAGGTCTGACTAAGTCTGAGACCCGTGGTTCTTCCCTTTGGGAGTCTGCAGCCAGTGGTATATCATGAATAGACAGCCTTCTTCAACCAACATACTGATTATTTTGCAGTAAGAACAACGCATTAGAGACAAAAGTATTTTAAAACAAACAGCCTACATACACATCTGTCTTACCTAAAGGCTACCACGCCCTAATGGTAATCTGGTCAGGCCTAACTTCTTCAGACACCCTGGGTATCTGTGTCTTAGTCTCGTTCCCCAGAACAACTTCCCCCTCTCTTAAGAGAGGGACTCATTTTGAACTTCTCAAAGTTCTCTGGAACTCTGTGTACACAAGCCTTTTCTTGTCCTGGAATTGCCCCTTAACAATTCCCAAGTGTTCACTGAGAAGTGGTTTATTTTGAGCCATTCCTTTTCCATTTTGTCCAGCTTTCCTTACAGCTCCCTACTAAACTAAACCAATATATTCACACAGTAAACACCTCAACGACCAGGTCAACAAACAGTATTTGTAAATTATAGAGCAGCTCCCATTCAACCACAGAAAGCACAAGGGCATGATCCTGCCTTGAAAAGAATGGGCCCACTCTGGTCACTATCAGTTACTGGCATGAGGAAAGACTGCAGGAAGGGGCACTAAAAAAAAAAAAAAAAAAAAACTTACCTAAAGGGAGAGTGTGAACAGCAAACTTTTCCCCAGCCAAAGCCACTCTAAAGCCACAATTTCCTCAGGGCAATGGACAGAGGACAGACATTGCTACCTAGAGCGCTCGGCCTTCCAGAGGCCTTTGACACTGCTGATCATGAGGTGCTGCTGAAATGACTATTAGCTGCCATAAAAGTTGGAATCGCCTTAGAGTGGTTCTTCTCATGCTGTTGTTACCGTTCCCAGAGAGTGTGATGGGTAACAGCTACCCCTCTTTTCGAAAGCCTCCTCAACGATGAGCTCCTCTCACCTCTGCTGCCCCCCTCTCTACATAAAGGTGCGGCGAGAGACTGGGAGTTGAGACAGGCTGAGAGCCAACAGCATGCTATTGACCCTCAGCTCTGCATTTCCTTGTTATCCGACCCACACACTGCCTTTGCCAGGATTGTCTGGCAGAGATCAGGGTTTGGTTGAAAGTTTAAATCGGACAAGATGGAGATGACACAGATCAGCAGGGACAAAACATTTTGAGAGTCCAGCATAATCTACAACTACCCTAACATCTGAGGCTCTAAGCGGCCTATGCAGCCAATGCTCTCTTATGAAGATACCAGTGGGAACCCATACTAACAAAGCAAGGGGTCAAGCAGTAGCACTAGGGAGGAGCCTGGAGTGCCAGTGAATGCAGACAAAATGTCTAGGATCCGGAGGGCTTTGGCAGTCTTTATTCATGATTCCATAGCCTACATCTGAATTATAAGACCATGCCCACTTCAATATGCTTTATCTCCTAATACAACCAAGGGAAAGTAGTAATATAGTCACCCATCTTTCAAAAGCCCTGGATCTTTTAAAACAGGCTCTCCCATTCATGCACAGCTGGATATGATACTACCCTAAGAGCCTGGCTATTGGTCCCAAACAAGATTTGCATTGCTAAACAACACGTTAAGTCAGCTGTTGTACACTTGTATCTGTATTTAGTAGTATACGGGTCAATTTTACAAGATACATGGACGCTACCATCTGTATTTTTTGGTCCTGGCTGAGTCCCAGAGGTTTTTCATGCATTATTAGCTCATCCCCACTAGATCAATTGCAGCAAATAAAAAAGTGGTGAACTATGAAACTCAAAGGGAACTGACTACACAATAAATTGGTAAACTATTGCTACATTAACCTTCATCTGGCGGGGGGCGAGGGGAGGCCTCAACATGAAGCCCAAAGGATTTTTTAATGAGTGCTGCAGGGTAGGAAACAACCTTAAATCTGCCAGTGCCTATCACACCACTGTTCAAATTTCATAAATAATTAACAGAGTTACTATCATTGCATTAAAATCTGCTTAGAGATTTATTGAAAAACATTTTTCTTCCTCAAGTTACAGCCTTTTCTTTTGCTGGAACATTTATTCTGTCCCAAGACAGCTGGCAATCAGATTGTACCATTACTGCAAGGGCATATACGTGTTTATTACAGAGGTCACCCTGGTTATATGACCACTACACTTAACATTATAAAACATTTTTATGGGCTCAGAACTTCCTTAAAACAGTTACCTTTTAGCTAAAGCTTTCCATGTTTGTTGCCTGAGTAGCAGCTATTTTTCAAAAAATCTGATCACAATCTCTTTATGTATGATAAGGTAAAAAAAAAAAAAATTCCCATTGTAAATAACAACAATGCCTCCTGTGTGACGGGCAAAAGACTGCTAAAGGGACAGACTCTGGTGCCCTTACTTCGATTTAATACTTTACTTCTCAACTAGTTCCACTGATGTCAGTGGGACTGCTCATGACTTTAGGGTATAAAAAGCTAACCCTACATTTGAAATTTCAAAACGAGGGACTACAGTCCATCACTTCTACATATGCTAACCATATCTAGCAGCAGGTAAGGTCCAATGGAATTCAGGGAGGCTATTCATGGGGTGCATGCACCAAAATCTGGGTCCTGGCTGGTAAATAGGTTTTAATGAGCTGCATGTTTTCTCCACACACACACCCCCCCCCTTTTTTTTTTTTTTTTAAGTTTTAAAAGAAAACTCTAAATAGGACTGAGAGGGGCTAGCTTGTGACCTCAGCAGAATCCTGCACCATCCAAGCAGCAGCCCTGAGACACAAACCGCACCAGAGGGGCATGTCTGAGTCACTGTTTCTCCCCTTTCCTTCTGCCCTACTTCTGGTGGTGGTGAGATAATACACTACTGTCCTGAACCAGCATCACATTATACTGCTTGCTCTGGCTCAGATGGGTGAGCACACTTTGGGGAGTATGTGGACAAACAAACCCAATTTGCTCCTATGTGCCTGGATCCAAAATTTAGGTAGCCCAGACAGGAGCATAGAGGAATCTTGCTGTCCCTTGTGCCCTTTTGTGAACACGCAGTCCAAGACACAACCCAGGGCAGAGTGAGCAGTAACTGCAGAAAACTCTTCCCTACACACTTAAGCCCTTATCCTGCAAGGCCCTGGATAGTGTACAAGGTCGTTGCACCCCAGCACAAGGGAAACCCCAGCTGGCTATTTAATTCAGCTCTGGCATTGCAAGGGGAATAGAGAAAGAGCAAAGATCTGGCCCATGGACTATCCTTTATTTTCCCACAGGAAACAGCATATTCAAGGGAAGATTCTTGTTTCAGTCACAAAGGCCTCTAGGCTGGGCTGCAGTTTACATAGGAAACATTCACATAAATAAAAGTGTAAAAACCACAAAAGGACAAGAAAGATAAACACAACCAGACACCCTACTCAGAGTCTCTACTCACAGCCCTGCAAAGACTCTTCCAGGGAGCTGTTTTAAATGCACTGTTGATCATATTACAGAAAGGAAAACAAGCAAAAAAGCCATTGTTTAATTTCTTAGGCAGGAGGGAGGGAAATGAAGTGGTTAATCTTCTGCCAGTCCATCTGAAGGAAATGGGGTAAGAGCCACAAACCTCTTCATAACTCAACAGGGAGCAGCTAGTCCAGGGGTTCTCAAACTGGGGGTCAGGACCCCTCAGGGGGTCGCAAGGTTACTACATGGGGGGGTCACGAGCTGTCAGCCTCCACCCCAAACCCAGCTTTGCCTCCAGCATTTATAATGGTGTTAAAATATGCAAATTTTTTAAAAAATTTATAAGGGGAGGATCGCACTCAGAGGCTTCCTATGTGGAAGGGGTCACCGGTACAAAAGTTTGAGAACCACCGAGCTAGTGTCTTCTTGACCACATCAAATCTGACAAAGACAGACACGATGTTATCACATTTTGGCTTTCCTTCTGCAGTCTGAAGTAAGCACAATGGCAGTGATGCCCTGGCAGCTGCAGAATCCTGCTTCACAGAGACGATGAGTCTCTCTCGTCCCACAAAGACGTCAGACTCAAATGCCTTCTGATAACCTTCAGAATACTAGTCATCTTGACGTGATTACCCCACGTTATTAGAATACTTGAAAGAGTTATCCAGTAAGGCATTCTGGCAAAAATCGCTATTTTCATAGCAAACAACAGCTGGGTCATGGTGTTCCGCTGTCATGTCTTACCCTTGCATTTCAGAATGATTTATGCACTTCTGTAAACTACAACATGGAGCTGCAGAAACATCCCATTGGGAGCAAAATAAACTGCAGAGATGATGTTCTCACGTTAGTCATTTCCATATGGATTCCTGTCGGTTTGCATTGCCCAATACTGTGCTATCCCACATAAGACAAACAAGATACATTTGCTCTTACTTGTTATCAATACACAGCTTATAAAAACAAATTGAAATGTCACAAGAATTCCAGGAGACAGCTTAGTGAAAATATGCTGATCACAGTAAGCAGTACTGTACAAGAATTCTGTGTGGCCTGTCCAGCAATAAAAACTGGATTAGAGTTTTTTACAAATCTCTTAAAACACCTAAATTGCTTATCTGTCAAGTATGAATAAGTAAATCTTAAGAATCTATGTATAAAACAACAAAAAGACTACGAGGGGAAATAGAACACAAGTGATTTTTCTAATGACATATGTTAAGCACAGATTTTCAAAAGTACAAATGGAAGTAAGGTGTCCATGGGAACTGGGTGCCTTTATAAAACTCCCTCTCTAATCTTCATTGTCTATTGCACTATAAAATTATGTAGACAATAGCTCTGCAGGGGAAAAAATAGAAATTGCCACAGAATCACAAGTATAGGGATAAAACTCCATGATGTTGTTGTAATTTCTCCTAACACATGATGATCTCAGGCTACTATATAAACAGCTACATCTTGTATAAATTTTCCATAAAAATGCTGCTCAGATGAAAATACTTGAACTGTAAAATAGAGAGTTTGACACGACGACTGTTTTCTCTGTGTGGTATACATATATACGAGGCATGTATAGTGTTACCACATTTTAATATTAATGCATACAATGCCCTGTAAAGATATGAACAGCTAGTCATCACCACAATCTGTTTGAGGCTTATTTTCTTATGTTTTGGACCGCTGGTTCAAATGGATTCATTCTGATAAAGAGGTTGGTTTTCTTAACTCCTCCTTTTAAATTTTGTTTTCCCAGGAAGGCTCTGCATTGATACATGGTTTTCAGCAAAGCCCTGCTTTTTGTCTTGAAGTGACTGAGGCACATGGGAGGTCAAATGACTGGTCTGAGGTTAAGGAATAAATCATTCCTTCAAGCATGATTGGAAGCCAGGATCCCCCTGACTCCCAGTCCTTTGCTCTCACTGCTATATCACCCAGCAAACTTCAAAGCATTTTCTACTTACAAAGTTCAGAGAGCAGAGGAAATATTTCTGGCTTTCAAACAGGAGCAGTGCTTTTTTGTCCAGAACTATTTAATCTGACAGTTCAACTGCATTAATATCATCCCTCCATGCAAAGCATAGTAAAATAAGGAATTACTAGTGTGTGTGTGTGTGTGTGTGTGTAAGCGTATGTACGTACACAATTTGAGTCGCACAGTATTGCCAACCAGAATTGTTCAAAAATCACAAGTCAGACACCCCAAAAAATAAAAAAGATTGGCTTAAAAAAAAAAAAAGTCAGGAGATTTTTAAAATATAAAACAATTATTTGCTTCCCGGCATCTGAACTGTCAGAGTGTGTGCAGGCAACATTTTCAAGCCTCTCTTTACAATCGAGAGGACTAGACAGGTACTTTTTTTTTTTTATTTATAATGAAAGCCGGGGTTTTCATGTAATCACTTGCCTCCAAAAGTTGAGGGGCTTTAAAACATCAAATACTGTAAGACGTGCAATAAAATAACAGGAAATGGCAAATGTGGAAACAGATTGTGACGGGCTCTTGTGAAGGTGGTATGAGAAAGGGAAGGCTGCAGAGAGCCTCATTTCCTGCAAAACCTGCGTAAAAGCCAGTCACAATCACAGAATCTGCCACCACAGTGCAACTGGGCCACAAAGCATCCCAAAAGAAGCAGGAATGACTTGGGGCATGAATCTATAGTTCCCTGCACAGAAAAGTGGGGCACTTGGGAAGGGATTCAGCCTCTACCCTTAGCAATCCACCTACCAGGTCTTAAGAATAACCATATGAATATCACACTGGGAATTACTATGCATTAATTCCAACAGAGTCCCCTCAGTAACTATCAAATATTGAGAACTGACACAGGTCAGGCATGTGGTATATTGTGTGGTTTCGGGGGAAGGCATGAAATCACATTTAAGGTTTTGGAGCATACTGTGAGGAAGATCACCTATTGTGTGTACTGTTTCCTTGTCAGCTGGAGGAAAAAAGAAGTTGCTTGTGACCACGTGGAATCTGTCACAGTCAGTGAAGACATGCCCGTAGGAGCATCAGGGTACAGCTAAGAGGTATCCCATAAATTGGCCTTTCATTGCTTATTAGGGTTCGTGTTGGAGGGATGTCACATTTAAATAAAAATTCTTTATAAAAGGGAGTAAGTTTGCTTTATGAAATATTTTAACCACCCCCAATTCTTCAAATATTTTCTCCTTCTTTCTCATCTACTTTGGGAGTTTGAGGGATTTTATCAGAAACATTAACTCCTGAAATTGCTGTTGCTGCATCTTTGTATTTGGCTGTTCACTTTTCGCCTCATACAGACTTCTCCTTTAAGTTTTTCTACTCTGGCTGTGGGTACCTGGGGCGGGGATCATGTCTTTATCCTTGGTCTTATTCAAGACTAATTTTCCCTTGTTATTGCCAAGAAATAAAGATGACTTAAACAGATGGAGCTCCCTATTTGTATCCTGGGGAGGTAGGATTAACCTATTTGAGATGGAGATGGCATCCCAGTCTCCTTCCAACACCTCTTGAGTCATATCCACGCAACAGATTTTCTGGGATTTAAGTTTTATTCTGCTATAAAGTCTGGCTTTTCGGAGACTCCTATTGCCTTGAGTGGGAGCAGGCTGACATACAAGAGGGAGGACATCTTATACTTATTAACACTTTTATTACTGGGTAGCCCAGGGGTTTCCTCTTATTAGACTTCAGTGATGATCTAACCAATGCCTTATTATCACCGTAGTCAAACTAGAGCCATAACTCTGATGTGTTGCATCTGATTAATCTGATCCTTTTGGAGGAATCTGGTATATAATTTGTACATGTTGTAGTTTCTATAATACAGCTGTATACAGTCAGTGATGTATTCTCTGTATTGAACAAGGAGTTATGGTCTCAAGTTGCAGTGGGGGAGGTCTAGGTTGGATATTAGGAAAAAACTTTTTCACTAGGAGGGTGGTGAAGCACTGGAATAGGTTAACTAGGGAGGTGTTGGAATCTTCTTCCTTCAGGCTTGACAAAGCCCTGGCTGGGATGATTTAGTTGGGGATTGGTCCTGCTTTGAGCAGGGGGTTGGACTAGATACCTCCTGAGGTTCCTTCCAGCTCTGAGATTGTATGAGTCTATTAACAGGATTTAGTTCCCACCTCTGACACTGACCTCCTAGGTGACCTAGGGCAAGTCACTTACTCTGTGCCTACCAGCAATAGGCAGGCGTTTTTCAGCTCTTCTCCCCAATCATGCACATTTATCCATTCTGTGTGAACACTGTACAGGATTACTGAACTTTTCTTTAATTTATACTCTTTTTGCCTTCAAAATTATTACATTATTTTAAAAAACCTACATGATGAGGTCTAGACTGTGTTTAGCCCTGTTTGTGTGTAAAAGATAATGACAAAAGAGGGGAGCGGGTACAAGGTGTTTAGCCACTTTGTGCCTTAGAGAGGGGCTAAACAAAATCCTGAGTCTTGTGTACAAATGGGGAGATATTCACAGCAAGAATGATGCCAGCTTCCCCATATGGGCCGAGGAGGGGCAGGCAGGGAAGCATATACAGAATCCTTTCAAAGCAAGACTAGAGGCTAGGAGAGAGAGTACCTGACTCAAGGGCTACAGAACCGGGCCTTCAAGCTTTTATCTGCGTCTCAAACTTAGACATAAACATAGGGCTTGGATTTTTTAAAACTTAATTTAGGGAAGGTTTTAAGACATACTTTTGGGGTGTGTTTCTAAAAACATGGTAAATGCCATGATACCAGCACTCACCATTAAAATATAGCTTCTCTGACCTATGGCAAGTCAAGTCAGCACTAAGCTGTGTTGATTCCTGGCATATTAGTGGGGATAGACTAAGTCTGCCCCTCCAGTGGATCTACCACAGGATGGTAGGGAGAACACCAGTCTTTCATGGTCTACTACCATAGTCCACATACCAGGGCCTGACAACAGTTATCTTTATTTCAGGTTTAGTCTTGTCCTGTTTGCTTTTCTAAGTGCTAAAAGCTAACTAAAAACTGCATGCCAAGTTCCAATCCAGAGCAAATGTGTAATGCCAAGCAATGAATTCTTAGTGACCAATTACACAGGCCCATAACTGCAACACAGTGGAGAAGGATGCTGTATTCTTGACTTAAGTGTGTTGCTAATTGCATACCAAATGGACTAAAGGTAAAAAATCCACTGCTATCTACATACTACACAGACCACAGTGAGAGATTATGCCATACACTATCAAAGAAACTGAGAAGGTAAAAAATCCACTGCTATCTACATACTACACAGACCACAGTGAGAGATTATGCCATACCCTATCAAAGACACTGAGAAACCACCTGATCAGCATCCTATACAGCAAACAGGAAAACATCAAAAAATAGCTCTCCAACCTGTAGACTCTCATTAATAACCAAACTTCCATACAAACAGACTTCACTAAAATAAGACAGGAGATCTACATTACTCACTTCACCTCTCTACAAAGGAAAAAGGACTGTAAGCTGTCTAAACTCCTACCTGCCACATGGGGGCCACAACCGTAGCACCCCTACTCACCCAGCATATCGTCAATCTATCCAACTACACACACAGCCAGAAAAAAAGTCTGTTCTATGCTGGGGACTCCTTTCTGCCCTGCCATCCCACCAACATGATCCAGTTCTGCGGCAACGGAAAGCCTACTTCGCTGTCTCGACTCAAAGAATACTTTCAGGACAACATTGAACAGAGCACTGATACCAGGTATCTCCCACACAACAGCCAAGAGCAACTCCACCTGGACTCCTCCGAGGCGTACCGAAATGAAGTCTGGACTAATACATTGAATGCTTCCGCCGACGTGCACGAGGCAGAAATTGGTGGAAAAAACAACATCGCTTGCCTCATAACCAAGTCGTGCAGAAACGCAATGCTGTCGCACAGCCCAGAAAACCACCACTGACATTACATCAGAGAGGCTGATAAAGGAGTTGCTGTTGTCATCGATGACCAAGGTCCGCCTACCAAAAGGAGGCCCACAGAAACTCTCCAATACCAATCTACAGAGCCACTTCCCGTCAGATCCCACTGAGCAATACACTAAGGCCCATCTAACACTAGCGGGATAATATCGAATTAGCTAAAATCGTTTTATGAAACTGATATTCTAATTTGATTTCATGCAGCCCCACTAGGCAATAATTCGGCGGTGCGTCCATCGGTCCGAGCTAACGTCGATTCTGAAGGCGTTGTAGATTCCGTAGCTATCCAATAGTTGCCGCAGTCTCCCCGCCCCTTGGAATTCTGGTGAATCAGTATTGGCGCGGGTGGTTCTGAGTAATGTCATCGAGTCATTCCTTCTCCGGAAAACACAGCTGACAATGCCTTTCGTGCCGTTTTCCCTGGATTGCCCTGGCAGACGCCATAGCACAGAGCAACCATGGAGCCCGTATCAGACTTTTTTTTTTTCCGACACCGTATATATGTACTTGATGCCGCGGATAGAGAAGGCGATACCCAGCGCTACACAGTAGCAATCAACTTGCTTTTGCAATGATGCAGAGATGGTTAACCTGGTCGCTGTACCGTCTACTGCCGGAGAAACTGCAATGAGCATGACCGTTACTCTCCTCATCGTACTGTCCGCTGCTATCATGAGTGCCCCTGGCTGAAATCGGCCGGGGGCGCAACGGCTAAAAGAAATGGGGAGTGACTCACTTGGGACTGAGTCAATCCTCCCATCTATGGTTTCTAAATAGAGTCAGTCCTGCCTACAATAAGGGGCAAGTGTATTAGAGGACAGTGTATCAGAGCACAGCTGCTCTCGTGTCAAGTATTAGCAGGGGTGCCCTGCCAACAACGCACCCGTTTGCTTCCCTCCTCCCCCAACCTTCCTGGGATACCAGGCAGTGTCTGCGATTTGTGTCATGAAGTAATAAAGAAGCGAATAGAAACACTAGAGTGTTTAGTGACATAAAATGAGGGGGAGGCAGCCCTCCCCGGCGCGATGATAGTCCAGGCAAGGACATAAGCGGTGTGGGGGAGAGGAGCCCAGCATGCTGCCTCGCTATGACAGTCCAGGCGTACAGAACTTTTCTTTACACAGGAAAGGGAGGGGGCTGAACCTCCAGTGCTATGATGAAGCTAGTTATTAAGCGTTCTTGTCTATCTACTGGGAGAACCAGCAATGTTGGCCTCGATGTCAACATGTTGATTATCATGAGGACGCTTACTAAGTCCTATTGCACCGTCTCCCACCGGTAGGAGGAGAGGGAGAGGAGCGGATACTGCTCTTCACTGCTGCAGCATCGCGTCTACCAGCAGCATTCATACACCTAGGGTGACATTGAAAGTAGTCAAGATGATTCTTTCCCTTTTTTCACGAGTGGTGGGGGGGAAGAAACTGAGGAGCTGTTTCCCTGAACCAACGCAGACACTGTAATTTGAACCTACAGACATTGGGAGCTCAGGCAAGAATGCAAATACTTTCAGAGACTGCTGTAGAAATGTGAAATAGCTGGAGTCATCAGTACCCCCATCCATCTATGAGCGTCATTTGAAGCTCTGCTTCCCGTTACGCTTGTACGTGCGCTGTGTATTCTGGAGATTTTTTTTTCAAACGCCTTGGGCATTCGGTGTTCTGTAACGGAGCTCTGATACAACAGATGTCTCCTATACAGCGAATCAGATCTAGTATCCCCCATCGTCCATGCTGGAGCTCTTTTTGGATTTGAGACTGCATCGCCACCCGTGCTGAATCAGCCACGCTGGGCAAACAGGAATCTAATTCACAAGTTCGCGGGGCTTTTCCTGTTTACTGCCCGCTGGCATCGAGTTCAGAATTGCTGTCAGAGTGGTCAGTGGTGAACTGTGGGATACTGCCGGAAGGCCATATGTCTGTCGTCCACTCCCGGTCTCCGATATGTTAATATCGAATTTAGCGCTACTCCTCTCGTCGGGGTGGAGTACAGAAATCGATTTAAAGAGCCCTTTATATCGATATAAAGGGCGCCGTAGTGTGGACGGGTACAGCGTTAAATCGATTTAACGCTCTTTAAATCGATTTAAACGCGTAGTGTAGACCAGGCCAGAGATAGGCAATAGTCTTCCCATTCTTCCTACCTGCAATCCATAGTTTCTTTCCCCAGCAACCAGGAGCAATTCTCAAATCATTTCTTACTCCTACATGTTTCCTACCTGGACAAAGACATTCAACCCTATTGCCATAGCAACCACAACAACCACACAAGCACTTTTCGTTCTTTAGGGAAAATGAAAATCTTGAAAGGAAGCTGGGAGATAAAAGCTCCCAATTCCTTGTTCCTCACTGCTAGGAAGTAATTACAAAAATTACTTTAATGCAAAGCACTTTGTGGGTGAATAGGTTGTGCTTTAACAAAAGAGAAAAAAAAAGGCTGTGCAGGTGAGGATAAAAATATGGAAATAACTTTTACAGTCTTAACATGAGTTTCAAACTAAAGGTCAGAACCACCATTATTCTTATTAAAAAGAATCAGCACCCAAAAATGAATGAATCAAAGGAAGTACAAATCAAATCCTCTGTGAGCAGCTCAAGGAAAGGATGACCCGAAGCCCACCTCCACGAGAGTTCAAAGCTCACTGAAGTAAATGAGAATCTTACCCACTGGCTTCAACAATCAGGGGGGTAGCCGTGTTAGTCTGTATCCACAAAAACAATGAGGAGTCAGGTGGCACCTTCAAGACTAAGGGATTTATTTGAGCATAAGCTTTTATGAGTAAAAAACCCACTTCTTCAGATGCATGGAGATGCAGGCATAAATATACTGACACATGAAGAGAAGGGAGTTACCTTATTGGGAGAGGACCACATCGATCCTGACTGAATTGGCCCTATCAACACTGGCTCTCCACTTGCAAGGTAACTCCCTTCTCTTCATGAGTCAGTATATTTATGCCTGCATCTCCATGCATCTGAAGAGGTGGGTTTTTTTACCCACAAAAGCTTATGCCTAAATAAATCTGTTAGTCTTTAAGGTGCCACCGGACTATTCACTGTTATTGACTTCAACACGCAGTGGATCAGGTCCCTAATTCCTGAAAGATATGACTTGGATTTTGTTTTGTAAGACTACTAGTTTAGGTTCAGAAGAACTTATAATAAAGGCTTTTATGGCTAAGCATCATGGATATTTATCCTTCCTGCATGGGTGTGAGACAGTCTAAATCTTTGATTCTTGGCTTCCCTCTGTTGTTTTTGATGTGGAAAACAACTAATACCCCATGAGGCTGAAAGAAAACAAATCTGCATATGATAGAATAGGGTATGAACTTTCATTTAACCCTGAAATATAGACCTGAGAGAGCCAGAAGCCACAGTTAAATGCTTCCTAAAGGAAGAGGTGAATAAGTTCATATATCGTAGTCATGTTTGTGTTTCAATGAAGAAGAGGATATTCCTTTCACCTGATTCTGGCAGAGTGATATTATCATTACTCTTTCAAACCTGCCAAAGCTGCCAGGTCTGTAAACATTACTTTCTGCTCTTAACTGAAAAGCTATTTTGCTGTCAAAATATTGAAGATTAATAATTTGATGTTTAAGTTTTTTTTTAATGTAACAGTCTTATAAATTCTTGTCTGCTGCTTCCTTAATCTTTTTGTGCACAGACTATGAAAATAGCTGATATGCTCTTGATCACTCTCTCTTCTTAGTTTCATATAGTTTATAAATTTGGGATTAAAAAAAGATATTATTTTGGAATAATTTTTATGACATAAAACCAAGGGCCTGACCTTGGGAGGTTCTGAGCATCCACAAACATTGACCCCAAACAAGAGTTGCAAATAGTCAAGAGTCTCTTTGGATGAAGCTCTAAGTTGCTAAGGAAGTCGAGCATGTCTACATCATGACATCCTTGGAGCCCTGCTATGGAAATGCCTACAGCAGTAAGAAAATCCTTCCGGAAACTCTTCTCGTGGACTTTCCAACATATATCACCTCCAAATGGAGAGCAAGTAGCCTGCAAGATCTACCAAGTGTGAGGACCCACTCAGTAAACAAAGCCCAGTCACACTGATTCCTGGTCATTCACGCTATGCTGAATGCAGGGTCCCTCTTCTTTCCCACTGGCATGTGCTCAGTTCCCCCTGGACCTCTAACTAACCTGTCCTGGGGGCACAGAAATTTGAGCTTGTCATAAACAGATAGCTAAGGGTTAATGTCTCTTTCACCTGGAAAGGGTTAACAAACGACACCTGACCAGAGGACCAATCAGGAAACAAGATACTTTCAACTCTGGGTGGAG
>NC_133773.1:12816223-12878912 GCF_003597395.2 Chelonoidis abingdonii | reverse complement strand
AGGGCCTCCTGACAAGGGGAAGGAGGCCATGATCGCTCCCAGGCTTGCTTCATCAGGAGCACATGGCCATGTGCTGGGCGTAACACTGAGTCGTCAACGGCCTGCGCAGCTGCTGCTGGAATCCCTGGCACGCCAAGGCGGATGCCATCATGCGATAGCGGCATCCTGCGCACCATCAGGGAGGGGGTTACGCCACCGGTGCTAGGGGAGTCTAAGGTGCTGAGGGAATGGTGATATCATGACCATAGGGCCCTTGCCGGTGTGGAAGTTTGCAAGACTCGGATGATCAGATGCCATCGCCTGAAACCGTAGCTGTGGGAAAGCAGGATCCGGCCTCGCTCGGAGTCCAATAGCTCCTTGGAAGTCTTACCCCCTGCGTGGGAACCAGAGAGGATGTCCTCCATAGTGGGGTATCAGACTCTAGACATGTGAAAGGTCCCCTGACGATGCCGCCCCAAACATGGTGAGTGACTTGGTCTTGGAGTCTCCCAATGATGCCAATCGTCCATAGGAAACAGCATATGCGACATCGGTGGAGGTGGAGGCGCCTATGGCCACGCACTTGGGGAATGCCTGTTGGGGCTGTTTGAATAGGCCAAACGCAGAACCGTAACTGGAAGCACCAAACGGTTGCTAGAAAGTGGGGTAATGTCCTGTGCAGGAGGGAAGATGGCATTGCGAAAGTACGCGTCCTTATATCAAGGGCGGCAAATACGCAGACTTCAGGACCCAGGACAGATAATGGTTCCCAGGGATACATGCGGAACTTCAACTATTATCATAAGCTGGTTGAATTCTTGTGGGTCCTAGGACAGGTCTGAGACCGGCGTACGGTTGGGGTTAGGGAATAAGGGAGTAACCCCTTTGTCCCCTCCGTCCACCGCGTCGGCCACCTCTCTGTAAGAGGAATTGCGCCCGGAAGGAGTCCCTGAAGAGGGACAGGGTTGGAACAAGGGAGATGGCCACCATGCTCCACCATGTGTAGAAGACAGCGGACTGAAAGTTTAACTGGGGACCAACGCCAACGAGAGTAGGAGTGGGATCAGGCCTGAACTGGTACGCCACCCACGCCCAGGAGGCGCACCTTTGAAAAGATTGATTTTGGTCCCCAGTAGTCGATTGCGAAGGTGACCTGAAAGTTGGCCCTCTCGGGGTCGACTGGCGTCGTGCGAGCCACATCAGCCGTAGCCCGTCCTGCACAAGCCTACTTGTGCTAGGTCAACAGAGGAGGTGAGGCCGGGTTGCTGGGGACGGCAATGCCTGCCAAGTAGGACGTTGCGTATGCCACGCCGAAGAGATCACATGAGGACCCTGGTGTCCATGCAGGCTTTGCCAATCTGGATTGATTTCACCGCAAAGAGGACCTCCAACCAACAACGGTAAAGTCGGAAAGGCAGGAGATCATCGAATCCTACATGAGATCTCTATGGACGAGCTGGAAAGGGAAGCTCTGGCCACTGTGTTTCCTTCTTCAAGGGGGGCGGTGAGCTCTTGGCGCGAGCCTTGTGATGGAGAAGCTCCATAAATTAATCCATTGCCATCCAGGTGTTACGGGTTATAGGGACTAGCAGTGCTGCATTGATGCCACGTAGGGCTAATAGGGCTGTTGCACAGTACACCTTGGCGAGTGAGTAGGGTCACTCGCTAGCCCCTACGGATTCGGGGCTGGCGCATGCTGCCATCCCATCCCTGTTCTTAACCCACTGAATGACCAGTGAGCAGGGAGGAGGCGGCACAAGCAAGTAGTCAAACCCTCCAGAGAGTATCCGGCAATCGCCAGGAAGTCCGAATAAACGGGTAGGGCCCGTTCTAATGGGGCAACTGCCGAAGAATATCCACTACCCGGTTTCCGTTCTCCGGGACCTGCCTGCACCTGAGGTCCACACTGAGCACTACTACTGCAGACCGGCGGTGCCGGGGGTTCAGAAGCATCTACTTTGTCATGGCAATTGCAAACCCTCGCCGTTGGAGATGCCTCCGGCGTGGAGGGATACAGTAAGCTCCACCAACAGTGGCGTACCGGGGACTGTCCAGCAACCGGATTCTACTGGTCCACGTGGGATAGGTATCAAACGGAGCCTGCGCGCCAGTGTGTCGGCAGGTCGTGCCGGGCAATCCGGCCTAAGAACAAGCTCTTCTGCCACGTGAGATTGCTGGAAGCAGTAGGAGCACAGGGAGCTCGACACGGCGTGCACGGGGAGCAGTCAGCCACTGGGATCGACGGTTTGTGGGGACCCGGGATCGACGGTGCCGGAGTCGACGGTGCCTCAGTAGGTGGTTGGTGCGGGTGATCCGAGTTAGATTGAGCTCTTGGCTGCGGTGGCCAGTTGGCACGGAAGCAGCAAGACAGGAACTCAACATGGCGCGTGCGGCGGGAGCAAGTCAGGGCACTGGGTCCGACGACCCTTGTGGGACCGGGATCGACGGTGCGGAGTCGTCGGTGCCGACCCAGGCGGAGTCGGGTTGCCAGGGTGATCCGAGTTAGATGACTCTCTGGCTGCGGTGCCGTTGGCATGGGAAGCAGCAGGAGCAGAAAGCTCACCACAGCGCATGCCGGGAGCAGTCAGGCACCCGGATTCGACGCACCTTGTGGGACCGGATCGACGGTGTCGAGCTAGCCGGTGCCACGCAGGAGTCGGTGCCGGGCGATCGACTGAGATGAGCTCACTGGCTGCGTGGAAGATGGCTCGGAAGCAGCAGAGCAGGAAGCTCAACCGACGGCGCAATGCCCGGGAGCGCCAGGAGTCAAACACGAGCGTGCCAGGGAGACTGTCGGCATGGCAGGAGAGCCGGTCGGCTTCCTCAACCTCAGAGAGATGAGCGGTGCGCGAGTCGACTTTCGGTGCTGCAACAGCCGTGCCAGCGGGGTCCGGTGCGGGAGAGCTCTGCCGCCAAAGTAAGCCCCGTCACTTGTGTAGAAAGGTGAGGGGAAATGAATAGTGCCGCTCCATGTGTTTCGGCTGTGAACACGTGCACAATGGGGCCACTTATCTGCGAAATGCAATCCCCGAGCACATAAACAGAAGTCGCTGTGGATCTCCTGTCAGCAACGGCTGGAGGGCCGGCCAGCATGGACTAAGAACTGTTTTGAGCCAGGATGGGGCTCGGGCAACCGGTTGCAGGAAGGGGCTACTCCCAAAACCCGCTAACTACACTAAAACTAGTATTAAGAAAAACATTAGGGCTTGTAACTGGTCTAACTGGAACACAAGAACTAAGAGTAGCTAGGGAAGCGGAGGTAGCTAAGCTGCACTCCACTGTTCCAACGAACCGACAGCGGGCCGGTAAGAAGGAAACGAGGGCGGCTGGGTCGGCAGGGTATTATCCGGCACAATAGTGGCACCACTCCAGGGGGCGCCCTGCCGACCCACTGAGTGTTGCTAGGGACAGTCTCCGAGAACGTGCCAGCGCGCGCACACACTAACTGAAGGATAGAGCAATCACTCGAAAAGAACTGAGGGTACTAGGCCCGCATGCTCCTCAGCAACCATACTAATGAGTGACAGGTTTCTAAGCACGGCGTGGCCGGTAGGAGTACTGCTGCAAAAAATCTCCGATCAAAGGCGCAGGGGCGCACCGACACCTAAAGTGGAGCACCCACAGGGACATCTCTCGAAGAAGAATGTTTATTCCCCAAAAGGATATCTTTCCATATCAGGAATGGCTACAGCATTGAAAAGCAAAGCAAAGCACTCACACATCAGTGTGTGGAACTATTCTGGCGGCTTCTTGCTTGATCGCTCCCAGCAGACTGACGATTGACTTTTTAGCACTACATTATACAACAGTATGCTTAGATGAATAAATATAGTATTTCTGGCACTCAGACAATTGCTGAGCTGTTTATTTGATACAAGAGGGGAATCTTTATTGCAGATGTGGATTCTTGAACTGGCTTGAATTTAATACCAGGTTGTGGCTGATTCCACAAATGGTTAGTAAGGTCCTGACTGTGTGGTTTTGTGTTTCAATCCTGTTTATGAGGGCTCTAAGATAAAGGTTCTAACTAGAGTATTTCGCTGTGTGTTTCTGACAGCCTAGCCATTTTGGTGTAACGGAGTTAACTATCTTCCAATCCTCAGGAACAACATCCAAAAAAGGATCAATCTACCACTCATGGCTTCAGTTGTGGAGGTAGTAGGGGAAAGCTAGCTGCCTAGATTTCCCAGAATGCAATGACATGCAAATGTGGCTGTGCATCAGGCTGGTTGTCAATGGACAAGCCCAGCTGACAAGTGGATGAACTGTTCCATCCCGGTTACACTCAGTATAGTTCTCTCTGTAATGTAGGTGGGAGCCTGAGCGAGCTAGCTTCCCACAGACCGTAGTGAAAGTGCCCCCCTTAGAATCCCTATTCTGAAGCAAGTTAGTCAATAGGAGCCTGTGATGTTCTAAGGAAACTGCATTTTGGATTGGCAGAGAATCACAGAAATCACCATTCACACAGTAAATTCATTTTAACCACAAGACAGACAGACCAAAATGACACATTTCAAATTCAGGTCACTCTCAGCTCATCACTTGAACTGAAGCTTTTTATGTACATATTCTATATAGTGCCTGAAAACAAAGCTCCATTAATTTCTCTTCCAGAGAACCTCAGTGCCTGTGAAAGTCACAAGCTGCCATTTTGCTCTCCAGTCAGATGCTTTATAGCAGGGGTGGGCAAACTTTTTGGCCTGAGGGCCACATCCGGATACAGAAATTGTATGGTGGGCCATGAATGCTCACGAAATTGGGGGTTGGGCTGAGGGCTTCGGCTGGGGGTGTGGGCTCTGAGGTGGGGCTAGGGATCAGGGGTTGGGGGTGCAGGAGGGTGCTCCAGGCTGGGACCACAGGGCTTAGAGGAGGGAGGGGGATCAGGGCTGGGACAGGAGGTTGGGGCGCAGAAGGGGGTCAGGGGTGCAGGCTCAGGCGGCGCTTACCTCAAGCAGCTCTCGGAAGCAGTGGCACTTCCTCCCTCCAGCTCCTATGTGGAAGACTGGCCAGGCGGCTCTGCCCTGCAGCTCCCATTGGCCGGGGTTACAGACCAATGGGAGCTGCAGGGGCAGTGTGCAGAGTCCCCTGGCTGCCCCTACGTGTAGGAGGTGAAGGGGGGAACGTGCTGCCGCTTCCAAGAGCCATGCGGAGTGGGGCAAGCCCCTGACCCCATTCCGTGGCTGGAGCTTGAGGGCCAGATTAAAATGCCTGAAGGGCCAGATACGGCCCATAGTTTGCCCACCTCTGCTATATAGACAGTGAAGAATTCCTCTGAAGTTTTGCACTTTGTGATCCATACTCCATTTTTCCTAGAGATAAATTCAGCTAGCTGAAGCCATTTTTCTTCTGGCCATTTCTGTTTGGATCCAGCCCTTTTATAAAATGGGATTTCCCAGTTCTTCAGCCTTAGTTATCATCCTGCAGGGAAGGAAATTTCCTTCAGGGGCCCTGTTTCCTTACATGTGGCTAAAGGAGTTTCTCTTGGCTGTCCCCCCTCCACCCACCTATTTCTCAGTTAGAAAGAACAGTCCTGATTTCCTGGCTCTGATCTGGCCAGTGTGGAAAGCAGGCAATGATTCTCTTCCTAACCACCTACTCCCGTGGGGAGTAGCCTAACTCAAAACAATGGAGACAGCAGGCTCTCTTCTTTTCTTTTTTGGTTAAATTTTAAAATTAATTTGTGCAGAGGGAAACCCTATCTGAGGTTTAAATAGACTAGTGGGGGGAAATGGCCCCGTTGGTCCAGCAATGGTCAAGGACGTCCATCCCCTGCAGTAAAACAATATGTGGAAGACAGAATTGCTGGCCCACTGAAGAACAGAAAACAACGCCTTGCATAACTAGAAGGATTAGCCATACAGTATCTAAGACCACACCTGCACCCACAGGTAAAGGCAGCAGGACAGAAAAGCGTAGGGGGAAAAGAGTTCTGTGGTGACATGGTCATATTGCTTTTCACTTCGTCCCTGCGGCACACTAGGAATTCTGCCTCACGACACCCAAAACATTCCTAGGAAGGATGCTCAAGTCACAGGAACTCCATTCTATGGCTGAACAGAGGCAAAAGGCTTGCTGCCTGTATTCTAGGCCCCCAATATATACCAGCTCAACTCCCGCTCCAAGAACTAATATCTTCCTTCCATTTTACTTCTACTTAAAATAAAAACAGTTGAAGAGATATTTTGGCCAGAGACACTGAAATATACGTTTGGCCTGAGGCACCACTCAAATGTAGAGGGCACTATCCTGGCTCCACTGAAGTCAATGGCAAAACTCTGACTTCAGCGTGGCCAGAATCTCTTCCAAAATGTTCACACACGGCAGAAAGGCCCCTGATTTGTAACGTCTCATCCGGCCGTCCAGACGCTGAGCGAAATGCTCTGAGCTCAACACCTACTTCTGAAGGACAAAATACTTCAGGCAGAATTTAAACCTGAGGTCCTATGAAGTCTAGATTTTTCAAAACTGATTCTTAGAACACTAAATCCTCTCTCACCCATCCATATGCAAACAAACAGTTAAGTTGCAGAGTAATGCGAACATCTTAAAATAAAATTAAATACAAATAACCACTCAATATCAATTTTTCCAAATAAAAAATAATACTTCGCATTTTTATATTTGAGGAGCTCAAAGCACTTTGCAAACAATAATTCTCTCAATACCCACAGGTAAATATTATTCTACCCGTTTTACAAGTGGGTAATGGAAGCACACAAAAGTTAAATGATTTACCGAAGGTCACACAGTTCATCAGTGGCAGAGTTGGGGATGGAATCCAAAAGCACCGACTCTGAGTCCCCTACTTTATCCACTGGACATTATTGCCTTACTGCATTCAGAGGTTTTATGTTTTACATGTATGTTATTAACTGGAAAACATAAAAATAAAGTATTTAGGATACTGTCTGAAAATGTACAGCAAGGAAGACATTTACCTACTGTAGGAAAATTTGTATTTTTTATTAGACTCTCTTAGAAGCGGCTATGCATAGCTTTAGAAAACTGTGTAAAGATCCATCAATATTTTGCTAGCTCTTCCAAACACTACCTTCGTAAACATAATAAGAATATTGTTCTACAAATATAACTACTAGTCACAGGTTTAGGGGTAGGAGACTCCATCTGCCTAATATAATCAACTTTCAGATGAGTAAACAGCTTTTCAAAATGCTCAGTACAAAACTCCCACTCATTCCTCCTCAGGTGACTTGACCGCCTTAATTGCAATGTTTATTACTGTAACCCAAAGCCGGACCAATCACTTGGCACTCTACCTAATAAATAAAAATCTGTTTATAATGGATTTACCCTGAAGACGTTTCAAATGACTAAGGTAAATGCCAGTACTGAGGAAGCCTATAAATTCTTACCTCTTCACAGACTTGCTAGTTTTCAGTTGCTTCTGTAAGAGTACTGTCTCATGCATTTAAAATGAACTGAAACATTCAGAAGCAGCATGAACTACATTAGATTCCAAAACTTTTTTCCCCCAAAACCTAGTTCAACAAAAGAAGAATGGGAATTTTCTTTAGGATTGAAACACTAGTTTTGTAAAGCACTGATCCCTGAATTTGAATTGGGGGGAGGTTCAAGCTTTGAAAGTGAAACCAAAACATGCAATAACCGTAGAACAGGATGAGCTTGAATGATAAACTAGATGATTTAGGACTGACACCAAAAGCCACAGTCTTGTGTTTGCGGTGGAGAGCTGTACCACCTCAGGGGGAGCATGGGAGGTCTTGTGCACCAGAGAGGCACTCCCAGAGCTTCCCAGTTACACTGAGGGGAAAAATTTCCTACACCTCCTTGAAGAGTGCAGAATAATTCCTTGCACAGCCAGTCATCTCTGCTGGCTGGTACGAAAGGGAGGACAGAGCTAGGACTCCAACTATGCCCCCACCATCCTCTTGTTCAGCCAGTTGGCCCCAATGGGGCAATTGAGAAGCATTCCTGATCACAGAGGTTGCGATTTTGGTTTCCCCTGACAAAGGCCACTCCTTATGCCTTCCTCTCCCACTGTGAGCTTTACCCACGATCCAGGTTAAAAAAAACCTCTTACACTGCTAAAGTCACACTGGTATGCATCTTACATTGTTTAATCAACATACAATTGCCTGACCTACAGCTCGCTTGCAAGGCTCTCCCTGTGGGTTCTTGGGGAGGTGACTGCGACTAGAAAGCCTAGGTCGCCTCCTCTTCAAGGGAAAAGCAAAGGAGTAAAGAATTTAGAAAAGATTTTCAGAAGCAGCTAGTGATTTCAGTTGCCCACTGGGACACCTTAGAGAGGCCTGATTTTCAGAACATGGGTGCTCAGCTCTTTCTGAAAGCGAGGTCCCTTCACAGTGTCTCACGGTGGACCCCCAAAAATGAAGGCATCAAAATAACTGCTCACGGTTAAAGTCTTGGACTTTGTTTATTCTCCTTTTCTCCCATTTTCACTCAAGAGAAGACTGGCTGGATAGAGGGAGCACAGTCCATCCTACCAGTTGCCACTTCTCTTCCCTGCTCTCTCTAGCACAGGGATGCAGGAGAGGCACACCTGAGAATTTAAACTCTAAAGCATTCAGCAAATGGTTGAAACAGCAGTATCTTGGGGCGCTGGTATAATGCAAAGGAAAGGGATTTACATGCAGAAAATAAATGATCAAAATCCTGTAACGTAGCGTATCATGGCACCACTCTCCAAAGGGACTAGGAATAGCCAGGGACAGCGTAAACAGGAACCAGCACAGGATATTGCTTCAGTGCTTCACTGGTGCAAGAGTGCTCACAAACATTATCTTTTAGCGTTAAACATCATCAGTTCTCCTGTAGAAACACATTTTGGATCTAAGGCTCCTACCTTTCTAAGACATCTGAGGATTACAGCTGAAACCCAGTGTACCTATTGTGACTGTCCAAAAGAATAGAGACACAGATATATCGTGTATTTATGCCTACTAGGATGAGAACACTATATAGTGATACTTGCTAATATCATATACTCCCAATCTCCTTGTGTACTTTGATTTATATAGCAGGCTATGCATTAAGCACCTTACCATTTGCCTTGTATTTACTTCATTATCAGAATAAAAAATAAAATGTAAAATTCTATATAATATAAATAGAATGCTGTTTGCACTATGTCAACTCTGGCAATTTATTTTAAGACATTTATGCTTCAATCATGACCCCCTCCCCCGAAATCAATGGGCATTTTGCTGTTGACTTTATTAGGGTTAATGTTTCACCTTCCGTCTCTTGAAGGTTCTAAGGATATACTATTCAAAATGGAAAAACTTAAAGCTATTATCATGACAGCTGTTTTATGTTTAATCACCGGTATCTTAGTTAATCACCCTTCATCTTAATGAAAGCATTCACCCATTAGTTGGATAGCCTCTAACACCTGTGGGGGAAGGGGTTTTCCATAGGACCTTAACAAAAATTTAAGTGTTTTCATTCTATTGTTTTTTAAAGCAGATTTGATATTTCTTTTTCTAGCTTCTCTCAATCAAAGATTTTTATTTTCATTACTTCTCCAAAATGGAAAAAAACTTTCACATTTTGGAATACAGATTTTTTGGGGGGAGGAGAGACGGAGGGGGTCGAAGGAGGGGGTCAGGTGGAGGTAAAAGGTCTGAGGAGGTTCTAAAATGACAAGTTTTGAGTTGAAAATATCCTTCCATGTGACCAAAGACGGCAGTGCAAAATCCAAACCCAGAAAATACCCCATCAATTGACAGTCTTCATTTTTTGTCAGTAGTTTCCATAGAAAACTATCAAAAGGTTTTTTTTTTTTTAAAGTTTAAAGGGTCTTTAAATTTAGAAAAAAATTGACCAGCCCTACCAGTATCTGTGTTTTTTTAAACTGTAGAATTTCATATTTTAGTACATTTGTATTGCATGTTTGCTTAGTATCTTTTATTTGCACTTTTTATATGTTCAGATACGTTGTACCATCTTCTTTAAAAAAAAAAAATCATGGTAATTCATCTGACAAAACCAACCAGTGGGAATGCAAGTATGTTAATGGTTAAATTCTGCCTTCTGATGGATAGATCTGAGAAGCTTTTAATGAAGTCAGTGGGAAATGTGCAAGCATATCTTCAGGCAGAATTTGGCCATTACAGTTTAAATCCAGTCTCTTAGGCCAATTTCAAAGTTGGGGGCCTCAAGTGAGACATTGCTAAAATATTGAGCAGCCTAGTTTTACAACAAACATATTGAGCACCAGCAGTTCCAACTGCAGAAAAATCAGGCTACTTTTACTTCAGTGCCTAAGCTTAAGCATTCAACTTTGAAAATGTGTCCACTGCCTCAAACTTAGGAAGTTAGTCACCAATAACGTACGTTCTAGTTTCCTGTGATGAGCCACAAGAAACAATGTCAGTGCAACTCCCAAATGCTGCTCAGTACCCCTGTAAAATCAGATGTCCAGCATGATTAACAGTGCTTTTCATATGGCTGGACTTGGCAGCTTTTATGACAAGAACATCTACATCTTACGTATCAGACAGTATGCTGTTCCTCAAAGGGAACACACTGGTTTATCTTGTAAAAGCAGCAGAGAATCCTGTGGCACCTTATAGACTAACAGACGTTTTGGAGCGTGAGCTTTCGTGGGTGATTACCCACTTCGTCAGACGCACGTAGTGGAAATTTCCAGGGGTAGGTATATATATGCTAGCAAGCAAGCTAGAGATAATGAGGTTAGTTCAATCAGGGAGGAAGGGGCCCTGTTCTAGCAGTAGAGGTGTGAAAACCAAGGGAGGAGAAACTGGTTCTGTAATTGGCAAGCCATTCACAGTCTTTGTTTAGTCCAGAGCTGATGGTGTCAAATTTGCAGATGAACTGAAGCTCAGCAGTTTCTCTTTGAAGTCTGGTCCTGAAAGTTTTTTGCTGCAGGATGGCCACCTTAAGGTCTGCGATAGTGTGGCCAGGGAGTGTGAAGTTGCTCTCCTACAGGTATTGTATATTGCATTCCTGATTTCTGATTTGTGTCATTTATCCTTTCCGTAATGACTGGTCCAGTTTGGCCGATGTACATAGCAGAGGGGCATTGCTGGCATATGATGGTGTATATTACATTGGTGGACGTGCAGGTGAATGAACCAGTGATGGTATGGCTGATCTGGTTAGGTCCTGTGATAGTGTCGCTGGTGTAGATATGTGGGCAGAGTTGGTTTATCTTGCTTTATTATATATGGGAGTGAATTTTACACAACATTCTCCCTAGTTTTTATAATAATTTCACTAACAGTGACCTAAATAAACGTATAATTCTAATTTACAATTCTTGCATTGTTTAAACTATACTTGTTTCATAAATCTCAGGCTCTTGTCTGCTTTGGATAAACATGTAGATAAGTTTCTAATTAGTTAATAGACTACTCCCGAGTTCTTTGATCAGAGTGTATCTTTGATCAAAGAATCTATGGTTGAGGGAAAATTTCTATGCCTCTGTTTGTAATATATTGCTTAATTTCCACTTTACTTGCATCATAATGTCCTTAATGCAAGTGATTCTTAAACTCTTAAACGTGTGCTAAAAGCTTTGTAGTGTGAAATAAGTTATTTGAATACACTTTCTGCTAACAAAGGTATATTCACAATACACTTAGGATGTAGTGGGTTAACGTACCAGACGCTCCATGGTGCATTTGATATGCAGTCGACTCCTAGACAGGCTGGAACAAATTCAGACCCACTGTCAGGAATGCACCTCCACCGGCTTCAACAGAGTTACAGCAAGCTGAATTTAACTTTAAGGAAGCCTGCTGGCAGATATGAGCTGGATTAAAGAAAAAACCCAGCTCCAACAGATATCAAGAAAATGATAATAAAATTTTATATTTTTCTGTGTGTACACTCAGCCAAGGTAAAACTTTACAATAGAAGTGAAGAATTAGAGAGGACAAGACTATAGTAGAATTATTCTTTATTTCATTAAGGGATCTTCTAATTGAAAAGGAACGAAAATCAAATCATGCACAGCATACACCAAAGGACCAAGAAATAGAAATTAGCCAATCTCCAGCAGACTTTTTCTCAAATTTACAAGAGGGATCCCAGTGAGAGGAAAGTTGCTTACATCACATTACTGTGAACAACTGGCTACTAGACACATCTGGAAATGACAGGCTGCTTCAAGTTCAGTTGTGGGGGAAAAAAGTCTTTGCAAATATTTTGAGAGTTCTACTCTGGGGAAAGACCAGGAAAGTCAGGTCAATTAAAACAATCAACAAATCTACAGCAGTCTCGCAATCTTGCAAGCATGAGATACTGTTTCAAGATATTACTGCAAGGCTCAGTAAGTGGGTTGATATTTTCTTCCTATGCTTTGATTGTTCGAGAGTAGAAGGCCAAGCTTACACTGAAAATGAACAAATACCTTACAAATTTGTAGGCCAAGAAAGGAAGCAAACCTTACCAAGTATAAGCTGCCTAAAGGAGGTAATTAAGGGTAGTTATAAATAAAATGTCAAGCTAAGAGGATGCTGTTAAAGGGACACTGTCAAGATTGACAGACCTGCAATTAGACTTACTGGCATGTAGGCAATCTGTACCTCAGACAGTCCTTTTGGTGCTGTCTACCAACTCACAAAAAAGAAACTGACTGGCAGAGCCAAGGTAACAGCATGACACACAAATACACAGGTCAAAATACATCCCATACTCCATGTTAGCTCATCTTGAAGACTAGCTGAGATTTTATGCATGCAGACTAGTTTGGAGGGGATGGTAGTGTTTTCACTATCAAGGGAATTTTATTTTAATAATTGGGATAGGGAATTATATTTCCCGGATACCTTATATTTAAAGAAATGCTTATTACGGGCTGCTACAATAAAAGTGTCCTTTTCCAAATAACATATCTGGGAAATACAAAACTCCACTAATACACCCCAATGTATGGCTGTATGCTCTTCTTGAAAATCGCTGCCAGATCATGTTCTGGCAGCACTGAAGAGTTTGCTACTAAAAATGGTTGCAAATTTTAATTCAAAATATTTTGGGTCCTGCCAAATTAAAAATCTGAAATTCAGAAAATGTTCACCAGTCTAGCTGAAATAGTGCAGTATGATACTAAGTGGCAAATAGAGTTGAAGCATTTTAGTGTTATTAAATAATGGATTTAAAATTATGGTACTAAAGGGGGAAATATTTTGCAGATCATATCATAAGAAACAAAAAAATTAGGTACAAAAAGGTACCGTATAAATCCTAAAAAAGTAGTCAAGTCAAAGCATGTATTAGAAAGTGCCACACGGGGCAGAGAACAAGATCTTCTAAACTGAAAGGTTCTGCACTATCCAAGAGGTGATAAAGACAATGTATATGGTACACCAAGAAGGAATCTCGGCCCGAGTGATCAGTATGTATAGATTCTGAGTACTACCATGAAAGAGGTTTTATTTATTTTGGAGGTTTTGTTTTTTTTTTTTATTAGGAAAGGATCAAAACATGGGACCCGAAACCTCCATGGCACACTGATGTTGAGAACTCCATGATCCAGCAAGACTCCATGGTCGTCTCATTTCCAGAGAGAGAACACCTCACTGCGCTATCATCAAGGTTAGATTCGGCTGGAACCTCTTCCATGCTGCCTTAGACTCCAGAGCATAAGTTTTCATTTTAAACAGAACGTCAGACTCAAGCTGTTATGGTGAGTGAGAGGGGTTCAAAAACAATGAGCTGAGTGTAACGGGTACAGTGATGTCTGCCTGAGTTTGCAGAACCTGAAACAAACCTTGAGAGGTGTGACCTGCTCCCTTCATCTCCAGGGGCACTAACTCAAAATACCCAATGACAATCACTTTGGCTTTTAAAGTATTATCTGTTTCTCTGATCATAAAGACGTGTAAGAAAAGGAATGGGAACCACCATTTTATGAAGGGGGGAATCATACTGTGAACAGCTACACAAGCTATTGTAAGGGGTGGCTCATTCTGGCTGCACCAGTCAGTAGGCTTGGGAGAATACTGCCACTTTTCCCCAGTTTCCAGTCAAGAAGGACTCAAACTGAAGGAACCTAAGAGGGCTTTCTCGCCCCAAAGGGGAACCAAGCTCAAGAAGCTCATTGGAACATGTCAGCCTCACTGAGAGGAAGAGGAGCACAAGGAGCTCAGTACAGCCCACATGTGTATTCAGACCCTGCTGAGGAGAAGTTCAATCAACACAGATAACACACGTGGTAATGTTTTGAACATCTGTGCAATCAACTGCGAGTAGCATCTCATGTGGGCAGAGCTTATTTTGTGGGCGGTGCTTGGAAAAGCACTTTCCCTCCCCTCCACATCTGACCCCTAGATACTGCTTACACAATTGTCCAACTTTTCCCCTCCACTTCCTATGGGAGCAAGTTTTCATTCCTTCCCAGCTGGGGACTGTGGGCTTCTGAGAAGTTCTGAACATACAAAGGAAGAACTTCAGGTCTGGGGAGAAAGGAAGGGATAGTGGTGTTCCCTGTCTGGCTGACAGCCAGCTAGAGGAATCTTAAGTTAGGCAACCCCATCACCACCATCTGGCAGTCAGAAAGGAAACAGGTTGCAGCACACTACCCCCAGGAGTCCCTCACTGCCTCTAAATGAAGCAACCAATTTTCCAGTTTATTTAAAACAGAGGGACCCCAGTCTCTATCCCCATTTCCCCTTCTCTGGCAACAACTGCATGGAGTGGAGTTTACTACACTCCTAAGCTTGCAATAACCTGAGCTATCACCGGACTTGTATGGATCACGCCTAGCATCCCAGGAGGGCTGCTTGGGGAATGCAATGCTGAGCTTGTTTCCATAAACTCACCAGATCCAGCTGCTCCACATCTTGCTCCTTTATCATCAAGTATGCATTGGCTTTGACCCTCTTCAGATTTAGTCAGACTGGTTTGCAAATAGTTTACAATACAATGCGGTGCTGCTGAGCCCATTACTTCTGTGTAAATCAGCCTGTGATGCTCGGTAAGAGGTAAGGTGCTGCTCAACTTGGTAGAAACCAGCTGGGATTAGGTATAAAGCCGCTATCTTTTTGAGAGAAGCTGCCAATCCACAATGAACCATTTAATTCTGTGACAACTTGCTGTGCAGCAGTGTTTGTTTTCTGCCTGCCAAAGATTTTACCTACCTTGGTTTTTCCATTTCCATAAGCAGTACCTCTCATGGCTTGATTAATTACAAGCACAGATTTATGCCTTGTTATTGGGGTATGGGTGCATATACAATTGGGGGAGGATGGAAAACGGAAAGATGATGGGGAGAAAAGTTAGAGCATTGAAAGGGAACAAGTTTTCCCTACCCTTTAATAAGAAAACTGTGGTGTCAAAATGAAAATAAGAATCTCTTGAAATTTTCAAGAGAGTCAAATTGAGATAACCACTATTCTCCCATTCTGTCCATGAACATGTATTCCACAGCTAGACATTTCAACAATCGGTGGTTTAGAGCAGTGGGTCTCACATTTTCCATACTGTACCACCACACAACTTACAACAGGAAAATGTTTGGCTCCCCCACCTTCCTCTAAACCAGGAGTAGGCAACCTATGGCATGGGTGCCGAAGGCGGCACGCAAGCTGATTTTCAGTGGCACTCATACTGCCTGGGTCCTGGCCACCAGTCTGGGGGACTCTGCATTTTAATTTAATTTTAAATGAAGCTTCTTAAACATTTTAAAAGCCTTATTTACTTTACATACAACAATAGTTTAGTTATATATTATACACTTATAGAAAGAGACCTTCTAAAAACATTAAATTGTATTACTGGCACGTGAAACCTTAAATTAGAGTGAATAAATGAAGATTCGGCACACCACCTCTGAAAGGTTGCCGATCCCTGCTCTAAACATTAAGAGAAAGAGTGGAGTCCCAATCCCTTGAAACCTGTTCTCTACCCCCCAGGTTGAGAAGTCCTGGATTAGACAGCTCACTAATATCAAAAAGCTGTTTCTTGATACATTTGAAAAACAAAAGCCTTTTTTAAAATCCCTAGCCTGTGCTCCACCTCAATGTTTCCAGCCTTATCTGAAAAAAAAAGAAGTTGCTACTTGCTCCTCTGTGTCTTGGGCCCTCAAGCATTTGTAAAAAGGCAAAGAGAAAAAAAGTCTAACAGACAAGACTGCACAATAATTATTTTCAGATGGACTAACGACATTGGCTTGAAAACGGAGGGCAACTCTTGGTTATGTCAAAACACATCCTATCAAACCAATTATTTTGAAATGCATTAATCACATTCAGTAGAGGGTTTAAAAATCACAGCCATTTGTACAACATAGCTATTACAGGGAAAAGAAACAAAACTCCAAAAGTTTAAACAACAGTTTTGTAAGCTGTGTGTGATATTAAATTAATGTGAGTGAAATGTTACATGAAATATCCCACAAAATCTTCTCAAATTATGTAGAGCGCACTGCTGCTTCCACTGAAGTCAACAGGAATTTTGCTACTGACTTTAACGAGGGCAGGATCAGGCTTCTAAAGAGCAAAGTATTTGCAACATTTCTTTTAAAAAAAATGCATGGCCAAGTTCTGCTCTCAAATATGCATGAACACCTGTTGTTGTCGTCATTAGGGCACACTATGTATATGTAACTGAGGACAGATTTCAGTGACACATTATTTTATTTTTTATCTATCTTAGTCAAAATTGCTTTTTTCAATGGTTAATTGAAGAAGCTATAGCTATCTGGAATAGATTTCTAAGCAATCATGGACATCTGCTGTACCTTCCGTATGGAAGTCTAGGAGCATGTCACCAGGATCTTGTGTTACAGCTGTTCTCCTGTAGACCACGTGAATTCTTCCTCTCTCTTCTTCCATTTGTTTGCCTCGTTCCAAAGGTTCAATGAAATATTCATCCTTATCAGTTCTTATCATTCCAGCCTGGTGAAGAGGGAGGAGAGGAAGAGCACAAGGTATGTCAAAAATCCATTTTCCTGACTCGATAAATTGATAAGCATCTACTGACATTTTAAAGATGTGTGAAGAGTACAATAGCCAACAACTGAATGTAATATAGACAGATTACTGCACAGTAAAACAAAATCATTGTTGGGCTTGTTTTCATTTGGGCTTTACACTGGATCGAGAATATTTCTGGCTACTGAGCATTTTGACCTGTACATAGACAAGCTCTCATAGGTATTAATGGAAGTCATACATACATAAACACACACACACCCCACAACAAAATACATGCCTACGGCACAAGTTTTACGGGAATTCTAGTATTTGTATGTAAAATATCAGTCTTACTCATTAATTAGGTATTAATACAGATATTTATGACTTGATGAATCCAGTGCCAAGTGTCTTCAATTCATCGGTGCTCAGCATCCCACAGGAAGTGCTCTACACCTTACAGAATTGGACCTTAATTTTACTGGACACTCCCCTTAAACAACTGCTTGCCATTCAACCCCACAATTATTGATCCCTGTGGGTGAACAGGTCATTCAAACCCCTCCTTTCTGTACCGTTCTCTTGGGAGGGCTGTGAACTGGACTTACATATGTAAGTCTTAACACTGCTTTCACTGACACTAGTATTAACTGAGACTAAACTCACTGGAATCAGTTACATCAGCATAAAACAGGCAGGTAGGAGTGAAAGGAGAATCAGGTTCATGATCATGTGGTAAAAAGTCATCTTCTGATCACCTGAATGTAAATCACAGCAACCAATGGTGAGAGAATTAAGCAGTGTAATCACAGGGAAGTCAGACAGTCTTTAAAAAATCCTCTTGGGGGGGAGGGGGAAGTCTTGAGCTTTCAAACTTCCTTTAGCTCAGAGAGCAGCAGCCTGTAGTCTGTTTGGCAGAGTGACTGGGCACAGTGAACATGAGGAAAACACGCATATGAAGACTAATTGGAGATACCAGAGAAAAAACAATGGGAAATTATATTTTGAGCAATTTGCCACCTACTTTCAAAGACATAATATAAACCATCAACTCCTATATAAAAAACTTATGTATCAGGCAAGAAAGTGACTATAAACAATCATTATGCAACCAATCTTTCTTCAGTGTTGTTCCATAGTCTCGCCTCTATGGTATGACTTGGTCACTTTGCACCCAAGTATCTGAGTTACACAGAGACATCCAAATGTGGGAATACAGGGCAGGCCGTGCACCCCTCCCTCCAAGTGCAGAGGGGTTCTCTGCACCTGGATCACAGTGCTTCCTTGGGGAGTGAGGGGTAGGGGGCAAACCAGCCACCTCAGCAGCACCATCTCCCCTCTCAGCTGAACTCAGCATGGCCTTCTCCCCATGTGGGTTGCGGGGGATGGGTTCCAGATTAGGCAGGATTCAGGTGGCAGAATGAGAGGGTTAGGAAAAGAATACAAGGAATACGGCCCCAAGTACAACCTTTTCTGCACAGCCTGTCCAGCATCCCTGGGAGCTGCTGGGTCTGGTATGTGTGTTTGCCTAGCTGCATTTCTGAGAGCTCCCCTCTACAAGTAAAGCCTAATGCTAGGCTTGCACAGAAATGTACAGATAAGTACAGAAGCAAACAAGCAGCTGAGCAGAATCTCTTATATTAATTCCCAATCAGTCAACGTGGTGCAGCCTTCTGCATCCACTCCAGATTTGGATGAAACGTAACCCAGTATATAACGTGTAACTTCGCTGTGATCCAACCATAAAGTCACTAAGTTACGCATCGCAGGTGTCACATCAGCGTGCGAGAGCAAAGGCACAGTGGCATTCTTAAAATTGCAGAAATAAGCTTTGACTGAGGCTAACACTTGAGTATGGCTCCCCCCTAGAAAACGAAATATAGTGTGACAAAGCCTTTCGCCAATAAGACATTTCAAACTCTCATGCGGACCAATATGCATTTATTTCAATGCACTATCCTTAGAGAGTGGCAAATTGATTATTCTTCTCCTCTTTTCAGAAACCAAAGAAATTCAGTGCAAAAGAGCTTTTCGATGTAACATTCTGGCAGAGGATTTAAATGCCTGTAAGCCATGTATTTCAAAGTTATGGCTCTGCCTGTAACCACACTGAACATATACTGTATGGGAAAATATGAGATTTAGGCCCAGACTTTTTGAAAGTGCTCAACATCAACAACTGGGTCCGGATACTCAAAAGATCGCGGTGCATTGAATAGGAGCTGCTGGGAGCTGAACTCATAATCTGGGCTGAGAGCCTAACCCCCTGGCCCAAGCTGGGCAAAAGGGCCAAAGGAGCATGAAGAGGCTACAAAAGCCCTAGTTCTCTTCAGGGATCTGCTTACAAGGCCTGCTGTGAGAAGTGTGGTGGGACTGGTAGGTGCACTGAAGATTCTGGATCCCAGAAAGTTTTAAGTTAGACAGGCCCCAGGGAGTTACATCAGATGCCTCTTCAGCCGCCGGAGCAGCACAAGATCGGGAAGGCTCAAAGGCAGCCCCTCCCCATCAGTAATTTTGCAGATGTGCACAAGGACAGAGTTCCAACATAAACCAAAGCTTTGCATTTCAATTCTGAATCATGACACCATGTGTTTTTGTACAAAATAGAAAAATTATTTCAGCTCAGTCTCAATCTGTCAGATGTAAATGAACTGTGAAGGTTTAAAATGCAAAAAAGTTACAAATTTGAGAAGTCAAAAAAATTCCCTTGAAGTGTCATGAACATTTTATCACCTAGCACTGCTTTTTTGCTTAGAACTTGAAGAATGGGAGGTGTACTGAGAAGTAGCATTCTTATATCCATGAGAATGTATAGCACGCTGGATCTCCTACTTGGTTTTCACTGCTGTACCTTGAAATCAGTGGGTTCACCTTTAAACAGCAATAAGTACAGTCTAGGGTCACCAACTCTCCAGGATTGTCCTGGCGTCTCCAGGAATTAAAGATTATGTCATGTGATGAAACCTCCAGGAATACATCCAATCAAACCTGGCAACCCTTGTGTCCAGTAGTATCAGGATTGGACCCTATACTACTTACTGGAGAGAAATGTCTAAAGGAAATGAAAGGTGGTATCAATTGCAATCATGAATGCTCATCAATAAAACTTATCTGAAATATCTATGTTTTCCAATAGCATTTATACTGAGCAACAAAGTCATTGTGATTTGATTATTCTTATAGATAGCTTTAGTTTCCAAAATGCTTTACTGCATGAAGAATATTTACTTCAGTGCATAAGGATCAGGAGCCAAACCACATATTTTGCCTACATCATTCTTTCAGGGGGGAGTTGAAATGGTTTGACTGAATTCACTTGTATAATATAATATAATAATGTTACCATCACTTATTCAGTTTTATGCATAACACATTACTTAAATATTATGGAATTTAAGTAACTGTAAATACTACTGTTTCATTTTTTCTTTATTTTTATTATATGAGTGGCAGTAATCATTGTGATTTTTAGGTTGGAATAAGTCAAGTAACATCACATGGATTTTTCCCTTTCATGTGGATAACCAGCATTATTAGATTGGGAATGAACAAGTCCCTTTGCATGTTAATGGTTTATTTTCTTGCCATTTTTCTTGCCAAAAGTAAGTTTGTGCCTACAGTTGCTATGATACTGGTGCAAGACCTTATTTTGGCACACACATTTTGTTTAAATAACCTATTTTCTACAAAGCTGTTTGCCTACAGTTTGAAAGTAGCTGTGTCCAAAGGCAGTGTGAAATCCAGAAGGTAACTCTGGCTTCCCTTCCCAGCTTTAATATGTGTTTTTTCTTTTCTGTGTTAAATCTACAAAAAAGAAAGGTGCCTATAATTATATTATTCATAATCTGTGTGCCTTTTTGTACAAGGAATAGCAGAATAAATTGCAAAAATTAAGTGAAATTTCAACCTTTTTTTATATGTACAGAATATAAACCATGTTTTTAAGATAGACCTAGCACAAAAAAACCCAACTCATTTATTGTACCTAATAACACTCCACTTAACTTAATCTTCTGCCACCCCAGTAACACTGCTATTTAAAGGGCGGGAAATGTTCATTTAAAAACAATTAATTACTCTAAAGCCAACAGTACCCAAAGCAAGTGTCCAATTTCACATAAACATGCAAAATTTATCTGAGCTGATATTATGAAATGCAAATTTAAATAGTATAAACACAGAGAAGAAAATGGCATAGGTTCAGGATGACTTGCCATGCAAACATACCTGGCAAAGCAGAACAGCAGCTCAATGTAGAAAGCATATTCTACTCTGACTGCATTATCATTAGGCACAAACTGTAGCAGATTCCAGATTTGCCATAAAAGATGCACAATACTGTTCTTGCCTAGACATACATCTGGATTGCACACAAATAGTTGATGCAGTGTCCTTGATTTAGAGTTAGTAACGCAAATCTTAATCAATGAGAACGTTACCTTTTTATTAACAACATTTCTTGGCATTTAATGGCATCCTATGAATGTGTTCCTAATCTAACAGTTAATGTTGAGTTACAAAGTCACTGAACAACTGGAATGGGTGGCAGTAAACAAAGACCCTGGTAAGTCTTGTATGCATTCCTACCTTAACAGGTTCAGTATCCTGTTTGTATAACTTGATACTGTGTCAGTCCATGATTGTGTCACAGTATTAGTAATAGGATACAGAGCCTTTCATCTCTGAATCACGGTTTCACATCCATCCTGGGTCAGTAGTGACCAAAAGCCATTACCATTGAATTACCTACAAGAAATGAGGTCATACGCTTAATCCAGTTCACATCAAAAAACCATCTTTGCAACCAGCACCCTTGCTGGCGACCATGGCAGAGAGGCTAAGAACTGAATAGCCAGCCACTCTCCCTGTAAGGGTGTTCATTCCAGAGAACGTTTGAGGTACATTGATGGAGCCCACTGGAGAAGCTTATATAGCGCTGCTGCTGCTCTTATTCTGTGGATGAACAAAGGACTTCATTCTCCAGCATTTTCAAGTGTTTTTAATTCACTTTTTACATTTTTTAAAAGTGGAGGCAGACCCCTCCCATGCCAAAGCACTTCAGCCATCTCTACACTAGAGAATGCCAGGACTGCAAGCCTCTGCCCGGCTTGTTGTAACACACCTTGTGCCCACACACAAAAGGGCTTGTATCTGTGCACAAGTGTTCTCCATCGTGCTGTGGCCCAGAGAGCCATTATAATGGTACTTCAGATCACTCGCAGCTTTGGGGGCACAAGCAGACCAGTCATCAATGGCAGCATGGAAATGCCCCACCACTGAAATTCCAACAGCTCTAATAGGGCTCCACAATAGAAGTCAGCCTCAATCAGACCTCTCCGTGGTAGAGCCTTTTCTGAGAGAAATTCTACTATTTTACTTCCAACTTCTAACAATTAATCTGAACAATCTGCCTGCCTCATTCCCAGTCATGTTACTGCATTTGCCTTTTAGGGGCTTTTACTCCAAGGCACTGCAGAAGCTGCAGCTGGAGCCAAAAAAGCCAAAGGCCTAAGGAAATGTCTGTCTCCTTCTTCCTCCCCAGTACAGTCTCCTGTTGCAGAAATCAGCCTTCTCTGTGGGCAGAACACAGTTTCACCTTCATGGCCCAGTCCAGGTGGGGTCACCTCAGCCAACCTTCCCTCAGGACAGAAGGGACCCTGGCTAGAGAGTCCAGCTCTGGGCTGGCAGAATCCAGGACTGATTGCTTTTGTAATGGGAATTAAAAAATATTAATTAATTTACCAAATTCTCTAAGGGAGATTGTACCAGTCTCTGTCTCTCTACAAATTTCAGGCTATATTACAAGAAAGAGGGACTGAGAGACATGGTATCAAAGAGTACACAGCCTAAAGTCATCTTGCTGCCTAGCCACTGTGGGGGAACTTGCGAGGAGGTCATGGGATTGCTTCAAGCAAAAATGAGGTGCTGGTGCTAGATTGGAGATTAGCAGATTATATGGAAACCAGGATAAAAAGATGCATTTCAGTATGGCCACCCAAGTTACCCCTCACAAAACCCATTGGTCCTTGACTGTCCTGATTATCTGGTCACCATATACAAAACTCAAATGCAGACCTGGGAAAACACATTAAGCTCTATTCTGTGGTAATGTAAGAAGCTAGTTATAGGAGGGGATCAAGCATACAAAGACCATTTGCACTACTAACACATCTAGTGGAGATTCTACTGTGGTGCAAAAGGCATTGAAGTTCAGCTACATCCTGAAAGTGTGCAAGGAGCAGTGCAAAGCAAAAGGGTATGTGGCGAAGCCAAAAGAAGGCAAGTTTGAGACAACATGGGTGTACACTTACACATTAGCCACCCATCCCAGGAAAAAATTCAGATGGGTACTGTACGGTAACGTCCTAAGCACTGATCACAACAAGCCCTATTGATTTACCTTTCTAGTCTGATCTTTCTGCCTCTATTGTAGGTCGAAACTGATTTTTTGCTTGTGCCTTTTGGGCTACTTGTGTGCTTTGCAGCTGGCCCTGCACTGCCCTGAGTCTCACCTTGTTGGTACAAATGGGAAGGTATTGCATACAGAACAGTTGGTCTGATCCATTTGTCTACCTGTTACTCACATATCATTTTCCACCTATCCCTTTATGATGTATCCCCCAAAGATTACCAGTATCCGACAACCTATATGTGCAAGTAAACTGCTTTACAGTACAGCCAAAGAATCAAAAATCCAAAAATCCACTTTTGTCTATGAAGGAAAATTAAATTATTAAAATATTGGCAAAGTTCCATGAGAATTTTCAACCTCTGAAATTGCATTGCAAAAGGGGAGAGCTAGAAGCCCTGTTATTCTGATTGTGGTGTACTGCACAGTTTACTGTCTGTACTAATTCCTGATCTTCTCCCCTCTTCACATGCCCTTTTCTAACTAAGGCAGAGGTTCTCAAACTGGGGATCAGGACCCCTCAGGGGGTCACAAGGTTATTACATGGGGGGTCATGAACTGTCAGCCTCCACCCCAAACTCCACTTTGCCTCCAGCATTTATAACAGTGTTAAATACTGCATATAAAAAAGTGTTTTTAATTTATAAGGGGGGGGTCACACTCAGAGGCTGTGTGAAAGGGGTCACCAGTACAAAAGGCTGAGAACTCCTGAACTAAGGCATGCTATGAGCAGTCAGCCCCACAGACAGAATGGATTCCCAACCATGCAAGCAGTACAGTTGCAGAACTCCACAAAAAACAGACTCCCCTTCATGCCAGAACTGCTTGAAGTAGAACGTGGTCCCCATGTTTCTCTCTCCCTGATATGCTGGCTGAAGAAAACAGGAGCTGATGGAATTTTAAGCAGCACCTGCCACTTGCATGGACTAGACAATTATGTGTGAACCTGATTATTTCCTTCAAGTCTCATATTGACCTTTGCTTATTCATACAGATCTGGGGCCTGATTCTCCTCTGACTTTGACCAGCTTTATACTAGTGGAAACTCCATAGGACTTCAATAGAGTTAACCCTGATCTATGCTGGTGTAAGTAAGACTAGAATCAAGCCCTTAATCTTGAATGAATGTAACTAACTGTCATAGAAGAGACTAAGTGATATTCAGTAATGTTATTACATTCAAATAGATGTTCCATTAAAGAAAGACACTCTTCTCTCATTGACACTGCTGTAATTCCACTGAAGTCAACGGTGCTACACTTATGAAAGAAATAGACCTAGAGGGCCAGATTTTTTTCAGCTCAGAGCTAGATTTCCAAGTGTTTACCATCTACAATTAGCCAGATTTTCAAAAACAAAAAAGGAGTAACATCTCCTAAGGCACCTAAATAATAGGCCAGATTTTCAAAGCTGCTCAGCATCCAGCAGCTGCCACCATGACACCTATAGTTAGATTTTCAAAACAGCTCAGACCTTTCCTCCATCTTCACATGCAACGAGCAGAACTCTGGCACAGTTGAGGAGCTAGTCCATGATATCTGGTGGAGCTAAATTACCTAAAAAGTATTACAGTTGGGTGCCTGGAATTTTTAACATGCATAAAGCTGGGACATTTCAAGCATTTTATTGTCCATGTGCCATAGAAATAAAGAGAGTTTAACAGATGTAGAGTATAAGTGAAGGGGGGAATTTTGTTTTGATACTCAACTATTCTTAAATATTAATGGTTTGAGTTGCTTTAGTAAGTGACACTTAAAAACCCACACAATAAAGAGGAAATTAGGGTTGGTGAAGCAGAATGTCCATGGATAAGAACGGAGAATTCACAGCTATATAAATAAATTGCAGAACCTGTTTATTCAGTACTCTCTCTCACTCTCTTTTCTTGATCCTTTTACAACCGGATTTTTTCTTGGATGGGAATTGATCATCCTCACACAATTTCAGATATATCTACATTTTTCTGAATTGTTTCACTTCTCTCTAATCAAGACCTTATGTTTCAGCCAGTTTTACATAGATTAACGTGATATAAATCGAGCTCAACTGCTGCACTAAGCTTTACAACAGCTCAGGCCAGGTCTACACTGCGACTTTAAATCGGTTTAATGGCCGATATACCGATTTAACGCTGTATCCGTTCACACGACGTCGTCATTAATATCGAGTTAAACGGCTCCTAATCGATTTCGGAACTCCTCCCAAACGAAGGATGTAGCGCTGAAATTCGATAGCGATAACTCGGATTAGGTTTCGTGTGGACGACAATCGAGTTATTGGCCTCCGGGCGGATCCCAGAGTGCAGCACTGACCGCTCTGGACAGCAATCTGAACTCGGATGCAGCGGGCAGGTAAACAGGAAAAGCCCCTGAGAACTTTTGAATTACATTTCCTGCTTGCCCAGCGTGGAGCTCTGATCAGCACGGCTGGCGATGCAGTCTGAAATCGAAAAGAGCTCCAGCATAGACCGTACGGGAGATACTAGGTCTGATCGCTGTATGGGGAGACAAATCTGTTGTATCCAGCTCGTTACAGAGCACGAAATGCAAAGCGTTTGATAAAAAAACTCCAGATACACACAGCGCTGCGTGACAAGCGTAGCGGAGCCAGCAGACTCAAATGGACGCTATCAAGGAGAGAGGGGTACTGAGGACTCAGCTATCCACAGTCACAGCAGTCTCTGAAATTATTGCATTCTGGCTGAGTCCCAATTCTGTAGGTTCAAAACACGTGTCTGGCGTGGTCGGGAACAGCTCCTCAGTTTATCCCCCCCCCCACCACGTGAAAAAAAAGAAAGATTGCTGTGCTCATGGCGTTTGCTCAATGCACTCCGCGAAAAAGGCGCAAAGGTTGTCTGCTGCCTTCACAAAGGGAGGGTGAGGCTGTACGCACCCCAGGGCAATGTTTTTCTGCCCATCAGCACTGTGCTCTCAACACGGAAGTGGGAACTATGGATAGCTGAGGAACAGCTACCCACAGTGCACCGCTCTTGAAATCGATGGTAGCTTGGACCGTGGACGCAAACATCGATTCGGGATCCCACTGTGGACGCGCTAAACCGATTTTATTAGATCTGTTTTGTAATATCGGTTTAAGCTAATTCGAAATAATCGTGCAGTGTAGACGTACCCTCAGTGGTTTGAGCATTGGCCTGCTAAACCCAGGGTTGTGAGTTTAATCCTTGAGGGGGCCACTTAAGGATCTGGGGCAAAATCAGTACTTGGTCCTGCTAGTGAAGGCAGGGGGCTAAACTCAATGAACTTTCGGGATCCCTTCCAGTTCTATGAGATAGGTATATCTCCATGTATTTATTTATTGTATTTAAATGGCATATACAACTAAAAAATACCATAAGGTGAATTTGTAAATATACAAGATCTCTCTTCTAGTGGAAATCACACACAAATCATCAACCTCGGTGTTTTAGCTACATTTTTCCAGTCTACTGCCAGTGCAAATGCAGAATCCAGCTTTTGTCCTGAGGAACCTTTTCCAAAAAAAGGATCAATAAAAGGAGCTTGCCATTTTCCAAGCAGATGGAGAGGTAGGAGGTTGGGTTTATACAGTCCACCTTTACACAGCCATTACATTTTCAGCTGATTGCCACCAAAAACTCTGCATTCCAACACAGAACATTTCACAAAGCCCTAGCCAGTGGAGAAAAGCAAGCAGGTGCTTACAACACCTTTTGTAAAAGACTCATTTGAAGAAAAGAGCACAGTGGAGTTTCAGTGAAGTGGTATGTAGTTGAAAAAGTTCTCCACAAAAGCATATTCATGAGGAAATACAGGAAAAAATAGTCTGAAGCCCTGGACCATTGTTAATTTTACTGCTTTGCTTGTAAATTAAACAACATCTTAACGTGTACAATGATTCGGCCAAATTAATGCAAATGCTTAGTTTAAAGATTGTGATTCTAGGAAGTTTACCTGCTTATTATTACTATTTTCTATAGTATCTAAAATAGACAAACAAAATCACAACAAAAACTATTAGCGCTAAATGAGGAAGCTTTATAACCCATACCAACTTTGTGTGAGTATGGTCTGGAAATAAATATCAGTCTATTACCTGCACTGTTTCATTCTGGACTGAGACTGGAGATCTGGGTTCAATTCTCAGCTTTCCTACATGTTTCCCCTACAACTGGTGTCCAAACCAGTTACTCTTGTTTGCCTCAGTTCCTCATCTGTAAAATGGAGACAATCATACCCTACACGAAGGGCTGCCACAAGTATAAAACTCATAATGATTGTGAGGCACTCAGAGAGTACAGTGATGGATGTCATACAACCTAGGCAGATAATGCAAAATAGATTTATGGACCAACACTTCCCCATGCAGCTCTTCCATCACACCTCAACCCAGACTAAACTGGGCACGTGTAGTCTTGAGTCAAGAAGCTTGAGGGGATCCTAATAACAGCCTTCATGTATGTTAAGGGCTATTATAAAGAGGACAGTGATCAATGGTTCTCCATGTCCACTGAAAGTAGAACAAGCAGTAATGGGCTTAATTTTCAGCAAAGGAGATTTAGAAAGTTTTTGTAATATCTAACCTAACTCCAAGGGTAGTTAAGATCTGGAATAGGCTTTCAAGGGGAGGCCGTGGAATCCCCATCCTTAGAGGTTTTTTAAGAACAGATTGAACAAACACCTCTCAGGGATGGTCTAGGCTTACTTCGTCCTACCACAGCACACGGAACTGGTTTAGATGACTTCTTGAGGTCCCTTTCAGTTCTGTCTTTCTATGTTTCTATAATTCAGAAGTAATGACGGAATGAAAACTGAAAAGAAAATCCCTACTGACTGAAATGAGAGAAGAACCAGCTCCTGAGTCAAAGTAAAAGGACACTGGGAAAGTGGTTAGTTTTACTCTGGTACATGCAGAGGGATCTCTCACAGCAGGGCCGGCTTTATGACCCATGGGGCCTGACTGGAATACTCGGAAGTGGGTCCAGGGCTTCGGCGGCACTTCAGCAGCAGGGGTTTGCTCCAGGTCTTCCGTGGCACGGAAGGAACTCCCACTTCTGAAATGCCACCGAAGGCCCCCAGAGCGGGTGCAGGGCCCTCTTCTGTGCGGGACCCAATTCCAGGAAACCAGCGTAAAGCCGACCATGTCTCACAGGCAGGAGCAAATGCACTACTACTACACTGTATGCTGGTAAAACGAAACCCAGAACATTGTGCACTTTTTAACCTCAAAAAGACGTTGAGACAATAAAAAAAAACCAACAAGAAAATCCCAAATGATACCAAGACTAGAGAAAATAACCTAACACGGAAAGTTACAGCGAGACGTTACATTTATTTAGCCAAAATCAACAGCGTTTAAGAGGGAACATGATTCTATATAAATATGCAAAGGATATTAGTGTAAGAGGAAAGGGTAATCGATCTGGAGCAGTAAAAGAAGGAGATATGGACTGAAGATTAAAAATGGATATGAGTAACTTGAATACTAGGGGAACGTTCTAGGTGGAATTTTCAAAGGCATTTGAGGAATTCTGATGTTCAACTCCCCTTAATTACAAAGACAGCTGGAGCATAATTCTCTTTGAACTTTTACAAAAGCCCACCCTCTGACAGTAAGGACAACCAGAGAGCAGAACAGTTCATGTAGCTAGCCAGAACAGTTATAGTGGCTACCATTATAAAGCCAAGATTTGCCAATGGTATCTACGGTATCTGGTTTTCCCTAGCCTTAGAACAGGAAAAAGCAAGAGTGGAGGGAGGTTGGTCTGAAGTGTGCATAATGTGTCCATTTCATGAGATAAAAGTTGTTTATTTCAGCTTATAGTGTAGAAACTGTTTGTAAGTGTCGAATGTTTAATAGTGAGCACTGTACAGTATATCAAACTCATTCAAAGGTACCCAAGCCCAGATTACAGAAGACAGACATCAGCAGTCTTCTTCTTTGGATCGTTGAGTCGGCAGACATCAGCAGTCTTCTTCTTTGGATCGTTGAGTCGGCCCTTCCAGCCTCAACACTGTATGTGTAATAAGCAAAATTCAGAGAAGAATCTTAGGGTTTGGCTACACTGGTGAGTTACAGCGCAATAAAGGAGCCCCTAGCTCACTACCCATCCATACTGGCAAGGCACATAAAGCGCTTTGACTCCACCTTGAGGAATAACGTCTGCTGCGCGTTGGCTACAATGCCAGGGCGTCGGTGTGAACGAGGTGTTGTGTTACTATGCTCTGATCAGCCTCTGGAAACATCCCATAATCCCCTTAAGTCAAGTGACCACTCTCGTCATTGTTTTGAATTCCTGTAGGAATGCGGCGATGCCCTTTCAAAGCTATGTTTCTGACAGCCGGCATGCAAGCCGTTACTGTGGAATGCTGTGTGTGAGAGAGGCGGGGGGGAGGAGGGGTCTGCTGCCGTCTGAACTTACAAGACAGCATGCTGACATGCTCTCAGCCCCACAAAACCCCACTCTCTCTCCCCCCACATATACACAACACACTCCTTGTCACACTCCACCTCACCCCTCCCATTTTAAAAGCACGTTGCAGTCACTTGCATGCTGGGATAGCTGCCCATAATGCACCACTCCCAATGCCACTGCAAGTGCCGCAAATGTAGCCATGCCAGTGCACTTGCAGCTGTCAGTGAGGACAGACTACAGCACTTTCCCTACTGCGCTCTCTGAAGGCTGGTTCAACTCAACGCGCTCTACATCTGCAAGTGTAGCCATACCCATGGAGTCCAAATGTGCAATCATTAATTGCATACGTGAGTGTAGTATGCTGAGTGGGACAGGCAAAAGCCAGGACTCAGGAGAGACCAAGTCTGCTGTGATATTGGGGGCTCAGCATTGAAAATTGGTGGCCAGTCTGCTAATGAACAAAAACAGGCCTCTCAGCATGTAACAATGGCCTCTGTGCATGCTCATTAAAGACCTATTTCCTACAAGTCTGCCTGCCTGCCACATCACTTATTTCTAATGAAACAGTGAGCAGTCACATGAGCAGGGCTACCGAGGGCAAGAGGAGGGCTCATGTGAGTAAGAGTGCCTCAAAGTCAGAGCTGCATTATGAGACTGGGTCTCACACAGGCTTTTCCTAAGAAAGCATTAATCCTCCTCTTTCTCCATGAACAGCCAACCAAACCTGTTGCCCAGGATGGTTACTTCTATAGATGCTGTTTGTAGGAATGCTACTGAGCAGTACCGAGGAAAGGTAGCTAATTCTTAAGACGTGCAAGATATAAACCACAAAGAACTGAGATGCAAGACAGAGAGATGGAGGCTAAAGGAGAATCAGAAGTGGTTTTTTGTTTTATCATCATCCATGAAGGCTGAAGTAAGCCTTGTTTGATGAAAATCCTGCTTTATTTTTATATCATCAGTTCGGCTGAAGACAGTGTTGTTTTGGGGTCTGTTTCTTTTTTGTTTAATGTGGATGAGAGAAGTCTTGTCTCTCTCTATTTGGCTTTAAAGGGACAAGATACTTTTCTATAACATATTATTTATGAATTAAACTGCATCTCACCGCTGCTTGAACTCTATTCCTGCCTGCCTTAGTGGACACTGCACCAAAAAAGGCTATAAGAAGGATTGTGTCTGAGCACTACCTCTTGTCTGTTACAGCTATCCCCTTATTCCATTTTGTTTTCTTACAGCTGTCCCCATACTCCATTTTGTTCTCCTCCTGTGGCCGCCCCTCCCTGGCTGTTAAGTTGTTTACCAGGGCCACTGCCCTTCTCAAAGGGAGGGCCCCTTAAGGCCCCTTAAGTTGTTTTACCAAGAGCCATTGCCCTTCTCAAAGGATGGCCACTTGTGCTTAAGTCACCGGGACCACTGCCCCTGTTCAAAGAAAGTTAGTTCCTGTTATCACCTTGTAAACCTGGCTTGGTCCATAGCAGGGTAGGCAATGTCCAGAGCCTGCTGTCCAGATGTTTCCCCTATTTGTGTTTTTAAGATCTTGGCATGAGTGTCATGGCACTCATGTGCTTTTTGAGTCACCTATGTTGCACAGACTGACTCTGCCCAGCATGTGTCCTCGCTGCCTCACCTACAGTTTTCCCTGACCCTCCTCTCCTCCCCTGTATCAAGAGGGAGCCAATCAAAAGTACTGGCCGGGAAACTGGCCTGAGTTGCCGTTTAAAAAACAGACATTTTTGAAAAACGAAGAATCAGAAAAGGTTCCTCATTGCTGCCTGCGTTGATCAGGTTCCAGGGACGTTCTGGGGATCCCTTTTTCCCTTCTGCTCTCATTTTATTTTTGAGCTGCCGCCATTAGCCGCCGTTTTTTTTGAGAAAACAAAAAAAAAAAACCCCATGACATTAATAGAATACGAAATTGCTTGATTGCTCTGCCTGAGAGATCTATGCCTGTCCCTATTATAGCGTACGCACTGCAAATACTTCTAGCCTCTGATGCTGCTTCTTTGCGCTCTCTTGCTTTCCTTAGGGTTACTGGTAAAGGGGAAAATCCCTCCTGCTGAAACTCTTCTATACTTTTATTTTATTATTTTAGCTGCTGGCCTCTGTCTCCCCTCAGCAAATAGACTCAAGCTAAAACCTTGGTCTGTTTTTTGTCTTAAAACCTCTCCTAAACTCGCAGCACTTTGCGCTAAAAATAAGTCTTGCATGCGGGCTGCTAAGACTCTGTTTACTCCTGTGGGCATTTTGCCTTCTCTCCGGGCTCTCTGCTTGCAGCTGTATTCCACTGCTGCAGCCACCATCCCTTCGGACTTTCCTTACTGGATCCCTGGGCACGTACCACTCTGCCCTCCTGTAACTCCCCATAGGAAGCATAAGGCTTTGCACCACAGGTTTTGTTTTTTAGTTTAATAACAAGTTATAGAAGTTGTTAAGATTATAGTTTGCTGTTGTGCTCCGGTTATAGTTGGCTTGTAAGTTTTGCTTTAGAATTGTTGATATTGTGTTTTGCCTAGTGTTGGTTAAGATAATAAGGTTTTTGTTGCTTCTCCTCTGCTATAACTTTGTCTGTTTCCCCCGCTCCAATCCCCCCCCGTGGCTTAAATCCCCATGTCTCCCTGTTACCAACTTCTTTGCGCTCCCGCCCACGTCTTTTGGCATCACCCTCCGAACTTCCCAAACCCCTTGCTGCTTCTCCCTCTAGTATATCTTTGTCTGTTTTTTCCCCCGCTCCAATCCCCCCTTCTGTGTGCTTTCTCCGTGTCTCCCTGTTACAACTCTTTGCTGCTCCCCCCACGTCGTATTCACCCTCGCAACTTCCCAACCCCCCACCCCCCCCCCCCCCCTTGCTGCTTTCTCCCTCTGTATAACTTTGGTCTGTTTTTTCCCCGCGCTCCATATCCCCCACTCTGTGTGCTTCTTCTCTCGCGTGGTCTTCCCTGCCTACAAACTCCTTTTGCCCCCCCCGCATCTGCATCACCCTCCGAACTTCCCAAACCCCTTGCTGCTCTCTTCCCTGTGAAAACTTCCCAAAACCCTTTTCTGCTTTTTTCACTTTTGTTTTGGTGTCCGACTGTGCTTAAAACCTCTCTCTAGTCCGTTTTGTCCTTACCCTCAGGGCTTCAAAGTCTCTCACCTGCCTTGCAGCCACACTCTCCTCTTCATCAGTTTCACACTAATCATTCATTCTAATCATTCACTCCCCTCCCCCCTCCTGTTCCTTCACCCAGCCATTTAGGTACCACTCTTGCTATCACAGCCTCACAAATTTAAGTCAGTAAATTTTCTACATTGCATAATTTCACATTATCACCTATATTGCTGATTATACTTTGTTATTTAACATTAATACCATTTGTGTTACATTTTATATGAAGGCCACTAACTCACTTAATACATTCTACTCAGGATTTGTTAAACCATTTTATTATAGAAGCTACCATTTATATTTGGCATTTCTTTTTGGTACGTTTTGCATTCCACCTCTGTTATCTAGAATTGTTTCCTATATAAAAAAGTTGAGTTGCTTATTAACTGTACTGTATCCCAGTTGCTGCTGAACCCCACTTACCTTACTGTACCCCACTGTTAGAACTCCCTACACTGTTCAATAAGAACCCCCCCATCATTGTCTATTGTAAACACCCTATACACCCCATCCCTTCGTATTTTATTGTTAAATTCCCACCACTTCCTTTTTCCTTTAATAAAGAAATTAATTGGCACCCCACCTGTGTAGTAATTGCTCCGCAAGATCCCATATACCTGCTGGTACGGACACCTCTATGCGAGGTGCTCATGTGCCACTGAATTCTGCACTGACATTTCCTATGCAAATCAATTTCATGTCACTATGACAGCATACTATCCAGACAACTGGAATGCTCCAGAACTGTATTTAGGGTGACCAGATGAGAGGAAGAAAATATCGGGACATATGGCGGGGGTGGTAATCAAGTTCTACGGAACTGAGATGTTATTAATTAATAGCCTTCAATACCATTCTCCAAAGTTGGCTCAGAAATAAAAGGAAAGTTTATATACCAACCAGAAATACATTTATACATTATGATATGGCAGGTCCCCAACATATATGGCATGTCTTGGGGTCAGCTGCAAAGACATAAGGTCAGCTCTGCAGCCAAGATAGTGTTACCTCCTGGTCACACAAGGTCTCTTCTTCTTCCTAAATCCCTTCATTGCCTTTCTCTGTAAAACAACAAAAATACGATTTCTTGCCATCAAGGTATTACACCCAAGACTGTATTTGTGCTCTAATCACTGCCTAACACCCCTCCTGCTCCTTATGCGCCAAAGGATTTGTCAGAAAGAATAGTCTCCTTCCCATGCCAGACTTTGGACCTGTTGCCTACTGCCTTACATGCCTGGAACTGGCAGTTTATGGATGAATGCCAAACCCCGACACTCTTCTAAAAAAGTGTGTGTATAGACTACACGATACTTCATGCTTGTTATCTGTGTGTTGCACTATACAATACCAGCTCACACTCTTAGACCACAAACTCTAGGACATTACCACCATTTGGTTGCACACAGATGCCTCTATAAGAGCACAGATCCATCGTGCGAGGGAATATACAATAAATAGGAAGACACAGTCCCGGACATTTCTTCCTACTTCCATGGAATGGAGCACATTTTAAAGATGTCACCATCATCAAATATATAGTCTACCTTTATATTGACTCTGTGCTGGTGGATGTGAATGAAGAGGATTCGGTTTCAAGGTAAGTTTATAGCATGCCCCCACATCTCTCAAGAGAGCCTCTATTTAATGTATAGACTTTCTCATAAACAGATCTGCAAAGCAAAGTTGATAGGTCCTCTCCTGGATGCACTGCAAATGAGACACCCTGTAATCCAAAAAGAGGTAATTTTAAAGCACCAGACACAGTGCTTTTATTATGAAGAACTGAAATATGTAATGACGAACAACTAATGAAACTCTAAAATTCAAATAAAAATGAAGGGTGCTCAGTCCCCAAAAACGGAACAGATTATTCTTTTTTTATTGATGCACTAAAAACAGATTGACAAAGGAATAATACAAAAAGGGCCTAGAATCAGTCAGGAAAGTTAATTAAATACAGCACATTATGTATGAGGATGAAGTGCAGGATCAGAAGAGACGGGGTGCCTTCTCCCAAGAAGCCTTCACGTAGCTTAAATGTGGAGCCCTAACTTCCCAGGCCCAAATCCTCACAGGATCATAGTCCTTGGACCTTTCTGACTACAGTTTTATGATTTGTCAGGTATCCAAGGAATACTACAGATCGTCATTCACTGGAGGCAGGTGGAGAGAAACTGGATAAACCAATCTCCTGATTCATGCCAAAGGACACCACTTGGACAAAGCCTGATATTTTGACTGAATGACTGTTGGTAAATTTACATGAAAAATCTTTATGCTATAAGATTAACAACTAACTGCCGCTGTGAGATCACACTGATGAACCTAGGATGGCTCCAGTGCCTGTCTGTGGAAAGCTGAGTCTATGAGCTACAGCAATCAGAACAGAATGAGACACGACAAGAGGGCTGGTGGTCAGAATCTGTGAAGGTGAGGGGGCAGGGAACCACAGTTCCATCAGATTGCAAAACCATCTGTGAGTTGCCTGAGAAACCATCAATTAGAGACAAGCCAGTATGGCTTGACATTCAAAGCGACGGCAAAGATCTGTGCAGGAGTGCTCCCCCAGCTTGGAACACAAAGAAGGAACCTCTGTCCCCTGCGAGTAATGTACTATGACTCAGAACATGCATTAGCCAAATTTTCCCCCTGCTTGTGCGATGACTAGTCCCCAGAGAAAGATTCTCTGACCAAGACAGTGGAGGCAAATGGACCCCAGAGGACTTTGGGGGTTTGGTTGCTGAGTTTTCTGATCCATGTGCTTTTCAGATAAGGGAGAAGAGAAGATGGATACCGGAGCTGGCTGTGTGTAAGTGACAGCATGACCAGGGACAAAGCGTGATGTGGTATTTAACTTTGCAATAACCATCATATATGCTTTTAAGAGATTTTTTCCAGAGGGTCCTCCAAGTCCCTCTATTCCTCCCCCCCCCCCCCCCGCTTACAAGTTCTTGCTTCTTTGACTGAGAGGATCTGGACTTGCTTCTGCCTGGAGAGTGTCCATAGCACAGTTTTGGTCATAAGGGTCATTAGATGGCAAAGGAAGGCACTCCTAAAGCCCACACAGCACACTCACTTTCTGCCAGACGAGACGTGAGGAACCAAACCTGACTCCCAACATTCTGATTTCCCTATATGGTAATAAATGTTGATACTATCAGACCACTTCACCTGCCTTACAAATGAAAGAGATGAGGGAGATTACACACATTGCATGTATTTTACAGCATAAGCCTGACAGTTGGGAAATTTGGTAACCATTCTCACCTCCACAAACCACTTAACTACCCCACATCCCAACCTGAGTTTCTGTGAACAGGCATGATGATAATAGGAGGTTGAAATCGCATACTGAAGTATACAAAGTGCTTTGAGATCTTTGGATGGATGGCTGGAACTAGGCAGCTGCAAAGTTTTGTTTTATAAAAGCCTTCTGAATACAGCTTTTCTTTGTAAAACAGACGTATATTTTGGAACAGCACGTTTTACATATTTTCATTCCCAACATACGACAAGATAGAACTACAAAACCAGATTGTCTGGACTTAATTAGTTACACCCACTGCAATCATTTATTTCACCTTCTGCAGACACTGGATGGAGCCAGAATACTGGCAAACAGATACCACAATAATGTAGATAGTCCAACCTTTTAACAAAAATGTTGCTACTTCCCAAACAGTGCTTCCCTCGACCATCATTTATGAAACTGAAAATGCTCTTGGGACTTTCTCCTCTTATTTCTCCCTTTTCTCTCCATTGGACAATTGCAGGTGGCTGACAGAACTCTATCCTGCCTCGAACTAAACAGAAGCCCCAGTGAAAAGCATCAAGAGCTCTATGTTCCATCAATTTAATATCCCAGCGCCAGCCAAGCAGACACCGCAGTCCTGCCAAGACAAACACATGGGACTTGGCAGAAGGTGGGAGTAGTTTTTGGAGACAGCCCTCCAGTCTAAACTTCTTAAGGAGTTGGTATAAACGTGCTTTTATAGAAAAGGTGCTGCCTCGTCTAAAAACACAGATTCAGCTCAAAACACTACCACCTTTCACCCTCTGTTAGTTTAAGGTGTGTTCAGTTCAGTGACTGTGCAGAACCTGCGTCACAGCTACCTGCTGCTCACTTTCTTAATCCAAAGGCGAAAACTTTTTGGAGCCACACCGAACACTGGCTGATTTATTGAAAGAAAAATAAAAGCAAAGAAGGATGCTTTGCCTGCAGCACATTTCCTTCTGCCTGCCCCCACCAAAATAGAGCTCCAGTGAGTGAAAAATTGATTATATGTTTCCTAAATTTGTACCTCCAGAGATGTACCTTAAATTCACTGTGTGGATATTATTTTTCACCCCACATGGATAGATTTTGTCAAGAGTCAATTGCTTCTGCTAATTTCTTCTTTGAAAACATGGGGAATTTAAGGAAGAGCCAAATATTCGGGAAATATTTTAAGCTGTGTAGTTTGTAACCATTAACCCATTAGTAAATAATAAACAAAAAAATTATATTTAAAGAGGCACTTTCCTGTAATAGGTAATTATAAGATATCTCCTCCAATTAATTTACTCAGGAACACATTTGAAAAAGGAAACAAAATGTGTGATTTCTTTACCAATAACCTCTAAATGTATTTATGATCTTTGGACGATTCCGTCCTCTCTGTTGTGAGGCATGGACAGGATGAAATATCAGCCACAGTGCACATCCTACTAATGTAAACCTTGGTATATTTTATGGCATACATTAACAAGGGGAAAAGCAATAGAAAAGGATATATGGGTCTGATCCAATGCCTAATGATGTCAATGTAAAGCCTATTACTGACTTAAATGAACTTTGGATCAGATCCTTCGTGTGCAATGTGGCTGAGTAAATATTGCTGAAGCAACTTTATATTTTGCAATCTCCTGTCTTTTGAGTACTCAATGCAGCATTAAGGTTATGAGATCAACTCTAGTTTTTTGCATTTAATTTTGTAGTTATTTAATATTATTTTATTTTAAGGGAGGGGAAAGACTCGAAGCAATACGCATTTGCAGCTCACAAGTATCATTGGCTTGACCAGCAGACCCTGTAAGTTCTTTCACTCAGCAAATGCACACCTACGCCTGGTCTGCATTAGAAATTTAGGTCGACATAAGCCACCTTGTGCTGACCTAGTTGTACGCATGTCTACACTTCAATTTGTCTCCCACCAATGAAAGAGCTCTGTTATGCCAACACAGCAACACCACACCATTCCCAACAGTTGACAAGAAGGTGTGAGTATCAGCAAAGGGAAAATTACTTTTTGTAGTGACCCATCCACTCCCAGTCTTCATTCAGGCCTAATCTGATGCTGTCCAGTTTGTAAATTAATTCCAGTTCTGCAGTTTCTCATTGAAGTCTGCTTTTGAAGGTATTTTTTGTTGACGAATGGCAACTTTTAAGTCTAGTATTGAGTATCCAGGAACACTGAAGTGCTCTCCTACTTGCTTTTGAATGTTACAATTCTTGATGTCTGATTTGAGTCCATTTATACTTTTGCATAGAGACTGTCTGGTCTGGCCAATGCACATGGCAGAGGGGCATTGCTGGCACATGATGGCATATATCACAAATTAGGCCTGAATAAAGACTGGGAGTGGAAGGGTCACTTCAAAAAGTAGTTTTCCCTCTGCTGATACTCACTCCTTCTTGTCAACTGTAGGAAATGGCCGACGTCCACCTTGATTGCATTGGCCTCGTTAGCACTGTAAAAGTAATTTTCCCCCTCTTGATATTCACTCCTTCTTGTCAACTATTGATAATAGGCCACTTCCACCTTAATTCAATTGGCCTCATTAGCACTGACCCCCCATTTAGTAAGACAACTCCTATCTTTTCATGTACTGCTTACTGTATTTTTCACTTCATGCATCTGATGAAGTGGGTTCCAGCCCACAAAAGCTTATGCCCAAATAAATTTGTTAGTCTCTAAGGTGCCACAAGGACTCCTTGTTGTTTTTACAAGTGATATACTAACTGCGCTGGCTTTTTGCCGACATAGCTTCCATCAGGACAAATCTGTAGTGCAGACATGTCCCTAGATACTTCAGGAAACCTTCCACTGTGCACACTCAGTGTACAATTTGCAATAACTCACAATTCTCCCAGTCCCCCAAAACAAAGTCCAGGCACTGATCCTCAATCCAAATTTAAAGTTTGAAACTTCATCCACTTTCGCATTAGCTCTCTTAAAAAAATTAGTTAGAATCTTTACAGTGGGAACAGTGTACTTTCACCCAACTCTTCTATAACCCCAAAATGGCTGGAGGGTTTTTGCTTAAAATTTTCCCCATTAAACATAATCACACCTGGGCTGAGACCAAACATGGAAAATTTCACCTCAAGAACAAACTTTTTAAAGACCATATTGGAACACAGAGTTATAATGGAAACTGTACTGCTGCATCAGGCAGTTGCAGGTGCCCAATTTCCAAACAAATGTAATTTCAACAGTTGTATATAGGCTAACATTGAATTCACATTACAAATTTAGAATGTGTTGGCCTTGATATTCTTCTCTCCAGGTCTGTCCATGCTTACATCCAAGGTAGCTTTCATTCCACAAAATCTCCCCTTCCAAGGCCACCATTAACCTCTTTCCGGCCAAATCTAAGGACATCCTTCCTCAACCTATCCATTACTTTTGACATGGTTGATCACACATTCCTCTTGACTTCTACCTCCTCCCTGGTTGCTATGACTTATCCCAATTCTCTTCCTCCAACCCCAGCTTCATTGCCACCTCCTCCACAGTAGTTCTGAAAAGTTCCAGTCTCTTCTCCCTAGGCAACATCTCCTCTTGTAACTGACCCTGCTTGGGCCATGAGCAGGACTTAAACCCAGGACCTAAAATGCTACACTCATGAGGTTGCACTAAAGGAGTACCTCCTTTCATTAACAGTTGTAGTAGACTATTAACCTCTTATGTGGACTAACCATTATAGATAGACAAAGTCCAACACTCTCTTAGTGTGGGTTACCCTTCCCAGATATCACCACCATTGTGTTGAATACAGAGAGAGAGTCACCTCTCCACTCTTCAACTCACCCATGCACATCTGATTCTCTGACATCTCATCCTGGATGTCCCACTGCCAACTCAGGTTGGACACAACATAAAATAAATCTGTCTAGATACCTATATCACCACAGGGCATGTACCTCCAAGTTTCCAGTCACCTACTTGGGCTTTTCATCAATGAGCATACAAAGATGGCTGTGATATTTGCTTTATTTAAAACAAATGCACTTGTGTGAAATGGAACATGACCAACTGATGCAGACTGTAGTACAGTAAATGCTGCTCCGTTAGAGCAGCCTGCAGTGTAGACATGCCAAATCTGTTTAGGAAAAGTTCGCTGCTTTATTATTAAATGGAGCAGGAATAAAGGGAGTAAATAAACTGGCTCTTCAGGGCAGAAGAGCACTTTAATGCTTCTCACAAAAATGGAAGAAAGGGAAGTCCCATAAAACAAAAAATCAAATCACTACCGATTCACTCTTGTAAGGTGGTGAGCAACCTGCTCCCAATCCAGCCAGGCACATGAGTAAGTGCTCAAACTTAAGCATGTGTTTCAAATGTTTTATTGGATCAGGGACAGAGGGCTCAGCACCTTTCAGGATCAAGCACTAAAAAAGGTTTCCAACTCAGGAACAACAACAACGTAGGAGTGACAATGCAGCACTCAGATAAACCACTCACTACAACTAGAGGGAAAAGAAACTCACTTTTAACAAACAAGAACACCACCAGCATCTCAAAGCGATTAAAAAAAATGCTACTAAAATAGGAAGAACCAAAGAAGAATGCATCCTTTCTGTCACAAATGTCAGACAGAAATAGCAAACAGGTGTGTAGTGTTGTTGGTGGTCTCGCATTAACATGTGTTGAAGGACATATATGCATAGGTTTATAAAAAACGTATCCATGTTGTGTGTTACTGGATGATCTCACGGAGATTAAAAGCCTAGGATAGAATATCCAGAAATGTATACATGTAGGATTTGACAGCCCAGCAATGTGTATGTTCTTGCTGGATAAAGGACTCTTCTAGATCACTTCAATGGAAACAATTATGTTGTAGAAGAAAATAACTCTTCAAAAACATCTTTCAGATCTGGACAAAAATGAAGGGTCCTGTCATTCTCTGTGGATCAGCACATGGCAGAGACCCTCCATACACCGACCTCACCACTCTCGCATGGAAGGAGATGTCAGACTCCTTTATATCATATAACCCCACCTTACACCTCACAATGGGATGTCCACAGGTTCAGATGGTGACACACACACCATTCTCAAAGCATGGAATACTTCGGAAATTTAGTACAGCCAGAAGCTCTAACTTGCCTGCATGGCCTCTCTTGTGCTACCAGCTCTCTGTCTCAATGTGGGTCCTGAGATACTAACTGCTAATGTGGGGCAGGTGGAACCAGGGTATAAGACTTGACCACAGATGGCTGTGACTCACTGGAGCATCCTCACTGACCTCTGAAATTCCTGAGGACAGATCACCTGCTTCTGACACTGAGGATCAAACCCTCTTTCTTCCATTCCTGCCCCCTATTATAACAACTCAGAGGACAGCATGGAGAGCATACTACTCTTCCACAAACTGGGGTGTTAACTGTGGTGAACATGGACATGACCTCCGTTTCGCATCACAGACGACCACCGATGTGAAATAATATATTCTATTCATGCCTGATCAAAGTGAATGGACTTGTGGAAATCTGAACTGTGACTACAGTTAAACCCTCCAGTTCATTAAAGCATATGTTCAAGTCCCACTGAGTCCGGGCCATAAAATCTAATATACACATACATGATTCTATTATCTACTTTCAGAACAACTGCTGGCAAACCAGGGAATGCCGCTCTCCTCTGAGTCATAATGATAGATATTGTAATGCTCATCTAGTTTTTAAACTTTTTAAACACAGAATGTATTCTTTTCCTTTTGTCATTGCTTAATTTGTTCTAGTTTGTCTAGTTCTTGTTGCGTAATTTATAATTGGTCCACCTGTATTAGTAAAAACAAGTTGAAAAAGGTTACACAGCCAAAATCTGTGATGACATTCCAGACAGGAGAATGCTGAATATTTTTGGGCCGCTTAGAAACAGCAGTATGTTGTACAGTTAAAGGTATGTTTGTCCATTTGCTGTGTTGGCTCATTGAGAGGATGCTCACACCTACTGGTTCAAACAATACAGTCTTCTGTCTTTTGTAATGCACACCAAGAATACAGTGTTTGGCTCTGCCAGCTCTGTATTAATTTCACCTATGTTAGACAAATGCAATAAAGACATTTTAAAAATAGGAACTAGGTAGCAGATATTGTAAAATGATAAAATTTGAAATGTATGTCATTTACGGTGACATTATGAATTCAGACCACTTCCATAAATGACATTTGTTTGAAAGTGCAAGCAATTAGACATGCAAAACTCTAAATGCAGAAAATGGACATAAAACCTTAATCTCATTAAAAAAATACTAGGTAGTATAATTCCCTTTTCTCTTGGAGAGAAGCCACAAATTTAAAGAAAAGCAAACATCCAATTTAATAGAGGTAATTAGTTATCACATTGTTCTCAGAATTCCATGTCAGGCAGCATAATTTTATCTTTTATACCCTATAGGGGTAGAGATTAGAGACCTGCAACTGCTACTATGCCATCATTTATATTACGAGCATCATTCTTGCATTCTCTTTGGAAGGGCAAAGAGATCATGAGCTCTCTGTAAAAATAATCCCAGGAGGAATTCTACACTCTGCATGGAGTTTCAGTAACCAAAACTAACTAAATAAATCAAGGTGTCGGCAAATTAAATGAACAGACAACTCAATGGAAACAGAGCAGGCAAAGTAACTGAGAAGAGAATTAAAAGTATGAAGCACACACAAGGAGCTAGTGACACAAACTAAAGACATACACACAGATACTGACTAGACTGACCCTGGCTCCATAGGAGCTCTTCCTCTTCCCAGAGGCATTGGCTTGTTCAGCTAAAAATATTGTGTGTCAAGTTTTCCATGATGCTGATACAACTGTGTTCCCAGTGCATTTTTTCAATGGTTCAAGGTGCACACTGAATAAAGCAAGTTCATAGCAAAGCAGGATGCAGCCCCATATCCATTTAGAGACTTGGTGGAGTCTTCCTCCTCATAGCAGTCCTACGGATCTAGAATTCCTCCATGACTTTGCAGCCAGGAGGTCTAAAATAAGGATTCCAGAAGCCCCCATACAGCTAATGGGTGGAGTCATATGGATATACCCGGGATGCCCACGGAGGGTACCATTGGTCCCATGCTCGGTACTGCACACTGTGGAAATGAGAGGGTGCCCAGAAAACTCCAAAAATTATTGGGACCCATCTCTATGCCTCAGGACCATTAGAGGAACCTTTGCTTTATATTCCTCTGACAAGCAGAGGCTTATAAGTCCTCTAATTCCACAAACATACCTAACAGTACTGCCTGTCTTATGAAGCCATGGCTGGTGAAGGGATTAGTGAACTGATGATGTAGGTGCACCTATGCCACAGCTGTTAGACAGGAGCATCAAACAACATGTTGTTGGTGTAAGAATGTCTGTGGACACTACTGGATCCAATAGTATCAGTAACTCTGAGCCAGTGCAAATCACCAGATCCTCAAAAGATGGTATATTCAGGCCTAGCGGAATAGAGAGTACGAGGGACCCCTGCCTCTAGGTGGAGCAGACAATGCAGGTTTGGGTTGGACAGGGAGCACTGGTACTGCTGTGTCAGACTTCTTGCGGTGCAGTACTGTCAGTACATAAGGAGACTGTTCCTTTTTCTTTCTTGGTGCGGAGCTTGATCATGCCTCTTGCGCAGGCAGTTTCAGAGCACCCTTGGCTCTTGGTACCAATGGTGCAGACCCATGCTCCCCATGAGCTCCAGACAAACCCGTAGTGGGACATGGAGTGTTAGTAGATCCCGAAGGTACAGGAAAGGCAGGACTTAAGAGTTAATTTCTCCTGTTTCTTAAGCGGGAGCTTGCCCTTACCCTTATTTGGGGTTTAGACCCCATTGGGAGTTAGGCATCTGAGTGTTAAAGAGAAGAACACTTCTGTAAGCTGCTTTCAGGTTAAGTCTGCAGCTTTGGGGCACATGGTTCAGACCCTGGATCCGTGCTGGAGCAGACTGGTGTGTCTGGCTCAGCAAGACAAGGTGCTGGAGTCCCAAGTTGGCAGGGAAAGCAGGGGCAGAAGTAGTCTTGGCACATCAGTTGGCAGTTCCCAAGGGGGTTTCTGTGATCCAACCTGTCACATCTAACTTTAAGCGTGTTTTTATATCCCATTGATTTAAAAGTAATCACATACTAAGTGCTTCACTGAATTGGGGTATGATCAGATCAACCAAAAAGTGTCACCATTAGGTCTGCACGAACATGACCCAATATATCCAAGTACTCAGAGGTGTATCAATGCTTACAGAAATTAAATGGAAATGGAAAAATCATTTTATTTGCTTATAAGAGAGGTCACACTTTTAGGATGGGTCATGAGCTTGGAAAGCAGTGACTATGAAAGGGACTTACTGGTCATGACAGGAATTAACCGAACATGTGCTCCAAGTGCTATGTAGTTGCTAACAGAATACATGTGATCCTTGGATGTATAAGCATCAGAATATCAAACAGGGGTAGGGAAGTGGTATTAACTATGTCTATTGCATTAGTGAGACCATCGCCAGAATGTTGTGTCCAGTTCTGGTGTCCCCACTTTAGATAAGATGCTGACAAATTGGGAAATGTTCAGAAAAGAGCAACAAGAATGATGTGATGTCTGGAAAACCTGCATTATACAGACAGACTAAAGAAAATCTATTTCATTAATTCAAGAGAAGATTAAAGAGGTAACTTGATCATGGTCTACAAATCCTTACATGAAGGGAAGATTTCTGACAACGAACAGTTGTTTAATTTAACAGATTTAGATATAAGATCTAGTGGCTGCAAACTGAAGCTAGACAAAAGCAACCTAGAAATAAAGTGCATTTTTTAAAGTGAGGTAATTAGCCAATAGAACAATATACCAGCACTTGAATTCTATAAATGAAGACTGGATGTCTTTCCGAAACCTATGCGCTAGTTCAACCAGAATTTGACACAGGAATCACTTTGTGAAATTTTGTGGCCTGTGTCATGCGGGAGGTAAGACTCAAGTGATCAAAACAGTGCCTTCTGCCCTTAAAAATCTATTTGGAATGTAGGATTTCGAATTTTGGAACACTTGTAATTAGCAAGATTATGTTTGAGATAGATGGGATGCTGTAAATTAGAATGATCCCTTGCTAATTTCTTCCCATCTGAGCAGCCTTATGAACCAAAAACGAAGTTTTCCCATGCTCTTATTTATTTTGTGTATGCGATGGACACCAATTAGATTCATCCTAGTAATAAAAACATTAATAAAAAGAAAAACACACCCTTATTCTAACACATGGAGTTAACCAGCATGTTGCTACATGTGCATAAGAGAAAAAGAAAAACTGCAGTATATTACTGTGTCATCCTACAAGGCTAAAATTAAATTAAGATGACCATCCCACTAACCACCTACTGGGGACATTCATAACCTTTACAACACATACAAATTCTTTGGGCTGAAATTTCTCATAATTGGTTTCAATCCAAAAGTGATTATTCTTTTCTTTTGGAAATCCCAAGAAAAAAAATTGAGTAATTGTTAAGAGTTATGTGAAAATAAAAAGGAGAGGAACTTTTGGTTTTATGTGGAAAAAAAGTCTTATTTTTTGTGCTTGAATAACCCAAACAGATTAATTTTAAAGCTACAAATATGACACACACATTGTCCCCAAAAGGTGGAATTTGGTTTTAAGATCTCAGAGTTAAGAAAAATTGAAAAACTATGCACTAAGTGTGCTCACTATGGTCAGTTTTCTTACTGAGCCAAGTATCTATCTATCTTTCTAGAAGTACACCTGTGTGACAAACACGGCAGCTCCATGTGACAGATATGGCAATTTCATTCAATATCCTGGACAAATTTTACTGAATTAAACTGAACAGCAGGTCTACACCACAAAGTTGACTTATGCCTCGTCCAACATAATTAAGTCATTCTAAGCACCATCTGTGCTGCCGTAGCTTTTCTAGTGTAGACATACCTTACGTACCTTAGAAGTACATTTCCAAAAAATGCAAACGTTTGTGTTATTGTGGGATTCTACATAACTTCTTTAACTGGGAGACAGGACTAATGTAAACCCTGCAAAATGTTATGACCATCAAAGGTTTCTTTAAAACAATGGGCCAGACAAGACCAAACTTTTAGGTGAATGGGTTTCCCAAGAAACAGAGGAGAATGCAAGTTACTCACTTGTGGACACATCCTTTTGAAGCTGTGCCCTAAGGAGAAACCCACTGCTGCTCACCTGTTACACAAGGCAGGGCCGGCTCTAGCCATTTCGCCGCCCCAAGCACGGAGGCACGCCGCAAGGGGCGCTCTGCTGCTCGCCGGTCCCGCGGCTCCGGTGGATCTCCTGCAGACGTAGCTGCAGAGGGTCCGCTGGTCCCGCGGCTCCGGTGGAGCATCCGTAAGCACGCCTGCGGGAGGTCCACCGGAGCCGCCTGCCGCCCTCTCGGCAACCAGCAGAGTGCCCCTCACGGCATGCCGCCCCAAGCACGCGCTTGGCATGCTCAGGCCTGGAGCCAGCCCTGACACGAGGACAAGATCAGAGGCCCAAACTGGGTAAAAGAGTGACTCTCAGGTTCATGGATGTGCTTGTTCTGAGCTAACAGCTGTGATGAACTTGTAACCATAGAAAATCCCCTTGGTGGGGTTTGAAGCACTGCTCACCAGCCAGAGCGTGATCTCCGGTAAGCATATTAGCATGCACGCAAGTTCTTTTATAGATTTTAAATAGGTTCTCTCTATAATGCTTCTACCTTAAAATAAATGTTTCTGCTTAGAAAGAGATGTATGCTAATTTATAACAGTATCTGCTTCAGCAGTCTGACTTTGCTGGGGAATTTACAGTGTGGGCAGGGAACTGTGCAGACTAAAATATTTCGGACAGGAGGGAGACAGTTGTGTGTCTGCCCAAAAGAGGAAATAGATGGGGAGCCAGAGGCCTGAGTGTGGGTGCCCTGGCCTTACCATGGAGGAGGAATACAGGAGCAGTTACCCCAATACACTACATCACTAGATATGTCACAGTAAGATTCTACAGGTCTACACATTTACAGGCAAATGTCATCCCATGCAGAAGGCCACCACAAGGCCTATAGCAGCGGTCCCCAACGCAGTGTATCTAAATGCACCCGTGTCCTGGCTGGCAGTGGAGCATCCACCGAAATACCACCGAATTTCTGCAGCGTTTCGGCGGCGACGCCTCTTGATGACGTCGCATTTCAGCAGCAAGTGATGTCATCAAGAGGTGTCACCTTCAGCAGTGACGCCTCTTGATGACATCACTTGCCGCTGACACACGACGTCATCAAGAGGCGTCGCCACCAAAATGCTGCCGAAATTCAGCGGCATTTCGGCAGGTGCTCCTCTGCCACTCGGTCCTTCGTCTGGCGGGTGCCAGACAAAAAGGTTGGGGACGACTGGCCTATAGCATCATCTCCCACTTAAATACTACCCTAGACATCTGCTGTCTGCACACAGGGTTGCCAACTCATGATTTTATCAAGAGTCTCACTGTGTTTGGCATTTTCACAGACTCCGGACTCATGGGATTGTGAGAGAATCATAAGATTGCATTTCAAGTAAAAAAAAAAAAAAAAAAAAAAAAAAAAGAAAAGGTCATGGCCCTCATGGAAGTACAGAAAATCTTGAAAACATGAACTCGAAAGGTTCCAAAACTAGGAAGAATCAACAAATCCAAAAATATTATTTATTAAAATCTCATAATTATTTGGCATAACTTGTGATCACTTGGGGCTAACAGTACCAGATGTGGGCTCTCGGCACAGGGATGAATTTATTCTCTTGTTCCTTCACACTGGCAACGAATCTGGATGTTCCACAATTTATCTGAACACGAACACACAGCCTTGCAGCCTTAAAAATTCCTCCTGTCCTGGGGGAACCCAATGGTATTCAATGGTATTAACTCTGTAGGGAAGCAAATCACAAGCAAGACAGGTAAAAGTGCACGGCTCCAGGGCTATGCTGACATACCGCGTTCTTTTACAACTTATGGCGAGGATTTTCTAAGGAAGTTAGGCACCTCACTCCTTTGCGCTCCATTTGAAAATCCAGTTTATATGATTAATACATATTCTTTTAATACATTATATCCATATGAAATTTCCTGGTATCGTTTTCACTGGCTTTGGAGGTGACCATGCCGCATAGAGATTGCACCCTGGATTTGCCTTTGCCCCTTCCTATTGAACACCTATTACTGGCCACTTTCACCTGATACAGGACTAGACAGATCATTAAGCTGATCAAAGCATGAAAATTGGTATGATTAGTATTTGTATTACCGTAACACCTAGCAGCCCCAGTCACGGACCAGGACCCAATTGCGCTAGGTGCTGTACAAACACACAAGGGGATAGTAGTCCACACTCCAAAGAGAAATTCTTATCATTGTAAAAGACAGTGGGGCAGTGGTTAATTTTGCTCAATGGTTTTAACTGATCATTTCACTTGTGTCAGATTACAGTGTTTGTAGCCTCTTCCACATGAGTTGTCCCTGTAAGTCACCTGGCCCTCCAAGAATATAGGAACTGAAACCTTGTCTCCTTTGCCACACAGTACTTAATCGTATCAGTAAGCTACTGACTCAGCTAACAGTCTCAGCCTTTAAATATCAGACTTTCAAAGATACAATATGAGTTCAATCAAAAGTAGAGGTGAAAAAACATATCCCATGAAACAGATTTTCTTACCAGATGGAAGAAATAGTAAAGCTGAAATATTTTATACTCAATGGAGGAATCCCAGGACTCAAACAGCCAGAATACCAGGAGTTGGCAATATTTATGAGCCCACTGGTACTGTGTACTTTTCCATCTGCTCTACCTCTGGAAAAAAGGGTTTTCTTCCCCAAAGGGACCAAGAGCAACACACCTACATAGGTTTCTGCACCCTCCAAAAGTAACACAGTTTTGCACTTCATAGATTTATATCAGATTTAATCAAATAAAATGGATTATCAAGACAAAGGAAAAACAGGGAGTGAGTAACGCAAATAATTTAAGGAAGTTAGTCCACTGCAAGTTTGTTGCTGTTTTAAATTCACAAAGTCTTTGTAATTTATCAAGTTGTATGCAAAATTCCATTGGCGTGTTCCAAAAATAAATGTTGGATTAAAACCTACAGTTGAAATTAAATTCTCTCACCCTATCAACAGGAACTTATTGCTTTTTTGTTTCCTCCCCAAATACCCAGCATTACATTTCCTGCCCATTTCAGACTTGCTCCCTTTATGTACCTCAAACCATGCGGCTCTGAGGTCAAATTCCAGATACAAGCAAGTACAGCACTGAGTAAACAAGGAACATCAAAAAAAGCTATTACTGAATATGGCTTCTGTATCTCTACTCTGCAAAATGCAGTTTCAAATTCAGTACAAACACTACAGTCAATAAGAACTTTGAGAAAGGTTACAAGGATTAAGTTGTGAGAACATTGACTATTTCAGTATCTATTTACTTTCTTTTACTGGGAGACATACTTCACCACATGTGATATGTGAAGGAAGAACGTGAATGAGTGCCCAATTCATGTGTAGTATGCGTGTATGCTATCGAAGCCCTATAGAAATTACACAAAACTGTTATTTATTACTGAAACTATTTTAAAAAGTTATACTTACTAATTTTAATAAGCCTGGCCCACTTTACATATTGCTACTTGCGAGTTTAAAAAAGGAGAATTTAAGAAGCAGATGCCACCTTTTGTAACAAAATCAAAGATCCCGAAGGGAAATGTCAAACTGCTCTAAAATTAGTGTTCTGAAAATACATGGCCAAGGGTAAAAGATGTGATTCAATGATAGCTCCCAAACAAATACCCAGAGAAGCATCCAATCACCATGCACTTATTCCAGTTCATTTTGTTAAAATCACCTGCACTGAAACCAATGCCCCTTCATGAGCTCAGATGTAATATTACTCTACCACCACTCCAAAAACGGGCTATTCTGTTACATTTCACATAGAATATGGTGTATGCCAAATGCTGTAAATGGCACTAGATTTTTCTCTTTGAGTTTCATGTAGATTCTGCACTTTGATTCATGCATTACAGGGGTGGAGGGGAAGTAGCACTGCTCCACCATGCCTGGAGTTTGGAATTTATGGACAAGGGTGACAGTGGGATTAGCAGCCTAATTCTTAGGATTTGCAGAATACTTTGCTTTGTTTTAATGAACCAATGACTGTTTCTCAACATACTTTAGTCGCTTCAAATATGACATCAGATTACTGCATGAAAAGGTCTCAATGAGAAAGCAAACCACTTAGTCTAATCCGGTAAAATTTTCAACTCACTGTCAGGGAGGGAGGGAGGGAGATGAAATTCACAAAGGATTCAAACTATTCATAAACCTAAAACTTTTGACATTCAAAACTTGCACATTTTATTTTTGTGATGGAGGTGGGTATTCTTTAAGTACACTAGGTAGTTCATATTGGCTCCAGTTCCAAAGAGCCCATCATATAATGCTGGTAATATTGACCTGAGTAGAAGAACTCCACCTTGTGGATTATCATAACCACGGCAGCCAGAGTTCACCTTTCTGTCTATGCTCCTTGTCCCCATCTATCCAGTAGCAAACTGTTTGCTAAGTCTCTACATTTAGCTGCGATTTCTTCTGTCCAACACTAAATCCAAAGAAATGCAACAAGGGGCTGGTGTAACATTATTGCATGTGCCTGTATGCACCTCATTCACCAAAAACACTCCAAATGTCACAGATTTTAGAACATTATTATTAGTTGAAGGGGCATCTAGTGGCCTCAATCTGGATTGCAGCCTCCTTGTGCTAGATCGGGGTCAGCAACCTTTCAGAAGTGATGCGCCGAGTCTTCATTTATTCACTCTAATTTAAAGTTTCGCGTGCCAGTAATACATTTTAACATTTTTAGACAGTCTCTTTCTGTAAGTCTACAATATATAACTAAACTATTGTTGTATGTAAAGTAAATAACATTTTTAAAATGTTTAAGAAGTTTCATTTAAAATTAAATTAAAATGCAGAGCCCCCCAGACCAGTGGCCAGGACCCGGACAGTGCGAGTGCCACTGAAAATCAGCTCACATGCCATAGGTTGCCTACCCCTGTGCTATACACTGTATATATGTAATTAATGAAAATGCAGTTCCTCCCACACAGATTTCCCTATTTTGTACCAAGTTCAGAGGAAAGTCTAAATTGCTGACACTTTCACCTTCTTCCTACACCTCAGTGTGGTGAGTTACACTGATTTAGATTCATTGGACTCAGAACCACTCACTGGCATGCCCCATGAGTGTAAAGGAGGGGAGTCCAGGTAACTGACCTGTTCCCTGAAGAGAGGAGAATGGCGGCAACTAACACAAGGCTCTGAGTACGTGATCAACTTCCTTCTTCAATCTGCATTGTCTTCAGATTCCTCAGTACGCAAGCTACAACAATTTACATTGCCTTATGCCCACGTGCAAAATGTCACTTACACCACCTTCTGCAGCAAATCTGAATTCAGCCCTGTGCCTCTGGTTAACTATTATTCAGTTAGACAAAAGATATATCAGTTATTTTAAGAACATGTTATGCACAAGTGCTCCTTCTGGAATTTTAACTTTTTATAAAATCGGATAAATTGTTATGCAAAGCCCATTTATGGCCCATCAGGTGTCCTTTTGTGAATTCCACATAGGACATCTGTTTTGCAAGTTTCCGAAAAGGTACTTTTATTGTTATTTATTGTGAAAGTATTATTTTTATTATTTTCTTCAAAACACCCCTATTCAGAAAAGACATACCCTTACAGTTACTGTAAAAGATACTGTGAAATCCTCGGGGGGGGGGGGGGGGGGGGGGGGGGGGGGGGGAGGGGAAAGAATCCATAAAATCCAAAAAATCCATTCTGCCTGAAACAGAATGCAGAAAACAGTTTTGAAACCAGACATCTTATCTTCTCAATCCAGAGACCAAGACTTGTGCAGAAGGGCTGTCAAAGGGAAAGGATAAGCACTACCTTCATCCTTATTTTTAATGTAATATTCTGCTGCCACCATCCTGAAAGGAGAATAAATAGAGACTACATTTCAAGATAAACCTCTCAGGCAGCATCAAACTTTTTTTGGCAATTCCCTATCTGCATGTATCCATTGTGTCTACCATTCTTGCACTTCCTCCTGCACCAAGAACATTTTCAGGAGTTGCTTCATCCTTGTATTGGCTCTTAGGCTATCACAATAGCAGTGTTGATGCCTTTTCATTTAAGGAAGCTACATGCTTTGCCCTGCCTTGATGACTGGCTCACGTAGGCTCCATCAGCGCAGACGGAGGTTTGGGAGTTGGTAGAGTTGCTTCCTCATCTGTTTATTATCACCTTGAGAAGTCCCCCTCAGAAATAAGTCCAGTTGGCAGCAGTTGTAACTGAGTCCCAGGAAAGGATTGGCAAGGCAGTTTCTTAGCAGCCCTGATCATGAAGTCAGATGCTTATCTAGTCAAATGGGTCTTCTGGCTTCTGTGTTTTGTGAGTTTTACAGTTCTGGTTCATTGGGCCAAGAAACACAATTGGCCTCTGCTTCACTTTCCTCTGGCTCAGAACTGCACATGGAGATGTACAGGGCAATAGCAGCCTAACTTTGGCTGTCCAGCTCTTCTTAAGATACTGGCAGGACCACTGTGAACATCTCCCGGATTTTAGGGAGAAACTCATCTCTCTGGAACAAACTCCTCTGCCTGCTGCTCCCTCTGGACCTGTCATCGCACCCCAGGGTGAAATCCATAGCACAGTGGGTATGTGCGTGTGGCAGGTGTGAAAGTTCTGCAGATTCTTCACAGCACTAGTGTGGAGACAACGTACATAGTGCAGCTGTTTTCCTTCCCTCCCCCACAAATCTCTTAGCCCACCAGAAGGCTCAACATGTGATCAGAGTGGGGGACACTGCCATGGAGGTAGCTGATGTTCCCCATCCCTTTCCATGAAGGTGGGGGGACATCCATGCGTGGAGATTGGCCCATATCATCCTGTGAGGATCTAAGAAAATGAAGAGCGATCAAGGGAGTACTTTCTAGCAGATGCTTATAACTGCAAACACTTGTGAACTTTGAGGTATAGTTTTGCAGCACTTAAACCCTGTCTACTTCGTACAGGCCTTTGGCAAGAATGCATTGTTTCATCCTTCAAACAACTGTATTGAGTTTGGCTTTCCCTAGAGAAAGACTTTTTGTACTTGAAAGCCTTCATGAAGCGGTAGCAATGGATTCAGTTTCAAGTGGGATTACTTCTCCCATGCGTCACAGAAAGTTACTCTTACCAGCAGCACTCTAGATAGATGGTGGGAGTGCAGAAGTAAATAATTAAAAGATTAGACACTAAGAACAGTTTTAAGAAACAGAGATGCTGGACAATCTGAAAAAATATTTTTTAAGGGAAGGCTGTCAGAAAAAATATTTTTAAAATACACAGAACTCTTCTCACCCCGTGGCATCAATTACCTTGCTTTACAAGCATGACTGATAGTCAGTTTTAAATTGCAGGTTCTTTCTGTAGGCCTCCTTTCAGCTAGTTTTCAAAGCATTGCATGAAATATATTTAAGAAGTCAGTATTCTAATTTCTTTTGACATGTAGACGTTGCCTTTGTAATGAACATTTTGAAATTGTGGCAGAATGCAAAAAGGTCGTAAATACAACGGGGCCTTGATTCTCACTTACACTAAGGTCTCTGGCAGCAAAAGGGGGCCTTAAAAGTGGGTATAGATTACTTAACACCTATATCAGGTTCTCTTACCCTGCGAGGATGCTGTGAAGTGGCCTTACTGCAAAATACTTATCAGGTGCAATACATTTAGTTAATGTGCTAAGGACTGATCTTAGGAGGTTCTGTGCATCTTTGCAGACTTTAATAGGAGATGGTGCTATTCAGCACCCACTATGGATGTTTTATCTTTGCCCTCGTCTACACTATGAGCTTAGGTCAAATTTAGCAGCATTACATTGATTTAACCCTGCACGTGTCCACACAAAGCTGTTTTTGTCCCCCGACTTAAAGGGCTCTTAAAATTGATTTCTGTACTCTTCCTCGACGAGGGATTAGTGCTGAAATCGACCTTGCCGGGTCGAATTTGGGGGTAGTATGGGGTAGTGTGGTTGCAATTCGACGATATTGTCCTCCAGGAGCTATCCCAGAGTGCTCCATTGTGACAGCTCTGGACAGCACTCTCAACACAGATGCACTGGCCAGGCAGACAGGAAAAGGCCTGCAAACTTTTGAATCTCATTTCTTGTTTGGCCAGCATGGAAGTCTGCAGGTGAGTGCAGATCTCATCAGCAGAGGTGACCATGATGGAGTCCCAGAATCTCAAAAGAGCTCCAGCATGGACCGAATGGGAGGTACGGGATCTGATCGCTGTATGGGGAGATGAATCCGTGCTATCAAAACTCCGCTCCAAAAGATGAAATGCCCAAACATTTGAAAAAAATCTCCAAGGGCATGAAGGACAAAGGCTATAACAGGGACCCGCAGCAGTGCCGCGTGAAACTTAAGGAGCTGAAGCAAGACTACCAAAAAACCAGAGAGGCAAACAGCCGCTCCGGGTCAGAGCCCTGGACATGCCGCTTCTATGATGAGCTGCATGCCATTCTAGGAGGTGCAGCCACCACTACCCCACTCCTGGGCTTTGACTCCATCAGTGGAATAGCACGCAACAGGGATACGGGTTTTGGAGATCAGCCAGATGAGGAAGAGGTTGAAGATAGCTCACAGCAAGCAAGCAGAGAAACCGTTTTCCCGGACAGCCAGGAACTGTTTCTCACCCTGGACCTGGAGTCAGTACCCCCCAAACCCACCTAAGGCTGCCTCCCGGACCCACCAAGCAGAGAAGGGACCTCCGGTGAGTGTACCTTTGTAAATATTATACATAGTTTAAAAGCAAGTGTGTTTAATGATTAATTTGCCCTGGCATTCGCGGCCAGTACAGCTACTGGAAAAGTCTGTTAACGTGTCTGGGGATGGAGCGGAAATCCTCCAGGGACATCACCATAAAGCTCTCCTGGATATACTCCCAAAGCCTTTGCAAAAAGGTTTCTGGAGAGGGCAGTCTTATTCCGTCCTCCATTGTAGGACACTTTCCCATGCCAGGCCAATAGCATGTAATCTGGAATCACTGCATAACACAGCGTATGGTTCCGGTGTTTCCTAGCATTCAAACAACATTAGTTCTTTATCTCTCTGTGTTATCCTCAGGAGAGTGATATCATTCGTGGTCACCTGGTTGAAACAGATTGATTTTATTAAGGGGACATTCAGAGGTGCCCGTTTCGCAGTCACTGGGAATCGTCCCAGACATACGACACTATGTGGTCCCACCAGTCTGTGCTTGTTTCCCGGGCCCAGAATTGGCGTTCCACAGCATGAACCTGCCCTATTAACACTATGATGTCCATAATGCTGGGCCCTGTACTTTGAGAGAAATCTGCGTCCATGTCCTCATCGCTCTCGTCACTGTGCTGTTGTCACCTCCTCGCCTGGTTTTGCTTTTGCAGGTTCTGGTTCTGCATATACTGCAAGATAATGCGCGTGGTGTTTATACAGTGCTCATAATTGCCACGGTGATCTGAGCAGGCTCCATGCTTGCCATGCTATGGCATCTGCGCTGAAAAAAGGCGCAAAACGATTGTCTGCCGTTGCTCTGATGGAGGGAGGGGCAACTGATGAGATGGCTTACAGGAAATTAAAATCAACAAAGCGGGGTGGGTTTGCATCAAGGAGAAGCACACACAACTGTCACACAGAATGGCCCCCTCAAGGACTGAACTCACAACCTTGGGTTTAGCAGGCCAATGCTCAAACCACTGAGTTATCCCTCCCCCCACTATTCACAGAGGGAGGAAGGGGAGAGCAACTGAATACAAAACAAATCTGGTCTCTTTTTTGTATTGATCCACTCCATCTCTCTTATACATCTTAGGCTGTCAACAGACGGTGCAGTACGACTGCTAGCCATCACCGTCTCCTGGCTGCTCGCCAGAAGACAGTGCAGTACGACTGCAGGCAAGACTGAATCTCCATGAGATGAAACTTAAATGGGAGTGACTACAGGTCATTCTCTTTTTATGTCCAGGCACCCCTTACAGACCTTACCGAGGTCTGCCAGGAGCATCCACATCTGCCCAGGTACCCCTGACCAAACTCACCAACGTCGGCTAAAAGAGCACCCAGGAGACGACGACAGCGGCTACCAGTCATAATGCACCGTCTGCTGCCAAAAAGCAATGAGTTGCTGCTGTGTAGCAATGCAGTACCACATCTGCCAGCACCCACGAGATGTACAGTGATGGTGAACTGAGCAGGCTCCATGCTTGCTGTGGTATGGCATCTGCACGGGTAACCTAGGAAAAAAGGCTCGAAACGATTGTCTGCCATTGCTTTCATGGAGGGAGGAAAAGGGGGGGGGGCATGACGACATGTACCCAGAACCACCCGCAACAATGTTTTTGCCCCATCAGGGATTGGGATCTCAACCCAGAATTCCAATGGGCGGCGGAGACTGCGGGAACTGTGGGATAGCTACCCACAGTGCAATGCTCCAGAAGTCGACGCTAGCCTCAGTATTGTGGATGCACTCCGCCAAGTTAATGGTCTCAAGTGGGGACACACACAATCAACTGTATAAAAATCAATTTCTAAAAAATCGACTTCTATAAATTCGACCTAATTTCATAGTGTAGACATATCCTTAGTTTCTCGAATGTGCGCTCAGTTAGCAAACAGTGTATCATGGCAAATATCTTCTACATCGTTAAAGGGTGTGTCTTTTGATACAGTAATGCTTTCATAGTCAGGGTTGGAAATGAGGTTTTGTTGGCTGTTAATGAGGGAGCTGCATTTTGTGATGAGGAGGTGTTTTTTCCAAAGTGTGCATGTGATTAAAAAAATTCCCTACTCTGTCACCTTGTTGGTTAGCTTGCTTGTCTGGTTAGCACCGAGAGTCTCTAGTACAGGGAACCGGCCCTCCTTTTACTAAATGGAGAAGTGTTCTTCTGGACAAATGGTGCATTCTTAAAGACAGCCCTCCAGTGTCTATAAAAACTGGGGGGCCAGACTGTACCTTCCTCCTCATCCAAAGGGGAAAGAAACACCAAAGTTTCCTTTGTTGAGTTTCCTGTGCACCCTTCCATCAGGGAATGGAGTTTAACCCATCAGCCTGGGGAAGAAAGTGCAGATCTGGGTCCACCAGTCCTGAGGGTGCACTAAGTTGTATTGGCTAGTAATGGACCCACAGAAGTTGTTTCACCATCTTGGCACTGCATCTGCCACCGAGGGTTTCTTATTGCCCAAGGAATCCCCTTACAGGCTATTAAGCTAGCTCTCCTCCTGCTTTGTCAGAGTGGAGAAAACCATGTGGAGTTAGTGGGCCTCCGAGCACTATGGAAAGATTTGGACTCCAGAAGGGAATTATTTCCACGTTGGGAGAGAAGTAAGGGACACAGACACAGACTGTTTGCTCTTATGGTAGTCAAATGGGGGCAAATCCTGCCCCTTTCTCCACAGAGTATCCAGGCCACAGCAGCACCAGCATAGGTCCACAGTATCAGTGACGAGACAGGGAGACTGCACAGGGGTCTAACCCCCACTTGCCTACCACACAACTCAGCCTGATAGGGACTGCAAGAGTGGTTGTAGAATTGCTTCCAACCACGGCCGGGGGGAGCAAGGGGAGGACAAAGTTTCTATGCGTCCCATCCCCACACCAAGCCTATCAATTTGGGCTTGTAATTAGAGAGAAGAGTTCGTCCTTCAGTGTCCGTCATTGGTTAGGACTAGAATGGATACAAACAAACAGAAAAAGAGTGCCCAGAAATCCAGCCCTCTCTGTCCTCCAATTCTAAGCCATATCTGTGCCTTCAGTCCTCTTCAAACACAATACAATCAGTCATTCTGTAGAAACACATCTAGAGTTTTTAAACCAAATCACCCAATCCATCCATGTGAGAGTCATTCATCCTTAGGTATTTATGTCCATAATTACCTGTTTCATCTCTTTACCACATTTCTACTATGTATTCTGTTTTCCAGTTGTCAAACAGATAATTAAGGGCTAATGTCTCTTTTACCTGTAAAGAGTTAAGAAGCTCAGTGAACCTGGCTGACATCTGACCAAAAGGACCAATGGGGGGACAAGATACTTTCAAATCTAGGTGGAGGGAAGTCTTTGTTTGTGCTGTTTGTTTGGTTCGTTATTCTCTCTTGGAGCTAAGAGGGGCCAGACGTGCAACCAGATCTTTCTCCAATTTTTCTGAAACAGTCTCTCATGTTCAAAATAGTAAGTACTAGATAGAAGGCAGATTAGTCTTTATGGTTATTTTCTTTATTTGCAAATGTGTATTTTGCTGGAAGGATATTTTACCTCTGTTTGCTGTACCTTGTAACTTAGGCTAGGGGGATGGCGTCCCTCTAGTCTATATAAGCTGAAGACCCTGTAAACATTTTCCATCTTGGTTTTACAGAGATAATTTTTACTTCTTTTTTAAGAATCTGATTGATTTTTTTCCTTGTGTAAGACCCAAAGGAATTGGGTCTGACTCACCAGGGATTGGTGGGGGAAAAGGAAGGGGGGGGGAGGTTAATTCCTCTCTGTTTTAGGATCCAAGGAGTTTGGATCAGTATATCTCTCAGGGTAACCCAGGGAGGGGGAAGGAGGGGGAATGGTTTATTTCTCTCTGTTTTAAGACCCAAGGGATTTGGGTCTTGGATTCCCCAGGGAAGGTTTTTGGGGGACAGGAAGTGTACCAAAACACTATATTTTTGGTTGGTGGCAGTGCTATCAGATCTAAGCTAGGAATTAAGTTTAGAGGGGTACATGTAGGTCCCCACTTTCTGGACGCTAAAGTTCAAAGTGGGAATAATACCTTAACACCAGTGAAACAGTAATAACAGGTGATATGAAAAGGATGACTCAATCATGTTTCATGCAACTCATAGGAAACCTCTAAACAAGAATACATGGAATTGGGAATAATACATGTGCAGTGAAATTTCTAGTGACACAGTGAATCAGATTAAAGAGTGTGAGACGGAAGTTCCATACCATATGAAACTGATAAATACTATGTAAAAATGTATTTGCTATACAACATAGCAGACTAGACTGGATTATAGAAGTGTCTCCAGCATGCTGGAGTGTGGAACTTGGAATTAATAGAGCCTAGAAAAAAAATAACCCATGGTCCTGCCCCAAACTGAATATCAGAATAAGACAGACGATGAGACTAAGGAAAGAATGATAAATCCAAGGTAATTAGTTGGAACTGAGACTATATTGGAGGTGGTCCCTGAGGTTGGACATTCCGGACTGGATAGGAAATTGCTCAATATGCTAGTGCTTCAAGCACAATATTCTCAAATAATGAAATGGAGACAGAACTCTCCCACCAAGGAAAGCTAGTGGGCATACGTATGGAGATGTAAGATCAGTTTTAAAATGTAAAATAAAACTAAAACCTACAATCTTCATTGCAGACACAATGATTTTTATAACACATGGTCAGTACAGTTATCCAAGTTTGAAAAAGACCATTGTACAACTTCATCCTGTATGTTGCTTATGATTAAATCTATGCTACCCACTGATTTGGATCCCATTCCATAGAAGGTACTGTTTTTGCTACTAAAATGTATGAGACAGAGAGAGAGAGAGAGTGTACACTATATATAAAAACCACACACCCCTCAATTATTAATGTAGACATGTTAATAAAACAGTTTTTGTTCTTTTAATGGGGTATTAATGAGTCACTACTACAATACAAACAGCCTCTGTTCATCAGCTCAAACAAGCTAAAGGACCATTCCCCCAAAACAGAAGTCCACTGTAAATAAGTGGTTACAAAACAATCAGAAGAGAATTAAAAAAAAACCAAAAACAGCCCTTATACCACTGACATAAACTAAGACGGAATCCGAAATTCTCAACTAGAACTCCTCACACAGGGAGGCAGTAGATTCTCCATCACCTTGAAGTGTTTTCTAAAAGAACTTCTGTGTGAGATACAGCATACATTGGCTTAATATAGGTATTAGTAGGTGAAGTTTTATGGTCTGTGTTATGCAGGCAGTCAAAATATATAATCATAATGGTTAAAATCTACGAATAAGGTCCCAATTCAAGAAGGCATTTAAGCACATGCTAAAGTCTATCCCTATTCAGGACAGCAGCTAAGCACATCCTTAAATCCCTGGTCTAGAAGATACCATCAGAGATGCTTAGTTTAGAAGTTCTCAAACTGTGGATTTGTCTCCCCACAGGTAACATGCTTGTTAACAGCAAAAATGTTTTTAAATAAATAAAATATACAGAGGTGAGAAATAACAGACCTCAACTCTATTGTCCCTTTGCAAATATGTGTACACAGAGTCAATCCTTTACTTCTCTTTAAAAGTGCAAAGTTTCAAAAAGTTCAATGAATAGAAGATTGTTGGGAGTGGAGAAGAAGTCTGGAGATAAATATGAGAAGCAAGGGACATATGCTTTTTTAAAAAATGTTTGCTCTTGAAGAAAATCCAGAATACTTAACATTGTTGTTTTAATTAAATAAAACAATTTAAAATGTCTGTCTGGTGATGTTCTCCTCTTAATACAGCATGGCAAGAAAACCCTCCAAATATAAAATGATTAACCTGTTGAATTGGAGATAGATATTTATGCAGTCACTGGGAGGTGAACTGCTTCAGTTACCTCTGATAAATGAAATAATCAAACCAGGGTCGGCTCCAGGCACCAGCTAAGCAAGCAGGTGCTTGGGGTGGTCACTCTGGAGCGGGGCGGCAATTCGGCAGAGGGTCCCTCACTGCCACTCGGAGTAAAGGACTGCCCGCTGAATTGCCGCAGATCACAATTGCGGCTTTTGGGGGGGGGGGGGGGGCTGCTTGGGACGGCAAAACCCCTGGAGCCGGCGCTGAACCAAACAATCATTCATTTTCTGGTGTAGCTGTAAAACTAATCTGAAAAAAGTTTTCAAAATAAATCACTGTTTAAAAATGTATACTGTGAACCTTCTAAAAATGAAACCTACATCTATCTCGGAGTTGTGAACAATATAGATCAACGTTACAGCAAACAACAACAACAAAGTCTTATGTGGAAAATCATGATTAAATTGAGTCTTCCTAACTAGTGATTTAAATCAATGTGATTTAAATCATATTCACTCTGCTGAAGTCTGGAACATTGTGATAGGATAGGTGTCAGCTCTCTCTGGGCTCCTAAAAGCATTTTTCTGCTACCCCATCTATGGTCAAACTTTATTTCAAATGCACACAAAAAACTAAAGAATATTGCATCCTACATTCGTAAATGTTACTGGTAGGCTGGACCACAAATGGACTGTTCGAGATTTCTCAGAATTTATACCAGTGAGGTGCACATGACAGATTTCTTTTTCAAAATAGATTATAATTTTCATATAAATAGCAGCATATCTAGTGATCAAGGCATTTTGGGGAGGAGGACGCACAAACTCCAAAGAGAGAAGACAGCAAAGGAGGGAAATCACCAAAACAAACAAGTTGCTGCTCAGACTGAGCAATTCAGCCTCACTTGCCCCATATATTGGATTTAAAACAAGACACCAGTCACTTAGACTACTCTCAGCAGTCGTACACAGCCAGAGACACACCTAGAAACATATTATGGGTATGATCTTCAGCTGGGAAATCAGTACAGCCCTAACCATTTAGGCTGATGCTCAATTCCCATTCATCTTAATGATTAATCCCTTAGAATCTTAAGGGATTCCAAAATCCCCAAAGAGGTTTTGAAAATCGCAGCCGTCAACACTGCAAATATAGTTCTTAGGCTTTAGAATAGCCAAGAGGATAGTTTCCATTTCAAAGTTATGATGGCTTTTATTTCATAAGATTTAAGTAAGGCCCATGTGAGTTTCTACAAGCATATTTTTGCATTGCAGTACATCTCTATCTTTCATAGCAGTATTGTCAGCAATACCGCATTAAAGTACCATGCTGGATCCATGCTGCCAAGACGGGCATTTTCAAATACAACTTTATTATTTCTACTACTCCTTTTGCCCAAACGGGCTTGCGTAACCATTTCTCTTCCTTGGTAATCTCTCCATCAAGTTTTATGATGCTGCTCAAGGCAGTTGCTTCTGGGCTCCCTTCTTCTCTGACAAACAAAATTTTTCAATGTTATGAGGAACCTCAAAACACTAAGAACATAACAATGGCCATACCAGGTCAGACCAAAGGTCCATCTAGCCCAGTATCTGTCTACCAACAGTGGCCAATGCCAGGTGCCCCAGAGGGAGTGAAGCTAACAGGCAATGATCAAGTGATCTCTCTCCTGCCATCCACCTCCATCCTCTGATGAACAGAGACTAGGGACACCATTCTTTACCCTTCCTGGCTAATAGCCATTTATGGACTTAGCCACCATGAATTTATCCAGTTCCCTTTTAAATATTGTTATAGACCCAGCCTTCACAACCTCCTCAGCTAAGGAGTCCCACAAGTTGACTCTGCGTTGTGTGAAGAAGAACTTCCTTTTATTTGTTTTAAACCTGCTGCCTATTAATTTCATTTGGTGACCCCTAGTTCTTGTATTATGGGAATAAGTAAATAACTTTTCCTTATCCACTTTCTCCACATCACTCATGATTTTATATA
>NC_133773.1:12486525-12505269 GCF_003597395.2 Chelonoidis abingdonii | reverse complement strand
TTTCCCTGAAGGTTGAGGATGGAAAGAGAAAGAAGGAGCATTCTGCTGTATCTTCCATGATAGTATGTACTCTCTATGATGGTAGGAGGTGAGCTGGTTGTTTAGCTTTATAAGATTGCTAGCTGAATTTTCTCCTGGGAGCTGAGGTGTAACTACAGAGGGAGAAGTGTGTCATCACACTTGAGTCTTTTAGTGAGTGTCATGATTGTCTGCCTTTAGGTGAATAAAGCTGTCCCCTTCAAAGTAAGTCTTTCACAGTCGCCTGTACTTCTGAGAAACTCTGAAGAATGAAGCCTGGACTCCCACTGCAACACAATGGCAGTTGCCATTGATCTACAGGCTGCATCAGCCATGTCTATTTCCTTTAGAGGGATGATCTAGCCACCAGCTTATCTTCTTTGATAAAGGCTTGATTGTGCTATGTCCTCCTGGAGGAGCTGGTCTTTAAATATCGCAAACTTGGAATAACTGACAGTCCTACTTTGCCAGTAGCACTTGACAGTTAGATATTCGGAATTACAAGCTTGTCACTGTAAATATCTTGCCCCAGCCAAAGGGGCAAGTATTTTGTTCCTTATCCAAAGGAGTAGTATTGCTTGTTGTTGTCTACTGCTCTGCAAGGCACCATCACTAGCAGCGAGTTTGGGCAGGATTAATATACAAGAACTCGGCTCCCTAACTAGGACAAGTATCTTTCTCTGCACTTTTAGGTCTGGATGCACAAGTTCTGCACTATGACACACATGAACGTACACACACCCTTAGTTGGCTCCAGTTAGCCCATTCACCAAGAGTGCCACTCCACTCAGTCCTGCACTTTGTATACTGTTCAGGAATTTATGGATGACTGGAATTTCTCAGTAGGGATCTGGACCTCCTCAGCAACACATCTTAATAGCTATGAAGTGTCTGTGGTCATCTGGCAGAGATTGTGATGCCAAACGTAACTGCTTTGTCAGGAGAGACAATGACATATTCCACCGGACTGCAGTACCCTGGGATGCAGTTCTCCTTTACCTTCTTCCAGGGATTCCAGAAGGAGCTCAGGCTGGTGTCTGGAGGAGAAGGGAGTGCAACACTCACTGGGACTGTACCAACTCGCGCAGTGTATATACAGGTCCTCAGTCCCGTATTCAGCAGGATGAGACCATCATGGGTTGTAGTAGTCCCCAAGGCATGGAGTACCAACAGTCCCAGGTGAGAAATGCCCCCTTTTGTTTGATCAGCATGTGACAATTCAGCTGACTTAGACTGAGTCGGGAGGAGGTTTTCCTCTTAGAGTGGACTGGAGGGAACCTCCTCTAGAACACAGAATGTGCCTTTCTTGAATAGAGGAATCCTTAGTTCTACCTCCTACTCACCTCAGAAGCAACAGTACCAACGGATACATTTCTTGACACCTCTGCCCTATGTACAGAGGTTCTGCCCAGCCTAGGCCAAACTGGGGTCTCATCTGACCCCATTAGATGTTTCCTAAGCCTTAACTCTCATGCCTGTGCAGGTATGGCTGGGAAAGTAATGGCAGATACTACACTTGTCAGAGTTGCTACTTCACCAGACAATACAGAACCTCTGTGGACATAGGACCTCTTGGGCAGGTGACAGCTTTTTATCCGAGTATCCTGGGCACAGTTTGATGTCCATGCCAGGAAAAAGGTGTGTGTAAGGAGAAGTAACTCCAGAAGGGAGCAGGGAAGGACTCCCTAGTTGCACTGTCTAAACTAAAACAGCCAAAACTATCTATAAGAACTATTTTTAACTGTGTACAGATGAGTCTAAAGAAGAGCTCTGAGGATATTGGAGCGTTCCATCTCAGGCCACATGGAGGCAAGGAGGAACTGGAGAGGTGATAGTCCAAACCAACCTTTATAGCCTCGGTTCAAAGATAAGAAGCAGAAGAGCACAGGCACAGACCAAACAGATGCCCCTAACAAGAATCTTCTAGTCTCAGGCATATAAATGCAGGCCTACCCCACAGTGGAATACCACACCAGGGACGAAGTGGGTATTCACCCACGAAAGCTCGCTCACGCTCCAAAACGTCTGTTAGTCTATAAGGTGCCACAGGATTCTCTGCTGCTTTTACAGATCCAGACTAACACGGCTACCCCTCTGATACTTGACACAGGGACCAACACTTGAGGTGGTTTGTTATGGTTCAACTTAAGCCAAGGTTTAAGTGAATCTGAAATTAGCCACCAAAACAGCAGTCCATACAGTCACTTCCACTGGCTAAAGCAATTTAGTTCAACCTGTGCAAAGCATGTGTAGACAAGGTCCAAGACACTTAAATCAAAATAAAAGTGTCTACACATAAAAAGCTGAACTTCACCCAGATCAATTTAATTCAGTTGAACCAGTGAACATTTGTGTTTAGAGAAGGCCGAAGCCAGTGACCTGATTTTCAAGGGTGCTGAGAACTTAGCACTACCTACACAGTCAATGGGAACTGCTTCGGACTTAGTGCTTTTGAAAAACAAGGCTTTTCATAGGTGCCTACATAGAGATTCAGGAGTTAAGCTTCCACCACCTGTTTTTGAAAATATGAGCAAGTCACTTAGACTGAAAGTGATTTAGAAAGTCTGAATCCTAGTCAGGAAGAACCCCAGGTCTCCCAAGTCTCAGACCAGTATAGACCACAAGATCATTCTTCCTATAATGGCTATCTAAATCAGAGCTGGCTCTAGGTTTTTTCTCACCCCAAGCAAAAAAATTTTTGGCTACCCGACACCCGAGCTCTGGACTCTCACCCCCGCCCGCCAGTGTCCACCCCCGGCCACACCCCCTGCCGCCCCTGCCCTGGGCTCCCCCCACCAGTGCTGACTCCACCCACTCCCCCCTTGTCTCCAGCCGGTCAGGCACTGGCAGGGTCAGGGTAAGCAGCAGGGTTCCCAGGCCACGCCTCAGCCCAGGGTCCCTCCAGCCAGGGCTCCTACCTCCAGCACCAGCCGGGACCTGGGAGGGCAGAGCAGAGCCAGGGGACTGCGCCGGCAGAGGGCTGAGGAACTGGGGCAGAGCAGCCCCAGAGGGAGCGGAACCCCGAAAAACAGGACATGGGATGACCAGAATGCGGCCCCTGAAAATGTGCCGCCCCAAGTACATGCTTGGTTTGCTGGAGCCTAGAGCTGGTCCTGTTCTAAATGACCTCGTCCTTGCTGCCTCTTCCTTGCTGCAGTTTGGGGCTAGTCTACACTAAGAAGGCTTTTCCAGTATTGCTATACCAGCAAAGCCCACTAGCAGAGGGACAACGTATACCAGCAAGAGTTCTTTTGCCTGCATACTTAAACCATCTCCCTTAATGATTTAGCTAGAGTGGCAAAAGTGTCATTTTGTTAGCATACAGTATATCTACATAGGGTTTTTTGCTGACATAGCTATGTCAGATCAGGGGGTAATTTTCTGTATATTCCTAACCAACATCACTCTAATGACAAAACTTTATAGTGTAGACCTGGCCTCACAGCTAAGCAACTATATCCAAATCTGAGTCAAGGTTGCAGTACAGCGACATGTTAGACTAAAATTATAGTTTATCCTGCATAAAAAAAAGAGTTCTTGTAGCTGTGAGGGAAAAAAAGTTACCTACTATTTTGCTTCTTTGAAGATATCACTCCCTGGGATTCTCTCTATCAGGTCCTGGCCACCCAGTTGGGACAGGGCCCCTGTCTTACAGTGGGATCTTGTGCTCCCAGGCTAAGAACCCTGTGAGTACGGTATCTTTAAAGAAAAGCAAGATACCAAAATATTCCTTTCAGCACAGCATATCCAAACTACTGCAGCTGAAATGTAAGTCCCTATGTAAAACTACAAATGATTCAGAAGCAGAAGTAATGACTGGTTACAAGAGCTTCATTAAACCACAGGAGGAAAAAAAATAATGTTAATCAGGATTCTATTTGAAACAACCTTCCCCATAAACAATTTAGAGAAATGAGAAGAAAAAAGCACAAAAAACAAGGAACAGACTTTGCATACCACAAGATTCTTTAATCAATATATTCAAGGGGACATTTCACAGTGGAAGAAGGCTTGAAACGCATACTAAGATTTACTTGGTCAGTATTTCATTTACTATCATTACCTAGGTGGTTTAGTGTAAAAATAAATAAATAAATAAATAAAATAAAATGCTGCCCTCCCCACTCCCCCAAACAACCCACTCAGTGCTGCTGTGAGGCACATACCCTGATTCTAACACCAGTTTATTGCTAAAAAAAAGTGCCACAAAGGCTACTGCAGTATCTGCATTTAAAGACAAACTTTCAAGTGCTCATTAGTAGTAAGTAGGGCTGTCAAGTGATTAAGAAAATTAATCGTGCTTAATCACACTGTTAAACAATAGAATACCATCTACTTCAATACTTTGGATGTTTCCTGCATTTTCAAATATATTGATTTCAATTAAAACAGAATACGAAGTGAACACTGTTCACTTTATATTTTATTACAAGTATCTGCACTGTAAAAAATACTATATTGCAACCTCTATCATGAAAGTTGAAATTACAAATGTAGAATTATGTACAAAAAAAACTGCATTCAAAAATAAAACAATGTAAAATTTTAGAGCCTGCAAGTCCAGTCAGTCCTACTTCTCGTTCAGCCAACCGCTCAGACAAACAAGTTTGTTTATATTTGCAGGAAATAATGCTACCTGCTTCTTGTTTACAATGTCACCTGAAATTGAGATCAGGTGTTTTCATGGCACTGTTTTAGCTGGCATCACAAGGTATTTACAAGCCAGATGCGCTAAAGATTCATATCCCTTCATGCTTCAACCACCATTCCAGAGGACATGCGTCCATGCTAATGAAGCGTTCTGCTCGATAACCATCCAGAGCAGACGACGCACCTTGTTCATTTTTTTTTTTTTTTTTTTTTTTCATTATCTGAGTCAGAGGTTCATCTTTTTTGGTGGTTCGGGTTCTATAGCTTCCATATTAGAGTGTCACTCTTAAGACTTCTGAAGCATGCTCTGCCCCTTGTCCCTCTCAGATTTTGGAAGGCATTTCAGATTCTTAAACCTTGGGTCCAGAAGCTGTAACATATCTTTAGAAATCTGACATTGGTACCTTCTTTGCGTTTTGTCAAATCTACAGTGAAGTGTTCTTAAAATGAAGAACATTGCTGGATCATCATGCAAGACTGCTACAACATGAAATATTGGCACAATGGGGGTAAACAAAGCAGGAGACATACTATCTTTCCCAGGAGTTCAATCACAAATTTAATTAACATATTTTTTAATGAGCATCATCAGCATGGAAGCATGTCTCTGGAATGACGGCCGAAGCATGAAGGGGCATACGAAGTTTAGCATATCTGGCACATAATTACCTTGCAATACCACTACAAAAGTGCCATGCAAATGCCTGTGCTTCACTTTCCGGTGACACTGTAAATAAGAAGAGGCAGCATTATCTCCTGAATGTGACAAACTTGTTCGTCTTAGTGACTGGCTAACAAGAAGTAGGACTGAGGGACTCGTAGCTCTACAGTTTTACATAACTGCACTCAAAAGCAAAACAATGTAACAAAAAAAATCTACTTTGCAAGTTGCACTTTCACAACAGGATTGCACTACAGTACTTGTATGAGATGAATTTGAAAAATACTATTCTTTTATCATTATTACAGTGCAATATTTGTAATTGAATAATATACACTTTGAATTCAATTACAGTACAGAATACTATATATTATGAAAATGTAGAAAAAACGTCCAAAATTTAATAATTCAATTGCATTCTATTGTTTAACAGTGCGATTAAAATGGTGATTAATCGCAATCAATTTTTTTTTAGTTAATCGCTATTAATCAACAGCCCTAGTAATAAGTGATGAAAAACAGGCAACAGATTCATGTTTTAAAATATGCCAAATCTGAAAATTCCACCATCCTAATAATTAATATTAAGAGTTTGACACATCAGCATATTTAATCATATTGAAATTCACAAAGTATGGATCCTTAGACATTTTACATGTAGACCAATGCGCAAATTCTGCCCTGATTTATCTCCATGTAACCTCAATGGTTCAATGGGAAAGCAATAAATTTATGTCAGGCAAACTTTCACCCCAGGACTGTTATTCACCCAAACCTAGTAGAATCTTTGAATTTTTCAACTCCGTATCATGTGAGAGCAAATATGAAACAAGTACAATTCAGGTTTCTCCTGCAGTAAATGATGCTTTAAAAATAGAAAGCTTCAATAACAATACTTACATAAACACATTTATTGTACAGAGTAGAAATCAGTTCTCCCGCAGAACTGAAATTCATACCTTCAAAGATGTAGATCCACATACTTGCTTACTAAAGGAAATGATTAAATATAAAAAATTCCAATTTCTCCTAGAACTAAAGTCAGTCTTAAAAAAATTGTAGTACCATTTTATAACTGAATAAATATAAAAAAAGATACGAGGTTCATTCATGATGAATGATTTTGAGTTTGTTGAACTTGAGTAGAGAACAGCACCAGAAAAAGATACTTAATTATAAAAAAAAAAATTTACTGTAAATGCATTTCATATTGACATAGCATTTCAAATGCACTATTACAAACTCAGTATAAGTTTAAAAGTATCTACACACAAGTAATTCTGGACAAACACAGTAACTTTGAAGCATTATTATTAAGCTCGCCAACGCTGATTAAAAGTCAGTAAGAACTGGGTCAAGTATATCAACAGAATTGTTTCATTACTAAAAAAGAGGGCATAATGAATTTATGAAGGTAAAGAACTTGACACACTCATTTAATGTGTGTATAATTACAAACATTTTACTCTATGGATACAGCATAGTTTTGATTTTTTATTTAAATACCTCTCAGTAATCCACTTAACGTTTAATGCATGGAATATATTCCTCTTTGGTTCACATGATACATATGCATTTAATATTTAGCTTAATTATGGAGAAGACATAATATGTTTGATCTGGCATATTATAGTTCACACATTCATCTCCCTTACTCTAACAAAGAAAGCAAATGACACATTTAAGCTAAAATATTTTACACGTAATAGGAAAAAGAAGTTAACCCTTTCAATCCATCAGTTGTCCAGGAAATGCATGAGTTCAGATATCTTTTCAATTTGAATTTATGATCCATTAACATCTCCATATAATTTTAACTCCATTTGCCAGACTATACACACACACACACACACCCCCCTCTCATTCTCCAGAACTAGTTCAACACTGATACCAAATGTTTTCATGAATATAAATTGAAACCTTTAAGCAAAAAATGGTCACCCAAAACGTCCAACTATTAGAAAATGTACATTATGATAGAACTCTTGAGCGTACTGAACTTTTGAAATATCCAGAGTAAGGATAAAGGCTATTCTAATGCATTTTGCTCACAAAACTGAATTACGGAATTGCTTGCAAAACTGGAATACGGAAACAAAAAAGGTTAATATGAACTATTATTCCTACTCACTTCCATATTCTACAATTACCAAGGAATTATATTGCTTAAACAACGGCTTAATCTAAACGTAAAAACAAATACAGGACGCAGTGAAAAAGCTAACACAACAAATATAGGAGCAGTGAAAAGCTAACACATGGGTATTGCTAGGAAGTTGAATTAGCATTTGGAGATACAGCTAGAAAAAGGAGTTGTCATTTACTTAATGAAATAAATCTAGTTCTTATAAAGAAAGTCAAATTAAGAACGTAGAACAACGAGGCCACAAATATTTCAAAAGGTGAGAGAGAAAGCAAAAGAGAAATTAAGTATCTTTATTGCATATTCAACTCAAAGTGGATTGAAAGAATATGAAATAAGAACAACAGCACAATCAGTTTTGATTCCGCAGAACAGCAAGAAGCGTAAGAATCTTACTGCAATGTCAGCTCCACGCACACACAAGGCTCCAAGAAAATGCTCATTGATCATGCAGCACTTTATAATGCGCAGGAACTCCTCCTCCCTCTTCCCCAACCCCTCCCACAGCAGTATTAGTAATTGAGAATTCTCATACCAGTACAGCACATGTTAAAGAAAAAATGATACATCCTTGGCCTTCCTTGGAGTTATACCACAAACAGATCTGAGAATCTAACGGTATTAAAAACCTCAATAAACTCAATATCATAGTAACCTAGACCAATTAAACAGAATGGTATTTCTTCCTCATCTTTAATTGCATAAAACTCAACTGATAACATTTACTCATAACAGACAGAAAACAAATATATTCTCTCTTAGAGGAACACAAAGGAAGAATGAATCTATATAACAACGCGATCTTTAAAAAACAGAAAATATATCAATTATATTTCATCACTGTGACAAGGAATTCCAAAATTTCACTAGATTATAAATATCCTGATCTCTTTAAAAACAAAAATATTGTATTTTAGCCAGTAACATTTCAATCTGGCCCAAAGTATATATAGCATTAGCAACTCTCATCATTATAATTTATTATAATACAAACAAAACAGCAGTTTCTTAACCAGCAAAAATATAAGGCACTATCAGATTATGTAACTAATGTGTAAGACATAGGATACTAAAGCTTTTGCAAGCGCTTTGCAGACCCCATCTTTAATGAGTTAATCTAAAGGCACAAACACACAGGCATTTTATGAAGCTGAGTTCTGTCTTTTATCCACCCCCGACTCCATTTAAATTCAAACAATGACAATGTAATTCAGCTAATTATGAAGCATCTGAGCACATCTCACAGAACAAGACGTGTGCTTGCTAATATCTAACTGCTTCCTCCTCCCTCAACTGCATCATCGAAGCCATCACTCCTCAGCCATAGATTTCTTCTGGCTTCATGTCCATTGCAATTTGTAAATCAGCCTCCTACTCAAATGTCTTCTGAAACATACTCTTCCATCTCAGCCTCTGTCCCCATTATTAAACTGCATGTTTCTTACTGCACTATGATTAGATCACTGCAGCAGAACACCCCTGTGTCAGCCAAGGGAACAGGAAACGAATGTTCTATTACAGCGTGAAAGAGTTTTACTGCTTGCAACCAGCACCTACCAACTGAGCAGGTGTACGAATATGCTGTTTAAGTCACAGCAGCCCTCTTCTGAAGTACCTTCAGATAAAACCTAATCAAAGGAAGCAAGCAGCCACCTTATTGTCTACAACCTTCGTTAAAGCATTATGTTCAGATGCATCAACGCTTTATAGAGAATCCAACCGCACTTCCTAAATCTACTACAGCCATGCCAGTTTTGTCGCAAAATTTTCTCCGACAAAATATAAAAAGATGCTGTATCAGCAACGCTCACTGAGACATTAATGCCAGGCCAGCAATCCCAACATAGAAAATAGAATGAATCTTCAGAAAGTATGAACACAAGCAATCACCTTGATATATTCAATGAATTAGAGTTTAAAGTCTCCTACCTTCTGACCTTGCAGAAACTTCTGATTAAAATTCAATAGACTATTTCATCTTGTTTTGTCCAACAGCATTTTTAAATTATCTCTCCAAGCATGGCTCAAGATTCTGCATTTTTCTCCTATATCAGCTTCTTCTTCCTTACAAATCCCAAAGATGGGGCCTGCTTGCAAGTTTCTGCTGCTAAAAATTCTCAGGCCCTACCTAAAACACTTTCTTCTAAAAACTGAATAAAGTTTTCTGTAGTCTCAACACTAGACACGATCAGCAAGAACGACAACAGGCAATAAGCTGCCCTCTAACTAGGCTGAAAATAGCACATTGCTGTGCTCCCCACATCCATTGGTTCCACTCTACCTCAGATTTTGCATGCGCTATTGCCCAGCAAGCCGCTTTTGGATGCTTGCGATGCCGGTCTAGCCAGCACAGAGCAGTTTGATTTCTTAGATCGATTGGACCCCGCGTTTCTCGATGCCGCTACACATGTTATTCCAGTTAGGTTCATGGACCTTCTCCAACGTACCAGCCACTACCTAAATCTAGTAAGTCCAACCGTTAAGCTTTCGACTTACTGCATGTACGCAGCCTCCTGGTACATGTGTCTAAATCACTGCACTCGTGGCTTCCTGATCTCAGTGAGAATACCTGAGACAGTTGGTGGTGGTGCAGTTGAGGTGAAGTAGCGTTGATAGCCAAACTGAACTAATTGAGATAGAGCTAATGTGAGAAGAAAGGAAGTTGGAAAGAACCTAGAACTGAGAGGTGGACAAAGGAGCCAAGAATAGATACAAAGGTGTGATGGTCTAAAAATTGCCTGGGGACCGCTAAGAACTTCTAGCTGCTCTTTCGTTAGCAAAGACTAATAACGTATCTTGCCTTCCAACCACACAGACCGAACTACTGACACTATAGGCTCATTCACTCTGACCATTACAGACTGAATATACTGGGCCAACAGTTGCCAGTTCTAAGAACATAGTACATGCATCATTCTACTTCAAGAATAATTTGTGTAATGGATATATTGGTTGACCAGTTTCTGGTTGTTCTCAGAGTGTGCTACAGAGGTCAGGTGTAAGGTAGTTGTGATTTGCATACGTTTGGGTATTATATCGAGTAGAATTTCTAGGAACAAATCTGTGCTTTTATGTATTTTCTTAGGATCGTGGTCAAGTAACATTACCTCCCTCTGTTATGTAAGGCCCTACACAATCACAGCTGAAAACTAGTCACGATCTCGAAAATCTGGTGCCGCCCCAGAAATCTGGTTTTTTTGTGTGCTGCTTTTACCCTGTACTATAACGATTTCTGGAGGACAAATTTCTCAAATTAGGTCCTTAACCAAAGGGAGTTTGCGGGGGGGAGGCAAAGGTTAGTTGAGAAGGCATGGTTATGTCCTTATTCTGAGGCGCTTCGAGTTGGACAAGAGGAAGTGGCAGCTGTCGACTGAGGCCCAGTTTGCAGGCGCATGAAGAAGTAATTCCAGCAATAATCATCAGGAAAACATCCTTAATTCTGCGCTGCACGGCGTGAGCTCTGCTTAGAGCTGGGTCCCTGCCAGCAGCCAACCGCTCTCAGCTCGAAGTGCTACCATCGCTCAAGAGCAGCAGAGCTAAGGTAACAACACTCAACACTACAATAAACTTTGTGTGACCTCCACAACTCCTTTTTGAGTCAGGACCTATCATAACCACAGTGAAATTCAGATTTAAATAGCTGAATATCTGAACATTGTGACTTTAAAATCACCTGACGTGATTGAGCAAATTGGACCTGGAATTTGATAGGGCCTATTTAGGGTAATTTGGGACACTATGTCCAATCCAACGTCCAAGTTTTTAAAGCATTTGAAAATTTGGTATAGTTCAGAAAAATGCAGAAATTATAGAAGTTCGGGAAAAACCATTAACATTTAATACGAGATAGTAGCTCACGTATAATCAACAAGAGGGATATACTCTATAAACTACTTTCACAGGGAGAAGCCTTATTATGAGGGATCTTAGTGGTCTAATAAACCTAAATGACTGATAATAAGATACACTATTCTACTGAAAAGGAAAATAACCATAGCAAGTGGTAAATTTCCCCACACTGAAGCTTTTTACGATCCGGATTGGATTTTTCTAAAAAATACGTTCGTTCACTCAAGTTATTGGGACTTGACAGCGTCATATATGGTAACAAAAATCATCTTTACAGATTGCAGGTGAATTGATTATGGTTAAGGCAGGTTAGCTAGATCGAGGTTTCTTCAACTGCGGGTCACGACCTCGAATGGGTTCTAGGGCTGGCTTAGACTTCTGGGGCGGGGTGATGCACCGAGCACCCAATTGCCCACGGTTAGCCAAAGCCGGGGGTCCAGCCATGGGCGGGGTTCAGTGCAGGCCTGGTCCATGTGGGTGAACCTTGAGTTTCAGTTTGGCCCCGCCTAGGGTGGGCTCAAGATTTAATCCCCCCCGCCAACTTCGGGGCAGTGGGCTCGAGCTGGTCTAGCTAGTCAACTCGGGTCGTGAAGTATAATTTGTTGTCAGAGGGTCTAGTGCAGTGAAGTTGAGTAACCCTGGAGCAGATATCTGAGCAGTCCTTCGATTGATATTAAAACTGAAAGCTTTTTGTTAGGAACTATCGTACGCAAGCTGTGACGTTTTTCTTGCTGTCAAAAGAGTGCAGTATGGAGGTAGCCGGGGAACCAGTCTAGTCCTTTCTATGGATGTCATACCCCCCATCAATACAAAGATAAAGAGTTTAGGAATACGGTGACCTCGTGGATTGTAAATCTCATGGGTTTGCTAAACAGTTGCTTCATACTTTATTGTTGGAATCTTTCAGTTTCAGAGAATCTTGCTCCTGAACTCATCAAGGTACTTCCATTTAAACGTTCTCTCTCTTGACCTCGGGCTGCTGATGCTTCGCTGATACTTGTCCTTGACTGTATATGAGATCTGGCATTCTCTGCTTACTCCAGAATCACTACACACTAGCAACTTGCGTACACAGTACTTCCATTGTGAGGCTGGCACGAAGTATAAGCAGCCCATTCCCTCACACCAAGCTTTCTCACCAGCAAAGAGATTAACACTGTACTGGTCCTGCTGCTCATGAAACGACACGCAATGTAAAGAAACTACGTTACTGGTTCATCACACGAATGCATGGCCTATACTACCTGTTCACGACATTTTAGAGCTGCAATGATGCCTTGAAATCCATACTAAAGGCAGAAATTTCACAAGGTAACACACTCTGCAGATTAAATTTTCATTTAAAAATAAAAGTACTCTACACACATGGCTATGAAGATAATTCTGATAAAAGCAATATTAAACAACGCAAAGCTTCTTCAAAATCTTAGTGAACAAGCTCTGGCCTCGCTGTGCTAGAATCTTAACACATCACGCAATTTGGAAGCTGACTGAGTCTTTTTCACTGTGTTGTTCCAGACTCTTGAGCAGCAATGAATGATAAGATCAAATTTACTGGTGGTATGGTAATTCAAAAATGAAGCGAAGATTTTCAACATTCTCCTCAACACACCGAAGAATCGACTGAGATACATAACTCCCACACACATCCCTCGATCGCAGCGCTAGGGATTATGAAGATGTGCGTGGTTTTCATCTGTAGAAGTCGGAGTCTCTTTATGGAAGATGGGCGAGAAATTATCTTTTTCCAAGAAGGGTGATGGGTAAGGGGAGGGAGCTTTAATAGACAGTCCATAGTTAGAAACAATTATGAAAAGTGAAAATCCACAAAAAGAAATCAAGAGATGCCCCTACGAAAACCTAGCGTGAAATAGTTTTTGGTTTACATGTCTTGAGCCCTAAAGGGGGGGAACAGCTGCCATCTCAAAGTCGTATACTATTATCTTCTGGCCTTATAGTTGTGTTAATACCGAACCTAAAGGGTGCTGTGGAGATACAATTGCGAAGATGTGGGAATAGTAGAATAACATTAGCAGGGTTTGTTTGGAGGGGACTAGAGGTAAGCGAGTAAAAAAAAAACTGAGGAGACATAGAGCAAAACAGTGGAGTAAAATGGAAGGGAAGGTTAGAAAAGTAAAGTAGGCTGGTTCAAATCGTACTCTGCAGACATATAATTGCAGGAATTTTTACTGTATCACAAATTAACTTATACAATGAACATGTTGCTGCCAGCTGTAGTACTTAACTCATCAGCAATTGAGATTAACCTAGTGAAATTGTCAATATATATAATTATTTCTTTAAGACTATCTTCAATTCAGACATAAATTCCTTATCAAGCATATTAAAGTACACACTCCGCTTTCCTTCATCGATAAGGGAGTAGGCTGTCAGTCTGGGGAGGGAGAAGTTTCTCACTACAGTTTTGTAAATACATTCAAGCTCTGTATGTTGTGCCTTGGAGCACTAAGAAAAGCTTTCTCATGATTCTTTCTTTATACCTTTTACTTGGACAAGCACTTCCTGAATTAAATGACCCAAATGCTCATGTGTGTAAATGTGTCAAGGAGAGAAAGTCATTATCAGTCAATAATTAGAAAATTTGAAGAGCCGTAAACTGCTGCCTGCAGTATTTATCAAATATACCGATTCAGGTACAAGCTCCATCCCCTCTGGAAAGCTTCACACAATGCATTGTGCAGTAAAGGCATGATGTAATTTGAGGAATACTGGTTAATCAATACTTCGGGACGGCCAGCGCCTTGGGCAGTTAGGTTTCTTAATAGTACGCTACCGGACTCAATCCAAATATCCTTAGTGGAAAGCCAAGAGAACAACTTGCATATCTTTCATAAAGTTCTACAGATGGGCTCTGCCTGCATGTACTCTTTGACACCTAGGTAGAAGATAATGCACCTAAAACTTCCTCCAAGATGGCCAACCTAAACACTTCTGCTGACAAATTAGGCATCTGATCCAAATACACTTACAATTTTCATGAGAGAGAAAAAGTGATTACATTTTTTAGGAAACCGGATGAGTAACGTTTTACATCTTTACACGTTATTCCCTGTAAACACACCAGCATCTATTTATTATGTTTACGACAGAACTTCTTGGCAAAGCATATCTTTTCACAGGCAAAGGGAAGAGGCATAGATTTGAAGTGAGAGTCATCCTTGAGAGGAGTACACGATAGTACTTCCTGTAAAAGGAGAAAAACAGGATCTGAACACAGACAGGAATCACCTTTTTACTGCTCTAGAAGCAGTTTACTAAATTCCCTACATGTATTGAAGAATATACGATATTCAGGTGCTGGGACATTAGTATTAATGGTTAAGTCCAAATTTTACTAACATTTACATACACTAAGTGCAGTTTGCTAAAACTCATTTAATCACACATCCGCAATGTCCATGCCTAATATTTACAGTAATATCCTTATTAAAAAAACAAAAACATAACACACAAAAAAACGGACATATGCCATCTTTTACTTTCTTCCATATAACTTTAATTGTGTTATCACTTCATTAGTAAATTAATCATGAACTTGAAAACCACCAAGTTCATTTCCACCAACCAAGTTATGCAAATATCACTTGGAGGTACTTTAATGACAGTAATTTCCCATTAAAATATATACAGTCGTATCACACAAATAATTGGTTAGTAGAACGTTCAAGATGTTTAAAAATGATTCTGCTCCGAAGCAACTTGCAACTCCTTTGGCAAACTCCAAATGCGAAAATGAATCTGCGTTCTATTATTAGCAATATATGAATGCTATCAAAGTCACTGTTGCTACAGTGTCTGTTTTAAAATTATGCTATGCAATAGGGCCTTTCTCCCACCTGCCTCCATCACTCTTCCCAGTAAGCCCTCACCTAGTAGCTTTTAAAATGGCAAGACAAGGACGAGAGGGACAGAGAAGATGTCCCACATCCTCTTGAGGATGCAGCAAAGGATTAAACTGCAAATCTGTCAGAAAGCCTCTCTTACTTCACTACAACGCCCGGCCACCTTTCAAACAACAGTTTTTACACATTCACCTCTGGTAGATTGGGAGATTATCTCCGGTGAGTGTTAGCTTTTCTTCCTCCCTTCAAGCCTGTCACTGGGCATCGCGGAACCACTTCTCTTTTGGTAGGGGCAAAGAAGGGAAGTCTCTCGATCAAAAATCTACATATTCTGAGATCCCTGGCCATCATCGTGGAACGATAACATCTTGATGCAGCATCACAGCACAACGCGCCGATCCCAATCACAGCTTGGACCGGGCGCTGCTATAATAAAGACTATTGTACTTTCATCACAGAAAACTGGAACACAAGCTATTCGGTAATATTTCACTGAACTAAATCTAGAAAGAGTACAAACATACTGACTGTAAGTTGGATGTTGATCAATTTACATTGCGCCAAGGTGTCAATATCAATAACTGTAGCATAACAGGGAAAACCAGGACATTTTGGAAGCTGAGCTTTTGGAACCAACAGAAAGCATGGGGCTTTAGATCAATAGAAAGATAATATGCCCCTCTTATTACTCCACTCTTGTTGCTGGGCAAATAATATGTTTGTGCAGGGCCCACCAAACTTTACTGTCGCACTGCTACCCCATGCCATATTCAATGTGTCTCAAATTTCTGATTGTAAGCCAGCATAAGTGATGTTTTCTGCTCAAATCTCAACTTTCAAATTGGCAACACTTAAAACACAGAACCAAAATTGTCCAAAGGTGGATCTAGTGATCCCCACTTTTTTAGCTGTAATAGACTGGATTCTAACACAATGCCTAATGTTGCATAAAGGAAAGCCTTGTGTGCTGGTCAAAAACAAATAAATCTGTTACAACTTATTTTTGTCAGAAGAGAAGTACGAGAGATCAACCACAGCTCGTCACTTATACAAAATGCATAGTTCTTAACACGTTTACAGAACGGCACTTAAAAATCATCGTTGCCAAAAAACACCAAGCCAGATGAATGAAGAGAGCTAACCTTATCCTCTAACAAGTGCAGTGAGAGTCTGCAGATTCAGAAGGACTTTTCCACAACAATGACACATGGTTTTAAATACTGTTCTAGAGCAACTTTCATAATCTATGACGGCCTACAGATTTTTCAAAACTATCTTAGACCGTGAAGTAAAATTATGAATAACTTGCGACAGTAGACAAATTTGACACAAATCTGTCTGAGTGTGACATAATTTAAGATAAGCAAAAATCCTTACCTCTAATTTCTAGTTTGGACTGAATATTAACCTAATGTTGCATTACTGTAATTATGTAGTAGACTAAGTTCACTAATTAATTTCATAGACTTGCTAGATGATCAGTTATTCATAAAGTTTTGTTTTAAACCAAACAGTGTTTTTCAGATTCTGTTTCTAAGCTCCCTCCAACACCAATTCAAAGGTTTTATGTATGAGTGCACCTGGATCCTACGGGTTCCAGTCCCTATTTCTGTAAGAGTATTTCCAAGGTGAAGAAAATACAGCAGTTCCAGTTTATTTAGATCCCTGCCAATCCTCTAAATGAACCTATGCTGTAAACTAAAGAGCTATACTACCAGATTGAGGAGATATTAATTTTAGCTATGTCAGAAACGCCTGGTAAGTAAACCAGATTGTAGTTAAGTCACAAAAATTTCAAATACTTAAATTCATAACAAAAGCCTAACTGAATGCCAAGTATAGTTCTTAGTAGCAACTGCTGCAATTAAAGCAGCAACATGATTAGGTATTTCTTGTCACTAAAGCAGTCGATTCTCCCCGCCTTTGAGATTGTATCTCTAGTTCTATGCCTTGGGAAAAGCAGATCATTATTTCATCTTAAGGGACACTGCCAACTTACAACATGTAAAGCTGTATAGTTAAGGCCCATCTTGCAAGCTGATTAACAGAAATCTCCCAAGCAAATCCTACGTACTTCAGATTCTTACCAGGATATGGACTTTTTCGTATTATGATTTAATCACATGTATGTATTCTTGCACCTTTTTGAAAGAGAAATTTCTTGTTTACCTATACCACTATTTTCAGTACAAAGGCTAGAAATGTTAATGACAATTCCAAATGTCAGGTTCATTGCAAACACAAGTGCACAACACACTAAAGGCTACAGAATAAACACAGAATTACACAGGATGTGTAGTTTTTAACACTATATAAGGCCTAAACACAGCTTTAAATGACTACAACTGGAGCGAGGCTACCATGCGCTTTACTGTGCAACTTCTCGCTCGGGTGTGAAGATTACCCTCCTGACCTGCAGAGGCGCCAGTGTAAACCATAGCCGCGAAGCTGAGCGCGGGTTCCGCAAGGCTGCAGCTAATCCCATGAAGAGAGGTTATATGAGCAGTGGAGGGTCTCCTCTCCCAACGTGTGCGCGACCACAATCACTTAAGCGTTCTGGACACGCTTGAAGTTCAAGTGTACCCAACCCTAAGTTAATTCATAATCCTAAGAGAAGAATTCAATATGCAACCACAACAATTCCTATGGGCTTTATAGTAAAACGAATTATTCCCAGCATTAGGAATAAACATTATCACAGTCATCTATGTAAGAGAGAAATAAATCAAAATCTTTATTTTTTGGACTCTTATTTAGCTATCTAGGTACCACTTAAATATTTGATGTGCCTGAGCCAAACTCAAGTTTTGTGTCACTTCTGTTCTAGGACAAGGAAACCGCCAAGTATCAGACCACAACAATGGATGATTGACAGTTCAAAATTGCTCTAACTTGTTTTATAATTTAGTTTTTTTTAAAGATTTACTAGCTTTGCCAGTTTGTCTTTCATAAGCACAGAGAAGGTAAATAAAGAATGGAATTACAAGGTAACTGAGTATTTTTTATAATTTCCAGTTCAAGAAATTGGTGGTTTTTGTAACTATTTGTTTCTAAATACTGTAAGGATGTAAAAAAAAATTTGAGATTTTCCTCTCAAAACATACTTGATCACTTGCTAGAGCTCTACTATTTCCTTAAACCTTTACAGATATTTCTAGCTATGTATTATTCAGTATCTCATCTGCTGTTGCCATTCTTAAGAAAAATCAGGCCTTGCTCACCAAGTGTCACACTTTAAAGCTCCATCAAATAATGAAACCCTGCAACACATGCACACCATTCTGAAACCATGCCTATCCTATTAACTTCAAAAAGTCTTATTCATGAATTCGTCCAGTAGACAGTAAGGAGTGCATTTGCGAAGCGTCAGAACCAGTTACAGTAGACTGTCTGAACAAAACTGCAAAAATAAATAGTATATCTGAAGAAACTTACTGGGCATCAGGACCTGAAACATGGACAGGAAAAACATAGCTGTTCTTTTATCTGTTAACCAATGCGAGTAGCCATAATAATCGCAACGTGTCAGAAGAAGTTAGTCGTTCAGTCTCATTATCAGA